>NC_091068.1:40704512-41014947 GCF_000393655.2 Nicotiana sylvestris
TGAAAATTTAAATGTAGATTATGAGCGAATGCAAGAAAATTATGGTGTAGATGATGATTTAGATGATTTGTTAGATGATATTTAATCACTTGATAATCTTAAAATACCACCACCTACATCTGGTAATGCTAGTCAAACTCAAAATATTAGGGGTGCAAAAAGTAGGCCTCCTCTCCCTATTAAGAAGAATCGACGAATAAGAAGTAAGTGTTGGATGTTTTTTGAAATACTAGAAGATCAAAAAAATTATGTAAAATTTGTAGTGAACATTATAAACATGAGCCAGGTAAAGGAGAGGGAACGGGTCAACTTCGTAGGCATATGGAAGAGAAACACCCTCTTGATTGGGGAGTAGATGAGTCATCTGGGCAACAAAGACTTAATCCGAGTACTGGGGGGTTATTTGGGAAATACAATATTAAGAAAGATCGGGAAGAATTAGCTAAAATGATTGTTTTAGGTTGGTTACCTTTAGTTTTGCTTCTTCACCGTATCTTGTTACTTATATTCAAAGAACTTATAACCCTATGTTTAAAGGTATTCCTAGAAGTACTTGTAGAGCTGATATCTTTAGTTTTTTGGACAATATCAGACATATATATGTTATTTGTTCGCAAGTCTTCCTTGTAAATTCTCTTACTTCTGATATTGGTCGTGCTGTGAATGGAAATGATTATTTGACTGTTACATGCCATTGGATAGATGATACTTTTTGTATGCAAAACCGTATTATTGCTTTTAAATATGATGAAGATCAAAGTCATACTGGTGCATTTATAAGTAATACTATACATGAAGTTGCTATATTTTATAATCTTGCAGAAAAAGTTTTGCGTATGTCATTTGATACTAACAACAATGCTGCTATTACAATATTAAAATTGCATCTACACCCACCACTTCCTGAAATATTTCATGTTAGATGTGCATGCCATATTTATAACTTGATTGTGAAGAGTGGCCTTGAATTATTTAGAAATGAAATTACTTTAGTTAGGAGAGCTGTTGGTGTAATTCAAGGAAATAATAGAAGTGCTAGATTAAATGCATTTAAGAAAAAATGTGTACACTATGGACTAAAACCAAGACTCATACCTGAAGAAATAGTTACTAGGTGGAATTATACTTATTTGTTCTTAAGATGTTGTTATAAATATAGAATGCCTATAACTGAAGTTGCTAATTCTCATTGTACCGATCCTAACCGTTTGTTAACATCTAGAACTTGGGAAGTCATTCGTGATGTTGTACATTTTTTACAAAAAATTTATGTAAGTTTGCAAATTACATAAAAGTACAATTTGAAATGGTAGTATAATAAGCTCCACCTAGTAAAAGTTTGCAGAAATTTTATACTAAATACAGATTTCTGAAGTTTAAGTATTTGCAAACTCAGCATATGCTTAAACCATTTGAAGTTTAAGTATTTATAATAAAAGCATTTATAAACCATTTGAATGGTTAATATTATAAAATAGTATTATTAAATTTCAGATAGTATTTAAGAAATAATATTAACCATTTGAAATAATATTCAGAAATACTTTTTATTTCAAATGGTTTATAAATTCAAATGGTTTAAGAAATACTAAATACAAATATTAAACTCAGCAAATACTTTTTATTTCAAATAGTATTTAAGAAATTTCAAATGGTTAATTTGAAATACTATTTAATGTAATAGTTAATAAATACTTAAATACTTTTTACTATACAAGACATGAAATTTGTATTTAGTTAATATTATTTCAAATGGTTTAAGTATTATAAATGCTTCAGAAATGGTAGTATAAATGCTTTTTCAGAAATGGTTTAAGTATTTGTAAAATTATACAATTTAAAATTTGTATTTAGTTAATAAGCAGAAATTTGTATTTACTCAAATGATGTTGCAAATACTTAAAAGTACAATTTAAACTTTAAACTTCAAAGTTTAATTCTAATCCTTAAAAGTTTGCAAATACTTAACTATCGATAACATTGAATAAGAAAAATAAAATTTAATTTAAAAAAATAGCTGGAACCCGGCCTGCCCGTACCCGTACGGGCCCGAGAAAACCCGAATTTTCCCAACCCGCTAAGAACCCATTATCCCAGCCCATTAACCAACCCGCCCGCTAACCGAACGGGCTGAGATTTTCCCCGTTCAACCCGTCCCAGCTCGCCCGATAAACACCTATATTATAAAGTAAGTGAGGCCCTGGAGAGGGCCCATAAGGGCTTAATATATTATCTCTGTACTCAATAAGTGTCATAGACTCTCTAACTCAAGTTTCTGGGACAAAATTTTACAACTACTATGCCACCATTATTTAATATAAAGTGATAAACAATTATATAAATCATACTCTTTATCATTTTAAATAAAAAGACAAGTGAAATGTAAGAAATGATATAATTTTTAGAATATTATATTAATCCAAGATTTTAAGAATAATTATATAAAACTATCTCAATTTTATTAAGTTATTGAAATCATTTTCAGTTCCTTAGGCTTAAGCATAAGAAATTCCTCTTTTACCTTTCACAAGGAATACTATATCGACATCCACATAATAAACAATCACTAGGTGACCAACCTAGCAACAAGTAGTTGATCCTACTTGTCCGGACGATTTCCCGTAGTGTCGTACGTGTCAACTTAACCTCATTACTTTAAGTAATGATCATTTGTCCTCATAACGGGTAACTTTTTCTATAAATATCAGCTTATCCTTCGAATATGTCCCTATGTCAACACGTGTAGTTCCATGATACGAACTCAACTTTGAATCAATCTTGATGATCTCCACTAGTACCTCCCAAAATATTTGACATATAAAAAATAGATTCATAACCTAAAAGTATCAAACCATATATCTTTGTCGAATCATGATTTTCATGGCCAATCTAAATCATTTGAATAAAATCAAATGCATATCTTTTTCATTTTAAAGTCTTTAGCAATTTAATATCAATCATTTAAATATATAACAAATAGTAATCCATTATTCAAATTTCAAAAGATATATTTTTTCATGAAAATATATCCTTAGCACTCAAATATTTTATACTCTTATCAATACGTAAGTTTTAATAAAACTTATAATATTTTTCTTAATGTTTCATTTTGCTAACAATTTTTGAAAATAAGACTTTTATAAAATCGCATGACACTTCATAAGTAACAAACTTAGATATAAATGGTCACATGCTTCATGCTTGTTCTACTAGTACGAATACACATTTATAGACTTCATAAATATGTCACCCACACTCCAATATTTCATATATATGAAGCTCATGTAAAGGGATTACCTCTTTGTGGAAGAATTTCACTTTTCCTATTTTTGGTGTTCTTGAAGATTCAACCCATTTTCTATGGATTTGAACCATAATAATATTAATGTTAACATCAAATGATGTTTTATAGTCATTCTTGTTCCAAAGAAACTTACTTTGAAATGTATTCTTGGTGGAAGAGCTCCTTCTTCTATCTAGAATTAGAACCTTTGTCCAAGATTCTCTCTCTTTTTCTCTCCCCATAATAGCCACTTTTATAGATATGGTGACGTGCATCGCTACACACACCTCTTGCATAGCTACGCTACCCTTTCTCTTCAGCTCCTCTCCATTTGACTAGCTTGCTGGAATCAGCTTCGGACAAGGCTGCGTAGCTATGCACAACTCGTGTAGCTGCGTGGCTACTATACCACTCTTCAGTAAAAAGATCATTACTTCTTGTAAAAATATACAAATGACAAACTGTTTGAAAGTTTGAAACTAAACTTGTAGACCTTTCCTTTAATAGGTCGTGCACCATATAACACTTTATATTTCTGGAGTTGTACATGTTTGAAGTCGGATCTTGTGTAAACTCATAAACTTTGTCCCATCATATAGTTTCTAACTTGACTTTGACTTAGGGATCTTCATAGACCATAAATCATTTGTAATACACCTCGTACACATATTATCATGTTTAGGTAATATTCTTCATATCATTAGCCCTCGTTCATGCTCAAATTAATGTAATAGCATATGTCGATCTTCTTAATGGCCTTTAAACACTTCAAGTTTTTCTGGGGTATTGCAATTTCTACCTATTATCAAGGGAATCGGCGTAAACAAATTCTCTCAGAAGCCGTAAAAACTGAGCGCGAACCCTCTACCAATCCCTAAGAAGTTCAAAATGCTTGACATTTCGATCATGTCATGAATTATATAGCCAGAATCAAAGGTAATAATCTCACGAAGGATGAAATCAAGCCTATGTTCGTCAAGAAGTTCGGAGAAACCTTGTCCAAAGGAGCTTTAACTTGGTACTCTCACTTACCAAAAAACTCTATTAGTTCTTTTGCTGCACTTGTAGATGCTTTTATCAAAGCACATTTCAGAGCACAAAAGGTGGAGTGGTAACTAGAGGTTATTTTCAAAATCTTACAAAGGGATATAGAGCTTCTCTAGGATTTCAAAGAACTGTTTCAAAGGGAAAAGATATTGCTCCTTACCGTGTCGGATAACTAGGAAGGCATGGCCTGCACAAAAAATCCAAACAAAAACATTTTGGAAACTACAAGGAGGCTGAAAAATAGCTTGCGGCAGTTCCCAGCCAAAACATATAATGACATGTATCACATATACAACATGTAGCTCCGAAAAAAAGAAGATATCTCCACATTCCAAAGATATAGAAATAGGGATGCAAAAGGATTCATCAATAATCTGGAAATGATCCATAAGCGAAATGATCCCAGATACCGAGACTCCAAGGTTCGGTACGAGCCTGTTCAAGACCCATGCATCAAGAAAGTGACCGAAGGCACATGCCAAATTATGACAATAGAGACTCTAGATGAAGGAATAATGTTGCACCACACCGAGCAGGGAAAGAACCGAAAGCACCAAAAATCAGTGACTATCACCACATGCCAAAGTTAGTCGATTATAACTTCAACGTCAATAACTCAAAAATGGTAGCGATACTCAAAGATATGTAAAATAAAGTGAGATGGACAAAGAAAATGAGGATGGACCCAAGTAAACAAAGTCAAGAATTCTGGTACTAATTCCAAAACGATCATGGACACAACGCCACCAACTATGGAGTCCTTCAAAAGGAAATAGACCATCTTCTCAAACAAGAGTATCTCACTGAAATCTTTAGTAAAAAAAGGGAAGAAATCGTATATGTCGAACAAAGGTAATGAGGAGCCTCCACAGGTCCCATCGTCGAAGAGAATAGTCAACATTATATTCGGAGGAGAAGAAATAAACAAGGTGACTTTCACAACAGCAAAGAAGTTCAAGTGTCTATCTTGCATGAAAATCATACTCGATAGACACTATCTGGAAAAAGCATAACTTTCAATGATGAGGGCGTGGATGGATTGACCATGCCCCACAACATGCATTGTAATAACTTTACACATTATAGTTACCGACATTAGATGAGTTCTTATTAATCCTTCCAGCTTAGTGAACATCATCCAATTGCGGGTGGTCAAAGAAATGCAGCTCACAGATCAAATCATCCCGAAAGCACAATTGCTCTTGGGTTCAACAGCTCTAGCGAGATGTCCAGAGGAGAAGAAGTGATCTTGACAACTTTTGAAAATAGGGTGATCAAAGAAACTTTATTCCAAGTAGTAGTTAGAGACATGGCCTACAATGCTATCCTTGAAGATCATAGATTCACAAGATGTATGCAATCTTATCAATGCTACACCAAGTGATTAAGTTTTATCAAAGTGGGGAATCCGAGAAATCCCAAGGGAATAAATAGAATCCTGGGAGATCAAATCAATTGGAACTGCGAGATGCCTCCCCAAAGAAGAACCGGCCAAATAGAAACTAAAGTAGCTTGAATCCCAAAGCGTTGAGGTCCTGCTAGCGGAAGTCAAATCTGGTGATTCCAAACTTGAAATCGAGCCATTCTTGGATACGATAGTCGAACCAGAAGAGACTGATGCCTCCAGATTGACTGCTGAAGAACCAGAAGCGATTCTTTTTAGCAGCTTCCAACAAAAGAAAGGTATATGTGGGTTCAAGACTCATCCCCGTGATGAAACATAAGTTAATTGAATTTTTATACACTAACGTAAATATTTTTCTTGGTCATATGGAGACATGACAGAAATTCCCTCGAAAGTAATGTCACAACCAAAAACTAACTCTATCGTGATGGTGCCTATCATGGTACTAGGCAAGCCGACACATTACCAAAACAAATCGAGATTTTCATTTTCAAGATTGTCACGATCCGGATTTCCCACCCTCTGAAGTCGTGATGGCGCCTACTAATGTGAGCTAGGCAAGTCAATCCTTAACAGTTTACTTCATTAACAAATCACTTATTTTAACGATTATCAGTGATAGCATGAAAATAACAGAATTTAATAAATGTACGGAAGACTTAAATTAAAGAAACTGAACAATAATACGGGAATCAACATATGCCTCTACCGAAGAATTGGTGTCACATTACTCACGAACTTCTAAGAGTACTAAATACAACTATATGAAAGAAAAATATAAACTTTTTGTCTCGAATACATGAGATAACAGACTGAAATAAAGATAGAGGAGACGTCGGGCCTGCGGACGCTTGCAAGGCTACTCGGTGTCCCACTGGACTGAAAGCTGGCTCCCGCACTACTGCTGCTGTCCAAGACCTGGATCTGTGCAAAAGAGCACATAGTGAAGTATCAGCACAACCGACCCCATGTGCTGGTAAGTGTCTGACCTAACCCCGGCGAGGTAGTAACGAGCCTACGACAAGACTCCAGATAAACTTGTGCAGTTATATACTATATGGCGGAAAAGTAAACATGTAATAAGCAATCAAAGCTGGGAAAGGGGAAACATGCTCAGGGGGTAGCAGATAAAACAGAATACCAAAGAATAGTAAGGAAACTACAGTTTAACTTCTAACACGGATAAAGAGGAATAAGGCAACTTTCACTTTCAGTTTCATCTTGTTGCAGGCGTGTAACCCGATCCCATTTCTCATATCTTATGGTAGGTGTACCACCCGCTCCCATTTCAGTATATCTTGTGGTAGGCGTAACACTCGCTCCTATTTTATTATATCTTGTGGTAGGCGTACCACCCGCTCCCATTTTATTATATCTTGTGGTAGACGTACCACCCGATCCTATTTCATTATATCTCGTGGTAGGCGTACCACCCGCTCCCATTTTATTATATCTTGTGGTAGGCGTACCATCCGCTCCCATTTCATTATATCTTGTGGTAGGCGTACCACCCGCTCCCTTTTACATTTCATCACACAATCACACAAAATCCTGACAGGGGAACATAAATATTATAATAACTTCCATGCAAGGGAACACAACAATGTTATAATTTTCCCGGCAAGGGAACAACAATATTGAATTAGTCATCCCGGCAAGGGAGAATCAGCTATAACTAACCTCAACTCAACTTGTACTCAGTTCAATTATTGAAAATGCTCAATCATAGAAGATCATTAAGTAAAACACCCAAGTGTCATTTAAGAACACAACAACTTTCAATTTAAGACTCACGATCATGCTTGACACCAACGTATAGATACTCGTCACCATGCCTATACGTCGTACTCAACAAGAAGCAAGTAGCAAGTATGACTCAACTCTTAATCCCTCAAGCTAGGGTTATACCAAACACTTACCTCGATGCCTTGATCACCACTGAAGTCTCAACTATAGCTTTACCCCTTGATTCCACCACCAATCCGCTCGAATCTAGTCATAAGTTACTTAATTACATCAATAAGTGCTAAATTAATCAACCCCAATGCATGAAAATGAGTTTTCTGAAGTTTTACCCAAAAGTCAAAAATCACCCCTCCCTCCGGGCCCACGTGGTCGAAACCCGAGGTTTGGACCAAAACCCGATTACCCATTCCCCCACGAATCCAAATATATAATTTGTTTTGAAATTGGACCTCAAATTGAGGTCCAAATCCCCAATTTTAGAAAAACCTAGGTTCTACCCAAAACACCCAATTTCCCCCATGAAAATCTTTGATTTGAAGTTGAAATCATGTTAAAAGATGTTAAGGAGTGAAGAAAATGAGTAAGAAATCACTTACCAACGTTTTGGAGAAGAAAGGTTGTTTGAAAAATCACCTTTTATGTTTTAGGGTTTTGAAAAAGTGAAAAATAACTGAAATTCCCGTTTATTTATACCCCTCTCAAACCCGCAGTACGGACCGAATCAAATGGACCACGGCCGCACAGCCTCCACCGCGGACTGCACAAAGGCGACCGCGGCCGCGCTGGCCCCTCCCTGAAGACCTACAGTTTATCACCCTGGGCGGACCACACAAAGGTGACTGCGGCCACACAGCCTCCACTGTGGACCGCACAAAGACGACCGCAGTCGCGCTGGCCCCTCCCTAAAGACCTGCTATTTAGCACCCTGGGCGGACCGTACAATGGCGACTGCGGCCACACAGCCTCCACCGCGGACCGCACAAAGGCGACCGCGGCCGCGCTGGCCCCTTCACGGTCGCACGCGATTTCTCACGGACCGCACTAGAGGGTTTAGAGACTGCAACTTCCTGAACCTGCAACATCTGACTTTCTAAGCCTAAGGCATTCCGGAGCCCACTCGAAACTCACCCGAGCCCTTGAAACTCCAACCCAAGTATACACACAACCTCAAAAACATCCTACGGACATATTCGTGTACTCAAATGACCAAAATAACATCACGAGCGTCGAATTAATCCTAGAGATCAATAAAATTTCTCAAAACTCTTTTAAATATCAAATTTCTAAATTATGTTCCAGATTATGTCAAACGACATCCGTTTTTAACCAAATTTCACAGGAATGACTCAAGTCATATATAAGACCTGTACCGGGCGCCGAAACCAAAATACGGGCCCGATACCATTACTTTCTAGTCAGTTTTCAAATTTCCTTAAACAATTTCTGAAAATAGTTTCACTTAAAAATTCATTTCTCGGGCTAGGGACCTTGGATTCCAATTTCGGGCATACGCCCAAGTCCCATATTTTTCTACGGACCCTTCGGGACCGTCAAATCACGGGTCCGGGTTCGTTTATCCAAAATGTTGACCGAAGTTAAATTTATTCATTTTAAAGTTAAGACTTAACATTTTTCACAGAATTTCATATTTAAGCTTTCCGGCTACACGGCCGGACTGCGCATGCAAATCGAAGTGACTCTAAATGAGGTATTCAAGGCCTCGGAAGCACATAATGGGTAAGAAAACAAGTGATGACCCAAAGGGTCTTCACATTGATAATTTCTAAAGTTATTTAATATAGAAATTTCATAAGGAATGTAAATCAAAAAACAAAGTGCGGAAAAGAAAGCCGACATCGGGGTATCACTAGTCATGAGCATCTACTACAATCGTCTAATAATATCAAAACTAACATAGCATGGAAATAACTGAATACAACTAAGGGAAGATAAAGAGGGACTAAGGCAGGGCTGCGATCGCTAGGCAGCTATCTTTCTAACTCCGATGTATTTGCCACCGAATAATCAACACCCGCTAATGGGTCCAGAAATACCAGGGTCTGCACATAAAGTGCAGGGAGTAATGTGAGTACGCCAACTCAGTAAGTAACCAAAGTAAATAAAGACTAAGCAGTAGTGATGAGCAATAATACATATACAGTTCATATCATGAAATCTCAGTAGAATACAATAGTCTTTTGAAATCAGTGTTTGAATCAACTCAGCTCGGTTAAATCCAGTTTCAGTAAAATTGTTTAAAATATCTTTCAACAGTTTTCAAACAAAGTGATGAGAATATAAATAGCCCCTCGGACAAAACATCATTTGTGAATAGCCCCTCGAGCAAACATCACTCGTGAACAGCCCCTCGGGCAAACATGAATAATAAACAGCCCATTGGGCAACCTCACAGTCACTCATATACAACCCCTCGGGCATACTTCACAATCACTCGTAAACAGACCCTCGGGCACAACATGAATCAAGAACAACCCCTCAGGCAAAATGTCATATCACTCACTTAGGGTACCTGCGCTCACTGGGGGTGTGCAGACTCCGGAGGGACTCCTACAACTCAAGAACTATAACAAGCTACCTCGTGGCATAAATCAATCAGGCCCTCGACCTCACTCCATCATGAATCAGTAAACATGATATGGCGTGCAACCCGATCCCATAAATATCCTCACAAATCAGGCCCTCAACCTCACTCAGTCATAAATCAGTAAAACATGTTGCGGCGTGCAGCCCAATCCCATAAATATCCTCACAAATCAAGCCCTTAACCTTACTCAGTCATAAACCTCTCAAGTCACTCGGGCTCTCAGTAAAAACAGGGTACTCAGCCCAAAATAATTTTTTGTATGCATCAAAACAGAGTAATAAAGACTGAGTTATGAAAATAATAAGTATAACATGACTGAGTATAGATTTCCAATCGAAAATAGTGAGAATAGTAAGAAAAAGGCCCCTAAGGGTCCAAACAACTCTGGCACAAGGCACAAGTATGGCACTCAACCCAATTTATAGAAATTCTTTCAAAACACATAAGTATCATATAGTTTCAACCAAATACGCAACTTATAGTTGCTACGGGATGGACCAAACCACAATCCCCAATAGTGCAAGCCCACACGTCCATCACCTAGCATGCGCTTCATCTCAAAATAGTAAAACGATACGTAATCCGGGGTTTCATACCCTCAGAACAAGATTTACAATCGTTACTTACCTCAAACAAGCCAATTCCAATACCGAGCAAGCCAAGCGATACTCCGAAAATGCCATCTTGCGCATTCCAACCTTAGAACAACTCGAAACTAACCAAAAACAACTCAAATACATCAAACAATGCTAAAGGAACCAATCTCAATCGAAAAAGGTTGAATCTTTAATCAAAAGCCCATAATCAGCCAAAAAGCCCAACACGGGCCAGCATCTCGAAACCCAACAAAACACATAAAATACGATAACACAGTGAGTTCTGAGTCCAACCATACTAGTTTCATCCAATTCCGACTCTGAATCGATGTTCAAAACATAAAAATTCATTTTATGAAACTTTAGACAAAACCCCCCAAAATTCACTTTAAAATCATCAATCAAATGCCTAAAACAAAGATGGATTCATAAAATATAACTATAACCGAGTAGAAAATACTTACCCCAGTCCATATGGTGAAAATCGCCTCCAAAATCGCCCAAATCCGAGTTCCCCAACTCAAAATATGAACAAATGAACAAACACTTGTTTTATATATTTTTCTGCCAGTTATTCTGCCTTGATTCTCATACCAAACGATCCTAAAACTCGCTTTTGATGCCTCCAATAGATTCCTTGTAAGATTTTAGTCAAGTTAGGCTCTTGAATCACTCCATTTGACCTTATATTGAAGGAGATATGTTGGTTTCAATATTTGAAAATAGTGAAGCTTTTTTTTACAAATCAATGGGAATTTCGTAATTAATTTGAAAAATCTGGCAATCCAATTCTTCATAAAATGACCATAAAATCCTCATGCGATGTCCAAATTCGATGATTCTTTTTGATGTAGCTCCATATTTACGATACGGATCTAATGCTTCAATATAAAAAACGGAGCTCATTTGCTTAATGTAGTACCATTTATGCTTGAAAAACGACGTCGAAACATTAAAAAAATGAGCGCAACACAACCCAAACCTATCCGAAACTCACCCGAGCCCCTTGGGACCATGTTCGAACATACCAAAAATTCCCATATCATAACATGGACCTACTCGAGAACTTAAAACACACATAACAACATCGAAATGACGAATCACACTTCAATTCGAAATCAATGAACTTAAAACTTCAAACTTCCACAACCGATGCCGAAACCTATCAAATCACGTTCGATTGACCTCAAATTTTGCACACAAGTCACATTTGACATTATGGACCTGATCCAACTTTCAGAATTAGAATCTTACCCCGATGTCAAAAAGTCCACTCCCGATCAAACATTCCAAAATTCCAACTTTCGTTATTTCAAGCCAAATTCTACTGCGGACCTCCAAATAAAATTCGGACGCGTTCCTAAGTTCAAAATAACCCAACGGAGCTGACGGAACCATCAGAAATCCAATCCGAGGTCAAATTCTAAAAAGCCAAAACTTGGTCAAACCTTTTAAATTTAAAGCTTCTAGCTGAGAATCATTCTTCCAAATAACCTAAAAACCAAAACCGACGATTTACTTAAGTCATAATACTTCATACGGAGCTACTCATACCCTCAAACAACTGAGCGAAGTGTAAATTCTTAAAACGACCGGTCAGGTCCTTACATCCTCCCTCACTTAAACATACGTTCATCCTCGAACGTGCCATGGGTTGTTCCAAAAGCCATCAAATCGCCATGTAACCTCACTATGCACATACCCGAGGGGTGATCCCACGTCACTCTATCTCATATAGGTCTGATAACACAACATAACTGGAATTTCTTAATCCAACCTAGTCCATAAGTTTTAGGGCCCAATTTCCAACATCTGGAATTTTCTATAAGATCAGAATCTCGCATATACAGACTGTATAAGTCCGAACAAGCTGTATCAAACTACATCCGTAACCCAAGATATAATCACATGATATACCACATAACTCAAACACTCATGGTGATAACTCTTAATCACGGTAGCTGCTCAAAACAACCCAATACCAGTAATACACCTCTAAACAAACAAAGCCTCGTTCTAATACTTTCAATTACTGCCAATGATGGAAGAAACACGCAGAAACTCATAACCATTCGTCAGATCAACAAGTCATAGAGCTCCCTCTTCTCTGACAAGAACTATAGCAAATTTCTAAGTCGTCTTCCGATATTATCTTTCCAACTATGCCGTAACCAATTCTGATAATATTCATTCTAGGTCCAATGACCGCATCTCATCCAACACGACCACTCTGATGACATGATACATAAATACAATCCAACACCATAACCTGTGCAATTCGTGCACCCAATAGCAACATCCCAAATGTACTTAAATCGTGAAAAAAATGACTCAAATGTGAGGCTTGTCCCGCAAGCTTAACAAGTACTGCCACAACAAAATACTAAAAATCCATCACACCTCGTAGGACCATCACACCGATCTAACACAAAGGTCCATACCTCAGCATAATTTTTACTGCAATGCGTGCCCCATCCAAACACTAATCCATGGCATATACCTTAAGCCACCTTGCTCAAAATCAATAACCACGCGCAATTCGAATCAAGTATTCAAAGTGCATTACCATAACCACGGAGAAACTAATGACATAACCCTACACAAAACTCATAAGAGCATAACCAATACGCCATCCACCAAGCAATACCCAATACTCTTTCTGCTCAAATTCCGCTATAAGACCCCAATAGAACTGCACCATATGTGCGGATAACCAACAAATCATAACCCCTCGTAACACAGAACAGTAACTCATAGATCACTCCAGAACATGAATAAGCTCAACAATAATCGAATGGCACATCCCTCAACAATAGCAGTTTGGAGTCAATAAATTCGACCCGAGGCAGAACACGCATCCATATTGGCCTACCAATGAACCCCAAATCAACTCTGGTCACCCACAACCGATAAATAACCCTCCAAAAGTCCACACAACACATACTACCCTCTGACTAACCTTAGCTACATTTTTACAGTCCACAATCATGAAACAATCTACTCATGAGAACTCCCAGTCTCCAAATCCATAGAACACATAAATCACCATATTTGATCCCAACTCCACCAACTGAATATCTGACGCATCTCTAATACACGATCATCCCACGAGGAATGTTTCTCTGATTCTTCCGTGCCACATCACAAGATTTGAGTATCAGCAGTCGATTAATTAGATGAGAACCACAATATCGATGGAGTATCCATAAATCAAAACACATTGCCCCCTTCTGAATTGTATACTCTCATCAATCTACGCAAAATAGTAATATCATTCACCTAGTCATATGAAACTGTCTATGCTGCCTAAGAATTTATGACATTCCTTTCAAAACTGAATCGTGACATTACACATGCAAATGTCAACCCTACACAACATACCGCATATACCATGCCATCCTATGATAAATATAAGAACTTCATAATCCACTCCGAGCTATAAGCAACTACGTACTCAACCAGGCAAGAACTTTTCCATTTGATCCCATCTACGAGAAAATCACTATACATCTTATGCTCCTCACGCCGGTAGAAAGGACTCTCCCAATCCCCTTTGCACAACACCAAACCGTCAAGACTGACTCCTTCTAACTCAACCAAGCTACGCAAGCCATCAAAACCTAAGAGCATTGCCACAAAATACCTGTAGAAACCCACTGCATCATAAGCACCCAAGAACCGATCATATCCATTACCATGCCAATCCAACCTACTACCAAGTTGTCCTAATTCTCTGAGTCCCTTCCGAATTACCTTCAAATTGATACGTTTCCTTGCTAGTACACCACTATCCTTAACTAAAACTTGCCCTACGAACTTTAGCATAAAACCACACCGCCCTAAGGCTCATAAACCGTTGTATTCTTTTGAAGCACCCCCAAAAGTACCACAACCGAGATACTCGCTCTGAAGAGACCTTCTGCGAATCTAAAACCATTACCTTCACCTTCTTAATACTGATATGTAGAATCATAATGATATAGAAATGCCATAAGTCCTGATATCCACCCATATACATCTCAGTTTCTAGCCAACACACATCCTGAAGATTCCCAATTGCCATATATAAATATTGAATTCACTGGAACCATTCTCGAGAGTCATCCACTATGTTCAAATCTCAATTAGACTGACCAAACGTACCAAACAACCTGTGCCCCATTAGCACTCCAACACCCAAGGAAGTAACCCATTCTTCTAGGTTGCTGAGCGATTTTTCCTACTCCATCACGTTACATTCCTTACAAACAACAACTAAATCATCCAATGTTTCTCATATACCCATAAAGCATAACACAACCCTCACCCGAAACTTCCTTTACTCAAGTCATCCTCTAAGCCATAACTGATTCACTAGTATATCTCAAATTGGAACCAACACAACATATAATCGTGCAATCAACTGATCAATAGCAGACTCCCCCACTTGGCTAAAAGTCATAGATCAACAAACACAATAACTCACAATGCCCATACTCTATCATTGCCATAATACCATAGTGAGAGTCAACTAAATCCCTTCATAAGCTCATGCAACACATCCATTTAGTATTTTAAATCATCTGCAAATCTCGCGTTCACCCTCGTAATAGACAAGCCCACTCTCATAAGTGATCCAAACTCAAATTGAAACACATATATTTCACTGGTAAAAGAGGACTTCCAACCAACTACATAAGGATCACACAACCTCAGAACACCTCGTAAGAGATAATCCACTAGCTTAGCCTTAAACTGGTATCTCTCTATACTCTTCCATAATCATACCTATTACAGAATCACTTAACCCCCTGTGTCTGAACTCATAACACAATATGAAGATCTACTCAACTACACAACTAAACTACACAAGAAGTCCTTCAACACACCCTGAACTCGAGGCCATACGCAAACTCAAGACATAAGTTAAGCACCCAATATTCCTTGCTACATCTCCAACAAACTCTTCTTGTCATATTCGAACAATGTAAACACATCTCGCAATTAAATCATACTCACCCCATAGTCATCTAGTTACAAATCCCACCAATAAGGACAAAAACGGGCATATAAGTTCCAAATGCACGTGCCCACACAATCGGAATCTCATTGCTCAAGCTACCGTTAAAACCCAGCCTCAAGCCCTCTAGACTGGCCCAACATCAACACACAGAAATCACATCTCGCACCTCATCCAGAGAATCACGAGCCGTCGATGCACAGTTAATATCGAGCACTCATGTGCGCACACGAATGCGTGGAAGGAATTCAAGGAGTTACGCTTCAAGCAGAATCAATACTGCACGATAAGGATTCAAGAATGTGGAATTTTCCTAAAGGTTCTACAACCTTTTGAAGATAAGTACAGACGTCTCCGTACCGATCTGTAGGACTATACTAAACCCGCTCATGATTCGTGAGACCTATGTAACCTAGGCTCTGATACCAACTTGTAATATCCAATACTAACCATATCATAATGGCGTCTATCGTGGTACTAGGCAAGCCGACACATTACCAAAACAAAATGAGATTTTCATTTTAAGATAATTTCCAAAGTTATTTAATATAGAAACTTCATAAGGAGTGTAAATCAAAAACAAAAGTGCAAAAAAGAAAGCTGACATCGGGGTATCACTAGTCATAAGCATCTACTACAACCGTCTAACAATATCATGACTAACATAGCCTGGAAATAAATGAATACAACTAAAGGAAGATAAAGAATGAGTAAAGTAGGGATGCAATTGCCAGGCAGCTACCTTGCTAACTCCGATGGATCTGCCACCGAATAATCAACACCTGCTACCGGGTCCATAAACACCAGGGTCTTCACATAAGGTGTAGGGAGTAATATGAGTATACCAACTCAGTAGGTAACCAAAGTAAATAAAGACTGAGCAGTAGTGACGAGCAATAAAACATATATAGTTCATATCAAGAAATCACAGTAGAATACAACAGTTTTTTAAAATCAGGGTTTGAATCGACTCAGCTCGTTTAAAGCTAGTTTTAGTAAAACCGTTTAAAACATCTCTCAACAGTTTTCAAACAAAGTGATGAAATAGTGGGTAAAAATGATAATAGCATAAATAGCCCCTAGGGCAAAACATCACTCGTGAACAGCCCCTCGGCCAAACATGAATCATAAACAGCCCATTGGGTAACCTTATAGTCACTCATATATAACCCCTTGGGCATACCTCACAATCACTCGTAAACAGCCCCTTAGATACAACATGAATCAAGAACAGCCCCTCTGGCAAAATGTCATATCATTCACTCAGGGTACCCGCGCTCACTGGGGGTGTGCAGACTCTGGAGGGGCTCCTACAGCCCAAGCGCTATAACAAGCCACCTCGTGGCATAAATCAATCAGGCCCTCGGCCTTACTCCATCATAAATCAGTAAACATGTTATGGTGTGCAGCCCGATCCCATAAATATCCTCACAAATTAGGCCCTCGGCCTCACTCAATCATAAATCGGTAAAACATGCTGCGACGTGTAGCCCGATCCCATAAATATCCTCACAAATCAGGCCCTCAGCCTCACTCAGTCATAAACCTCTCAAGTCACTCGGGCTCTCAGTAAAAATATGGTACTCAGCCCAAAACAATTTTTATATGCATCAAAATAGAGTATTAAAGACTGAGTTATGAAAACAATAAGTATAACATGACTGAGTATAAATTTCCAATCGTAAACAGTGAGAGGATAGCAAGAAAAAGGCCCCTAAAGGTCCAAACAGCTCTGGCACAAGGACCAAGGATGGCGTTCAACCCAATTTATAAAAATTCTTTCAAAAACACATAAGAATCATATAGTTTCAACCAAATACGCAACTTATAGTTGCTATAAGACGGATCAAGTCACAATCCCCAATGGTGCACACTCACTCGCCTGTTACCTAGCATGTGCGTCACCTCAAAATAGTAAAACGATGTGAAATCATGGGTTTCATACCCTCAGGACTAGATTTACAATCGTTACTTACCTCAAACAAGCCAATTTCAATACCGAGCAAGCCAAGCAATGCTCCAAAAATGCCATCTCGCGCGTTCCGACCTCCGAATAGCTCAAAACTAATCAAAAACAACTAAAATACATCAAACAATGCTAAAGGAACCAATCTCAATCGAAAAAGGTCGAATCTTTAATCAAAAGCCCATAATCAACCAAAAAGCCCAACCCGGGACCGCATCTCGAAATCCGACAAAACTCCTAAAATCTAATAACACAGTCAATTATGAGTCCAACCATACTAGTTTCATCCAATTCCGACTCCGAATCAATGTTCAAAACATAAAAATTCACTTTATGAAACTTTAGACAAAAAACCCCAAATTTCACTTTGAAATCATCAATCAAATGCCAAAAAACGAAGATGGATTCATGAAATATAACTAAAATTGAAAACACTTACCCCAATCCATATGGTGAAAATCGCGTCCAAAATCGCCCAAATCCGAGCTCCCCAACTCAAAATATGAACAAATGAACAAACCCTTGTTTTATATATTTTTCTGTCAGTTATTCTGTCTCGATTCTTATGCCAAATGATCCTGAAACTCGCTTTTGATGCCTCCAATAGATTTCTTGTAAATTTTAGTCAAGTTATGCTCTTGAATCACTCCATTTGACCTTATATTGAAGAAGATATGTTGGTTTCAATATTTGAAAATAGTGCAGCTTTTTAAATACTAATTCAGTGGTAATTTTGTAATTAATCTGAAAAATCTAGCAACTCAATTCTTAGTAAAATGACCATAAAATCCTCATACGATGTCCAAATTCGACGATTCTTTTTGCTATAGCTCCATAATTACGAAACGGATCTAATGCTTCAAAATAAAAAAACGAAGCTCATTTGATTAATGTCGACGTCGAAACATTAAAAAAAATGAGCGAAACACAACCCAATCTATCTGAAACTCACCCGAGCCCCTTGGGATCCTGTTTGAACAAGTCCCATATCATAACACAGACCTAATCGAGGCCTTAAAACACACATAACAACATCAAAACGGCGAATCACAGCTCAATTCGAAATCAATGAACTTAAAACTTCAAACTTCCACAACTGATGCAGAAACCTATCAAATCACATTCGATTGACCTTAAATTTTGCACACAAGTCACATTTAATATTATGGACCTGATCCAACTTTCGGAATCAGAATCCGACCCTGATATCAAAAAGTCCACTCCCGATCAAACTTTCCAAAATTCCAACATTCGCTATTTCAAGTCAAATTCTTCTTCGAACCTCCAAATCACAATCCGGATGCACTTGTAAGTCCAAAATCACCCAATGGAGCTGACAGAACCATTAAAAATCCAATCCGAGGTCAAATTCTAAAAAGTTAAAACTTGGTCAAACTTTTTAATTTTAAAGCTTCTAGCTGAGAATCTTTCTTCCAAATCAATTTCAAATAACCTAAAAACCAAAACAAACGATTACTTCATACGGAGCTACTCATACCCTCAAACAACCGAGCGAAGTGTAAATACTCAAAATGACTGGCTGGGTCATTAAATCCTCCCCCACAAGATCAACGTAAATCCCAATTAGCAGCAAGTCAAGTAGAAAAAATGGAAGGAAGGGCCACATCAGAATGAAGTCATCAATAGCGAAATCTCTAAACTATTAAAAATCGGTTCAATAAGAGAAGTCAACTATCGAAGTGGTTGGCGAACGCTGTGGTCGTACAAAAAAGAATGGTAAATGGAAAGTGCGTATCGACTACACTGACTTAAATAAGGAAAGCCATAAATATTCTTTTCCTTTGACCTATATCAATCAAGTCATAAACGCCATTACTGGCCATGAACTATTGAGATTTTTGGATGCCTATTTTGGATACAACCAACTTATAATGGACCTAGAGGATCAAGAGAAACATCTTTCATAACCAAAAAGGGGATTTATTGTTATAACATAAAGCCATTCGGTCTAAAGAACGCAAGAGCAATATATTAGAGGCTGTTCAATACAATATTCAAAGATTACATCAAGAAGTCTATGGAAGTCTATATCGATGACATGATAGTTAGGTCACTATAGGTACAGGACCACCTAAAGGAAATGTTTGCTATGCTCATGAAGCCGAATCCAAAAAAATATGATTCCGGAGTGGCATTGGCTAAGTTCTTTGGTTTCCTAGTATCTAATAAAGGGATAAAAGTCAACCCTTCACAAGTAAAGCCATTGGAGACATACTCGATATACTGACCAACTAGAAGGAAGTGCAAAGATTAGCAGGCCGAAAAACACTCTTTGGTCGATTCATATCTCGGTCATCGGAGCATTGCTGCAAATTCTTCTTAGTGCTAATAAAGCAAAAGAATTTCGAGTGGAACCTAGAATGCCAAAAAGCATTGAATGAATTAAAGAACTCTTGTCAAACCCACCATTATTGTCCATACCCTGAGAAGGAGAGCAACTGCTGATCTACCTGGCAGTATCCAAAGTTTCGATATTGTGGTGCTGGTTTGAGAAGGTAAAGGTACATAATCCCTAATTTATTATGTTGGCAAAACACTGTTAGACACTCAAACTAGTATAATCACCTAGAAAAATTAGCACTGGCACTCATAGTAGTTGCTCAAAATTAAGACTCCAATTTTAGTGTCATCCTATTTCCGTAGTTACTACTTTCCCATCACGTAGTATCCTACACATTTCGAAGCTCTCGGTATGACTTGACAAAAAGGCATTCGAGTTGAGTGCATATGACATTTTATATCAACTTTGTACTGCCATCGAGTCACAAGTCCTAGTGGACTTCATCGCTGCCTTTAGTACAAGTATACTTCCAAAGTGAAAAAGGAAGCGATAATCACTTTCGAATGGTTTATCCAACATAAAATGGTTCGGGCTTGGCATTCTGCTTATCACCCCAACTAGGGAAATGGTTCAATATGGCATCAAGTACCATTCCATGACTAATAATAAAGCCAAATATGAGGTTATTGCTGAAGTACTTGAGTTAGCCCGGGGACTCGGGGCTAAATGCATAGAGCTAAAGAGTGATTCTCATTTGGTAGTAAACTTAGTGCATGAGACCTACATAGCACTTGAAGCCCGCATACAGCAGTACCTGGCCAAAGTTACACAAATCCTAAGTTAGTTCAAGGAATGTACGGAAACTCAAATACCCCAAGAAGAAAATGCATAAGCAGGCGCTCTAGCCAATCTCAGAATCTACTACAAATATCACCGAATTTGGGACCAACTTAGTCGTGCATTTATTATACATTTCTATCGGCCAACCCAAAGAAGGGGTAAACACAACCAATCTAACATGGGATTGGAGTAATGAGTTTATCAAATGCTGGCAGAATGGGACCCTACCCAAATATAAAAAGGTCGCTTGACAACTCCGAATCCTGGTAGCAAGATACTACCTTATTGACGAGGTCTTTTACTAAAGGACGTTCAACTGAACATTATCTAAATGCCTAGAGCCCAGAGATACAAACTACATAATGTGGAAATTTTACTAAAGGCATTGTGGTAATCATTCCGAAGACATATCACTTGTACAAAAATTGATCAAAGCTGCATATTATTGGCCAAAAATGGAGCAAGATACGCCTGGATTCGTCAAAAGATATGAAAAGTACCAACAATTAGCTCATTGAGTACATTAACCAGTCAAACTACTCCACTCCATGCTCACCCCATGGCTGTTCATGAGATAGGGATGGACATAGTAGGTCCATTACTACAAACTCCGAGATAGGTAAAGTTCTTGCTTGTTTTAATTGATTATATTTCCAAGTAGGCGGAAACAGGTGCATTCGCATAAATTAGAGAGAAAGAAGTCATTGAATAATTTGGAGAAATATTATACGTAGATTCGAAGTCCCAAAAGAAACCACATGTGATAATTGACCACAATTTGTCGGGCCCAAAGCAACAAATCTTTGGAAAGTGGCAAGTCAATAAAGATCATTTCCACTCCATACCACCCAGGAGCAAACAGATAAGATGAGTCCTTTAACAAAGTCTTGCATAACAGCTTAAAATAGAGGTTAGAAGTAGTTAAGGGATGATGGATAGAAGAGTTTCCCATAGTATTATGAGCCTACCATACGACACAAAGTCGAGTACAACAGAGACCCATTTTCCTTCGAGTATGGATCTGAGGTGCTCATCTCGGAAGAATCAAGCTTAATGTTCGCCTACGCCACCAAAGAGCTAAACTGCCACCAGCTTGGATATTCTAGAAGGACAAAGAGAAATAGACTTGGTCTATATTGAAGCACATAAGCAAAGAATATGGAAGTATTACAATAAGAAGGCGAACCTTCGATATTTCAAAGTGGGGGAATACGTGCTACAAAACTCATTTTCACCATCCTAAGAGACGAATGTGGGAAAGCTCGAACCCTACGAGGTTGTCAAGATAATATTTAAAGGGTCGTACAAGCTCGAGGAGATAGATGGTAGACCCATGAAAGCAAACTAGAATATGGCACACCTCAAATGATTCTACCTGCAAGGACCGCAGCGGTTTAACTTCCTTCTCTATGCGTGCATTAAAAATTTATTTCATCTCATTTTTATCGATATTTTAAAATGACATGCACTAATCCAACCCCACCTGAATGATCACTATATTGACCCTTGGCAATATTCGATAACTACCATAATTCCCAACCAAGGTCAATATGTTTGACTAAAAAGGACCTGACATCGTCTTTATCTAAAAGCCCTCCCCTATCGCTTTACTTCCTTTGTAGGAATAGGACCATTAAGAGAGAAAGTTATGACAAGACCGGGAAATGGGCAAGGCACTATCAGCTATGATATCAGTGCTTGAGTTGTCATTCTTCGAAATAAAACATTGGGGGACTATACCGTTTGCAATTGCAACTCATGAAGACCAAAAGCTACATGGAAAAATGACAGCTAATAATTCAATTTGGGAGATCGAAATATTCCAAAACCTCACAAGATCTCTAGATAAAGTTATTCTAAAGAATGGTATACATGTACATACAGTCCAGTCGAGGCCATCGTAATTGTCTACCGGGATCTCATATGATATGTTAAGTTAAAGAATGACTCAATAATGTACTTGGTTTAACTACACTACTTGAATGAAAGAGAATCCTATTTTCGTTCGAACTTATGTTTCATTTTTCCTCACAAGAATACTTTTAGCACTTTGTTTTGGGACAAACATCTACTCGAGCCAAATACCCTCACTTTTTTATGTCTAGGTAAAGATGAAATGCCATCTTCATCCGTGCAGAATAGACATAAAAAAGACCAGTTTTATTCATAATATGTTAAGTCATGACTAGCAGACAAATCACAAACTAAGTCAACGGGACTAGAGCCAAAACGAAAAGGATATTTCCAATGTACCACATGTATTTAGTAATTTAACACATATGTAAAAGGCACAACATAATTAACAAAAGATATTTTATTTATACATCAAGAAGGCCTCAAATTGGGAATTTCAGGAAAGTACCTAAGAGAGATCTTGAGGCTTAAAACTAAGATCTAACACCGAGATTCTAGGATTACAAGTTGAAGGTGCATCTGGATCAGTAGTAGCGCAACAATTGGAGGAGGTGGAGATTCGGGATGATAAGCAATCTCCTCTTGTTCACTATCTTCACCCTCGGAGTCATCTTTAATTGACACAATGTTGAGTTGTCGCCTATCGGGGAAAAGAAGATGCCACGACCCAAAAACTGACCTGCTCGTGATGGCGCCTATCGTGAAACTAGGCCAGCCAACTGATTTCCAAATAATCCATATTTCATTTGAAACTTAAGTAAAACCATATTTTCAACTGAAATCCAATTAAAGATATAAAGTAAAAGCCAAAACAAAGCAAAAAATACAAGCCCGACCTCGGGTGTCACTAAGTCACGAGCAACACCACGATAGTTCTGAAACAAGACAAGACCAAAACAGTCTGGAAATACAACAAAGTACTATAGGAAGATAGAGAAGGAGAAAAGCGGAACTGCGGTCGCCAGGCAGCTAACTCACTATTACCGTGAAGTCCGCGGCTGGAATAGTTAACAGCCGCTATCGTGCCCTGAGATACCTGGATTTGCACACAAGGTGCAGGGGGTAACGTGAGTACACCAACTCAGTAAGTAACAAGTCCAAACTATGGACTGACAGGTAGTGACGAATCAAACCTCAACAGGTATTACAATTAAATTGTATAGAAAAGTAGACATAGTTGTAGTTTAAGTAAAAACTCAATTGTGGATAAATACAGTCTGAACAGTACGGAGTATAAAGCTCAGGAAAATCTCTATGTACCAACGCACAGAGAGCATGATCAATGTTCCGTGTACCTCCTCTCACAAGTGCTCAACCACTCAATACTGTATATTGCCATCTGGCCCTGGGAAGATCCATCCCTTAATATATACGCATCACTGACCGCAGTCAACCAGTATCGAGGAAGGCCATTCCAGCCCTGTGGAGAAGATCCATCTCCAGGTATAATTACTTCAGACAAGATCCATGTCCAGTAAAGATCCATCCCTCAATATTATCAACTACGCTTACTGGGGTATGTTACAGACTCTGGAGAGGCTCTTACAGCCCAAGTGCTGTCATAATCATCAACATAACTGTTGTAGCGTGCACCCCGATCCCACAACTATCACTCACAATCAGGATCTCGGCCACACTCAGTCATCACTCTCCAGTCTCATATTCACGGGCTCACAATGTCGTGAAACTAGCCCGAAAGAAATATATGATGTGCCAAATAATTAAAATCGATACTAAGACATGATATGATATGCATGAGAAAGACTGAGTACAGAATATCAATGAATGTAAAGAGATGATAAAAGAAACGACCACTCAGGTCTCGATAGTATTTGCGTAAAGCCCTAACAGGATATCTAACATGTTTTCACAGCATATTTACTTAATCACATGATAGAAATACGGATATCAACAAGAAAGAGTTACTAAGAAGTGCCATAGAATAATCCAGGTCGCAATTCTGATGTTGCACGCCCACACACCCGTCACTTGGAATTTGCATCACCACAATAGTAATCATAGAACACATAGTTCGGGGTTTTGAACCCTCAGAATCAAGTTTGGAAGCGTTAATTACCTCAAGCCAAGCCAAACTCTAGCCCGCGATGCCATTTCCTCTCGATTTGACCTCAAAATGCCCCGAATCTAACCAAAATCAAATTCATGACATCAATCTAAGCTAAAAGGACAAAGTCCACGCGAAAATAATCAAATTACATTAAAAATCCCGAAATTTACAAAACCCGACCCCTGGGCTCACATCTCGGATTTCGATGAAAATCACATCACTATAATCCTCATCCTCTCATGATTCCATACATACCAAGAACATAAAAATCGGATCTCAAATGGCCCCTCAAACCTCCAATTTAAACTCTCCTATTCCAAGCCTTAATTCCCAAATTTTAACCCTTAAATTCCACTAATTTCTTGCCTAATGAGTAAGATAATGCTGTTATGCCCTGCAATATTGCGTCGATATTATGTCCCGCAGTATTATATTATGACAATATTATACTCTGCAGTAATATATTACGATGATGTTACCCAACAGCATTACATTACGGTAATGTGACGCTTCGCAGTATTAAGTTACGACAATGTTGCACCCAGTAGTATTGTATGTTGCATTTGTCATAAGAAAATTGACATCAGTCCAAGGAAAAGATTATTTGCGGATTATAAGGATCATAAGTGATGAGCAAATTCGTGAATGTAAGAGGGCAAGTAAAATCGAAGAAAACGAATTTTGTCAAAGTTTGGCATTTTGGGATAAAATACGGCCCGAGCTAAAATACTCGGTCTTTATGGACTAGTTCCATACAAGGTACTACATGTCCATGATTGTAGGTGTACAAGGTATGTTAAAATAGAGTAGTATTTCAAGTAATTCGAGACAATTTTTAAATTATGCGGGTAATTAATTAATTACCAGGTAACGGGACATTATCCAGTTAACTAATAAGTGGGTAAAGATTAATAATCTTCACCCACATTTCCACGTGGCATAAAACCACAAGGCAAATGATGACTCTTAAGTCACCTTTCTAGATGGCTATTATGTAGCCAAACCAAGAATTATGTCTTAAAGACTTATAGATCGTATCCATGGATTTTATGAGATTTCTTTGTGAAATGCCAAAAACCAATCTGCCTAAAAGCCATGAACAATGTTGAAAGCGGAAGCATTTCAAACGAAATTGCTTCTTGGGAATTCCAAATGAAAGCTTTCATTTAAAGCAATTGTCGTTCAAATTTCAACAAGAACAAAGCAAGATTTCGTTCTTCAATTTCAAAGCGCAAAAGCTTAATCCGATTTTTAGGTTCTAAGTTCAATCCACGAAGGTTTCCAATGGAATATTATACGGAGTTTTTCCTACTTCAGGTATCTTAAGGCTAAGCCCTTATTTCATTTTGCATGATCTCATCATTACACGATTTTGTTAATGAGACGTAAAGAAAAATTTATATCCCGGAATTTACGTATATTTTGCTAGTCTCGCAAATTGCATATATTTTCCTAGTGTTGTAAGTTATAATATTCTCCTTATCAGGACTTCATATTTAGTTGAGTATTTCCTTATTCCAGTCAAGGGAGTAGAGAATTTACATATATGCAGTATTAAAGGTATTTTCATTACAATCAAGCTATAATCGATGGGCAGACCCCTATTGGGCAACCTCATATCAGATGGTAAATTATATATCGAGCTTACTATGGCCGAGTGCTTATGAGTGAGCCCAGTTGGTCGAGATACAGAGCTTAGTACGGTCGAGCGCCTATGAGCGAGCCTACTATGACAGAGCAGTTATATATATATATACTGAGCCTTATAGGGCTGGACAGCTATTTTACTTACTATATTGAGAGAGTTAAGTCAGTGTCAGCAGGTAAGCATATCTTCAGATTATTTTTGACTTCCAACTACTTGCAGTTATTATATTATCAGTTCAGTTTCAGCTTTCAGTATATTGCCTTACATACTCAGTACATTATTTCGTACTAACGTCCCTTTGCTGGGGGCGTTGCATTTTATGCGTGCAGGTTAGACAGACAGACGGGTAGGCCTCTTCAATAAGTGTTGCCCAAGTTCATCTTGATCGGTAAGCTCCATGCATTTTGGAGTTTCCGAATCCAAAGCCTTATGTACATCTTGTATATATATGTATATATGTTATGAGTAGGTCGGGGAGCTGTTCCGATCATAGTATATCCATCAGTAGAGACTTGCAGACATATCCTGTCAGTTAGTGCAATATGTTGGGCTTGCAGGCCTTGTATGTATATTTGGTTGGTTTATCAGCGGTAATAGTTATGATAGCCTTGTCGACCCAGTTTTATATTGACATTTAGTCAACATTCGCAGTTATCTTGCAATGTGGCCCATAGCCAAAGTATGACATCATATGTTCAGAGTCTCTTAGTTGCAAGTTGGTACGCAAGGATAGGTGAGGCACTAGGTGCCGGTCTCGCCCCCCCTCCCCGGTTCGGGGCGTGACAAAAGTGGTATCAGAGCAGTTCTATCCTAGGGAGTCTACAAGCTGTGTCTAGTAGACTCTTGTTTATGGGTGTGTCGTGCACCACACTTATAAGTAGAAGGCTACAGGACATTTAGGACTATCACTCTTTCTTCTTATTCTAGATCGTGTGGTAGAGCTCACTTATAAGAATTCAAGTCCCAAACTTCTATTTTTTATTCGTAATAAGACGATGCCTACGTTCAAAAAGATGATCGATAAGAGATATAGTTGTGGAAGTGTTGAATTATAGGAACTCGACTGTGTATCATGATTATGATAAGTAAATGTGAGGTCTTCAGCAGATCATGTGCATACGGAAAGGTGTAATCCTCTTGAAAAGAAGACTTAAGGCAAGAATGCCTATCCATCTTTATGGTGAAAGACAATTCTTTCAAGAAGTAAAATAAGCAAGATGAAGAAGGGTACGAGGCCCCCAGTTAATAAAGATTATCATTATTACAGTTACGACGGAAAAATATAAGCATTAAGAGTTACCCTCAACAATAATAGAGGTATGTACAATTGGTCGTACCCATCTCAGTTATGCCCTATGGGAGCTAACAGGTGTAGTTTAAGAAAAGGACGGAACATCAGGATCTGGCTGGGGTTAGAGTAAACCAAAATGGTGAATGGATTTTTTGTGTTAGTTGATATTTCCGAAGGATATTGCAAGTGTGCTAGTAGATCTCCTTGTGAGATACCCAGATGGTACACTCTAAAATAGTGAAGCCAGATATGAATACTACAAAGACATGCACTATAAGCCTTGAAGGGATATATATATTACCTTAGTATGGCTAGCGTCCCTAGTAAAGAGAGAATGTTAAGCAACTTGAAGAGCCACTGGATGGAGCAAAGGGAAGCTAAAAGCAAAAGAATGTCTTGTACGAGTTTTCAGAATAAAGTGATAAGCATAAATGTTAGCAGGAAATAAGAAAAGAGTTAATGAAGCATTATGAGTAAGATGTAGTACATGGATGACAACAGTAGATCAAAAGATGACAATATTACAAAATCTATAGTCAAGTGAGGGAAGAGACGAGGAGTGACAGGCCTTAGGACAACAAAAGAGTATAGACCATACAGTCATGTCCTCATTTCAAGAAATAAGTTTGCAACTCTAGCGCGATTACCAAGAGGAAAAGTTAGACCCCAGAGTAATAGAAATCAGTATGGGCTGGTGAATAAGATGAACTAAATATGAATTAGGGACTAATTGATTTGGTAATAGTCAGCATCACGAGAATTACAGATCACATTCCGACAATAATAAGACGAACAACAGAAGAACGTTCATAAGAAATTCAGAGGATGGTCATTCAGGAAGACGCTTCCCTAAAGCAAGCAATGTTAGCAAAGTTAAGCTTTAGGGACTGTATGTACCAGTTACATTAAGTATCACCCTCGCGAGTAAGGGGATTTGTCATCCTTAGTATAGAAGGATTGCCGCAAGGTGAGTAAGGGTCGTTGATGATGTGAAAGGTCATCAAAGATGAAGAGGAAAAACATCTGTAGGTAGGTCGCCATAGCTCCAAGTCTTAGTACTCCCCTAAAGGGGGGAATATGGAGTAATAAATGAAGAATGCGGAAACTAAGAAAAAGGAATGAGATTACACTTATTTAGCTCCTACATATATGTTACAATTCCAGAACATTATGCAAACACGACGTCAATGAGAGGAAGTAAGGGTCCCTGCCCGAGATGTTATTGATAGAAAAGTAGTTAGTGCGAGACATAAGTTAAGACAAAGGAAATAACCCAAGAAAGATTTTGCGGAATATTGACATGAGAATGGGCCAACGAGTAGCTAGTAATTAATTCAGGAAGAGCCTAGTCACGACTAGACAAGAAGTTATAGAAAAATCAGCAGATCATGCAAGATAAATATAGTAAACCCCAACATGGAGAATTTAGCCCTGTAGTTATGACATTGTAATACTTGAGATATATTCATATAGGAGTTGGAGAAGTTAAAAAGGTATTTTATGAGTGTTATGGAAATAAAAGAGAGTGTCACTAGGAAGACGATCAAAATATCAGTCCAGAAGCAACCCCACAAACACAAGGGCATGGAGATAAGTAACTACAGATAAGTATAGGCAAGGATGGACAATAGAAGGTCCATCAAGTATACGATATAATAAGCTCGCATCTTTACAAGATTCAGAGGATCCTCCCTAGTGAAGGACTAGTTTAGGAAATGAGGAAGAAGGCTTCAACCTAAGCACAGTAACCTAATGAAGAAAGGGTCTTGTAAAAGCAGTCTCACAATAAAAATTGCATTCCCTTCAAAAGAAAGTGGCACCTACCATGGCTAATGAACGGGGAGAAAGATCGAAGGTAATATTCGAGACTATATGAGTTGCACAAAAATGTTGGCATGTGTGGGAACTAGGATGAGTTAAGTATGCATGCAACAAGGGGCATAAAGACCAGAAAAAGTAATTGCATACGTTTAAAGAAAGATGAGATGGAACAAAAGGAATTATTCGATCAATGATCCAGAGTTAGTACATTATTGATACACTCAAGATTTTGGAGCATTATATTTGTTGACAATCATACAACCATAGAAGACTCCGGTATCAGTTAAAAAGAAGAATTGAGCCCAGGGCATAGACAAACGATTGAATTGTTAGAAGATTGTATCATGGATATTCCATAACGCCCATTAAAGGCTAAGGTAATAACTGATACCATGAGCCACAGATCGGAAGATAGCTTAATCCTACATAAAGGCTGATCGGAAGGAAGAGGAAGATAAAGAATTACATCACCCAAGTAAATCAAGAGTCTGATTATTGGACCTAGAAAAATTATAGAAGTTGTGCTTGAGAACATGACAGAATCACTCTTAATATCATACGTTCAAGAGAAATAACATAACAACCATAATCTATAATGGCTCTACAAGAAAGCCAGCTAGAAGAAGTACCACCCTCATAAGAAATCAGTACGAAGATCCCATCGGATTGTGTATGTAGCAAAGGTGCAAATATTATAATAGAGCTTCAGGTTGTGAAGATAAATTATGCCTAATGGGAAGAGAGGTTATAACATGGATAGAAGAATGTGAGGCAATATTTTAAGGTAAGTAAGTAAAAGGTGAACAACATATAAGATACTCAAATACAGAAGGTTCTGAATAGTCCCTACTGTATAAAAGAGACTATAAGCGCGGGATTCAGTGTCAAGGAATAATAGCAGCGTCGTCAATGGCATACCTTCCAGCCTATGGTTTCTAAGTACTGAAAGGTCTAATTAGAGGGTAAAATAAAAGTTAGAGATGATGTGATGTCTCGATGTTCCATAAAAGCATAATGAAATCGATCGCAAGCTAAAGTATGATGTAATGATAAGGTTTTAGAAAGATAGGAGTAAGGATAAGAGAAGGGCAAGTGAGAAGATGGCAAAACTGGATAAGTCCTCGGGATTAAGATATTGAAAACAAGGGATCTGATGGTTCTTCTAAGTTATAGAAAGCTCAGTCTAATCTGAATGAACTCAAAGGAGTCTAAGACTAGTAGCATTTAGAAGAGATGGAATGCTGCCCTAGTAATAGAATAATAATGTAATTGTGTTAGATAAAGGATGATGTGTGCGCCTTCAATTGAATAACGATCTAACAAAGAAAAGAAAGATATCTCATGAATTGGACATGATTAAAAATACCCACACAAGGTGTATCACATTGGGATTCTATAAAGTACGGTTATGGAAGTATAGTATTACCCATAGGGAGATCAATCTAATTACTCCAGATGCACCAATCAGAAGTGAAACCTAGCGGCGGTATTACATAAGAGATCAAGTTATCAGTGGTAGATGATGGATCAACGTTAAGGTGAATCAACAATAGATGGATAAAAGTTCAATAGTATAAGATGATTAGGCCATCAGTTTTAAGGATAAGCAACGAGAGTAACGTAGAGTTTGTTGCAGACCCCGATAATGATAAATCAAAGTAAGAATTATGACATAGTATGACCTATGTAGATGCATTAAAGTCATATGAATGGATAACCAGGTCTATGAAATAAAATATGGCCATATTCTCAAGCTCTACAAAATACCGAGCAAAGAACTTCAGTATACCCATAGATGCCCAAGAGGTATCTTCTTAAGCCTTGTATATGTTTACAAAGTAAGACCTAGAGATTCGCTAAAACTTGAAGGAAAATAAAGAAAAGACGTTAGGCACACTTGTCAGTATAGTAGAGGCTGTATGATAGGAAGTAGCAACAGTTATGAGATTGGAAGGAATTCGATCATAAGCCATGGCATGGGAAAGAGGCCTAAAGGGGGGAATGCCCTGGCCTTTGGATTTATTCACAGAATAATTGCCTAAATGACAAGGGAGTATTAAGATATTCACAAGAGCTATAAGTTATGAAAATGATTAGAGCATTAGTCAACATTCGAGGACGAATGTTCCAAATGGGGGAATGATGTTACGCCCCGCAATATTACATCGATATTATGTCCTGCGGTATTATATTACGATGATGTTATACTCTGCAGTAATATATTACGATGATGTTACCCAGCAGTATTATATTACGGTGATGTTACTCTTTGCAATATTAAGTTACGACGATGTTGTACCTTGTAGTATTGTACGTCGATTTGTCGTAAGGAAATTGAAATCAGTCTAAGGAAAAGATTATTTGGGGATTATAAGGATCATAAGTGATGAGTAAGTTTGTGAAGGTAAGAGGGTAAGTAAAATCGAAGAAAACGAATTTTGTCAAAGTTTGATATTTTGGGATAAAATACGGCTCGAGCTAAAATACCTGGTATTTAAGGACTAGTGTCATACAAGGTACTACATGGCCATGATAGTAAGGTGTACAAGGTATGTTAAAAGAGAGTAGTATTTTAAGTAATTCGAGATAATTTTTAAATTATACGGGTAATTAATTAATTACCGGGTAACGGGACATTACCCAGTTAACTAATAAGTGGGTAAAGATTAATAATCTTCACCCACCCTTCCACGTGGCATAAAGCCACAAGACAAATGATGACTCTTAAGTCACCTTGTCAGATGGCTATTATGTAGCCAAACCAAGAATTAAGTCTTAAAAACTTATAGATCTTATCCATGGATTTTATAATATTTCTTTGTAAAATGCCAAAAACCAACTGCCTAAAAGCCAAGAACAACGTTGAAAGTAGAAGCATTTCAAACAAAATTGCTTCTTGGGAATTCCAAATGAATGCTTTCATTTAAAGCAATTGTCGTCCAAATTTCAACAAGAACAAAGCAAGATTTCGTTCTTTAATTTCAAAGCACAGAAGCTTAATCCGATTTTTAGGTTCTAAGTTCAATCCACGAAGGTGTAACGACCTAGTCGGTCATTTTAATAATTTACGCCTCGATCTACTATTATCTGCTTTTCCCGTATTTATTTCTGCTATTTGATTTGCCAGGATGTTCGGTTTTGAGTTTCGGAGTGTTTTGGGACACTTAGTCCCTAAATAAGAGCTTATGTGGTGGAAATTTGACTGTAGCTGGAACAGTGTGAAGACGGTCTCAGAATGGAATTCTGATCGTTTCGCTAGCTCCGTTGGGTGATTTCGGGCTTAGGGGCATGTTCGAATTGTATTTTGGAGGTCCGTAGCTAATTTAGGCTTGAAATGCCGAAAGTCGAATTTTGAAGTTTCCTGTTCGATAGTGAGATTTTGATTCGAGCGTTGGAATAGAATTCTGGAAGTTGGAGTAGCTCCGCAGTGTTGAATGTGATGTGTGTGCAAAATTTCAGGTCATTCGGATGAGGTTTGATTGACTTTTTGATCGAAAGAGTATTTTTAGAGTTTTGGAGTTCTTAGGCTTGAATTTGCGGTTGATTCGTCATTTCGATGATGTTTTAGGTGTTTTAAGGATTGGTACAAGTTTGGGCAGTGGTATTAAACTTGTTGGTTCCTTTGGTTGAGGTCCCATGGGCTTCAAAATGCTTTCGGAAGGTTGTCGGAAGAATTTGGAATTTGTTTGAGCAGCTTCAGCTGCTGGTTTTGTCATAACCGCACATGCAGTTGGGTCCCGCAGGTGCGTAGCCGCAGAAACAGCATTTGCCATTGCTGAAGAGGAAATGGGGAGGATCAGCAGGAGCTGCAGAAGCGGGTGATCTATCACAAAAGCGGTACCGCATCTACGTAAGTGGGGTCGCAGGTGGGGAAGGCTGAGTTTAAGTGAAATGTCGCAGATGCGACCATGTCCTTGCAGAAGCGGGACCGCAGATACGGTCCCAGGGACGCAAAAGCGGATTAACTAGGTAGGAATATATAAATACTTGCCTTCATGAATTTTAGTTATTGTCACCTCTTTTCAAACGGGAAGAAGCCTTGGGACGAATTTTCAAGAGAGATTTTCGGAGGAATTCATTGGGGTAAGGTCTTTGGTCCCTAAACTCGTTATTGGAGTGATTTTTATCATTATAAGTATTACAACTCATATTCACATACTTTAGTTCATTCCATAATGTAGTCGACGTAAATCCATAAAGAGATTATCTTTAAGATGATAAGAAGTTAATCCTATTGGTCTTAAATGATACAAAGGTGTATGAGGGTGGTTAACAAGTATTAGAAGTTAAACGAATAAAGGATGTTGTCAGCCGTATTTTTGGGTAAACCTAGAGGTATTTAATACACTCAAGAGGTCATATTTTAAGTTTATTTGAATCATATAATATCCGTATCATAAGTCGTGAAGTCAAACGATTTATGAAACAAAGGTCGACAAAAGTTGTCGCAACTTAGGTTCATAATTTTACTTAAACATTAGGCCAAATGTTACTAAGATTTTCTCCCAATTTACAAATAATTAAGGGGTGATCTACCCAAAAATTAAAGATATATAAGTCTAGTTTCCAACGCATTAAACCGTTTGTCAATACAACATCGGAGTAGAGAGGTATAGGCATTTTTGCAAGACTGCACAAGCTACTAGGTGACAAGTAGGTGTGTCACCTACTTGGTTAAATGATAGCCCAAAAATAGGAAATTTCGGGTCGTCCAAAGAGACCATTTCAAGGTTTATCTCCTGAAATATAACCCTCATTATATATCACAAATAAACAGACCTAAACCCCTCCCAAAAATTATCCACAAACCCTAATCGATTTTCCCTGTTTTTCAAGTTCTAATTGGGGGTAAAACCCTGAGTTTGAAGAACCAAGGGAAGGGCTGAGTTATCCAACAAGTAAGGAAAGTTTACTGATCTCTTTTACACATTTTGTATGCTGTGAATTCATGGTAATTCGTTCTATACATGTAAGAACTCACGGGACGGTGATCGGAAGCCGTGAGTTCGAGTTATTCAATTGTAGCGGACTGTTTTGTGTTGCTATTGGGCTGCATGTTTTACTATTGTTTTGTGGAGTTTTGGATGAGTAAGGGTGTTTATAAACACCATATAGATGTAGGGTTGTGGGCTAGTCATTCTTCATAACATTTCCGGGTCATTTGACCAGACTACGGTGGTCGTCGTATGTATGAAGTGATTAGGTTGTGTATGGACTATTTTGGGAGGCTCAATATGATTATTATTGATGTTGTTTGGGATGTTTGGTGATTTTTTTGAATTGTGTGAAGTAATATATACAGGGGAGGTGTTGTCCGTTTCATCGTAAAATAGGTTGTGGTTGATACATAATAGTTGTGACGCTTAAATGATAACAATAGTATCGTTTCTCTTATTGTAGACTAAGGAGTTGTGACAATTTCATAGCTTGATATTGGAGCATTATATACAAGGTATGTGAGGCTATCCCTTTCCTTCTTTTGCACGACTCCGATTGTACATAATGTAATGAACGAGCTTGCAAAGATACTCTTCTCTTATAAGCTAGCAGTACTTACATTGTTTCCCCTCTTATGGAACGATTGATGTTAATGTTGCTTCTCTTATTCTTATGTTATCAATGTTGTTGGTACTTCCTGATTCTTATAAGGTTCATAGTGAATAGTTAGTCCTAATAAATTACAGAGGATACCGAGCTTATGTCACTCCGAAAGGTTTAGAACATGATTCCATGAGTCGAGCATACATTATATATATATGTATCTATTTTACTCTATCGAGTCGCGCTATAGTCGGCCGGGTACGACACCTATTATGCAACCACTGATCAGTTGGGTTTTATCGAGCTTCACATGGCCGGGTACGATACTACCGAGCCTTATGATGGCCGGGTACATTTTTTACCGAGCCTATTACGGCCAGGTATGATATTATGATGATTATGCCCATAGAGGCGTATGTTTTAAAAGTTTATGTATATATACATATGTATCATGCATTTCATGTCAGTAGCCCTCAGAGGTACGCAGATGTTACAAGTTGTATATTCTCCATCCCTACTTACATTACTGTTCGTACTTATGGTTCCCTGACTTACATACTCAGTACTTTATTTGTACTAACGTCCTTTTATTTGTGGACGCTGCATGTCGTGTTGAAGGTCCTGATAGACAGGAAGGTGCAGCTCCCCCACCATAGTAGGCTGTCAAGTTCAGCGGTGATTGGTGAGATCCCTTCTCCAAACTTGCCATGGTCTTGGTATGCATTTTTGTTATAGACATTATGGGTATGTCGGGGATTTTTTCCGGCTATGTTGTAGCGATTGTGTTCCTTTAGAGGCTCATAGACAGGTGTCGACTCATGTATAGTTTGGTATGCCTTGTCGGCTGAATTTTTGTTGTATAGTCTTTCATGGCAGCATGGTAGCTCGTATCTTATATATAGTTTCTTGATTGTCTGGTCATCCCATGTTATGTATGTTCATGCCATCATATTTTATTGTTAGTTGTCCATGATCCATGTCTACCATTTATATTGTTCTCATCAACCCTAAAAGATAATAAAGAAGGTTAGGTAAAATATACATTGGTGCTCGGCAAGTATGGCTGGGTGCTAGTCATGGCCCTCCAGTTTGGGTTGTGACAATAAGCATGAAAAATTAAGAAAAATCAGTGGTAATTTAGGGGTTAGGGCTTGATTAATTAGAGACCTTTGAGTGATGATTTGAGGGACTAATTGAGGTCCGATTTTGATACTTTTGGTATGACTGGACTCGTGAAAGTGTGAGGATTTTGGAAATGTAAATTTTACCTAATTCTGAGACGTGGGCCCGAGGGGTATTTTGGTCATTTTACCTAATTTTGCGTATTAGCTTAGAATTTCCTTGTAGAATCAGTTACTTGAAATGTTATTTACATTATGAAATTGAACTGAATATATTTGGGCCATCTAGAGTCGAGTACTCGTGGCAAGAGCACGACTTCGGATTGATTTGAGCTAGTTCGAGGTTAGTGGCTTGCCTAAACTTGTGTGGGGGACCTTCCCCTTAGGATTTGGTATTTTTGATAATTTAAAATTCCTTGTACGTGAGGTGACGAGTGCGTACTTGTTCTAATTGTTGGAAATTCGGTTTTCGTTAAGTAATTACTAGTATGTTCCTTTCCTGTTTTATTACTTGCACTATTAAGCATGTTGTTAGCTTAGGAAAGCATGCCTAAGTGATTTAATTGCTTTATTTGCTCAAACTGCTTTACCTGAATTATATGCAGCATGCTAGGCTAGAGTTACTTGTTTGCCTTAATATTAAATTCGACATTTCTGAATATTTTCCTATTGCTGTTGTGTATTTACATTGGGACTACGGATGTGGGATTCCGGTAGCTCCCCCTTGTCTGTTTACATTTGGGACTATGGATATGGGATTATGGTAGATCCCCCTGCATAGTTATATGAAATTACGAGACTACACCCTGTAGATTCTCCCAGTACTGGGTATTTACATTTAGGACTACGGAACGGGATTTCGGTAGATCCCCGCGAACTATGAGTTGGACTACGGGACGGTATCCCAGAAGATCTATTGGATATGTATATTTGGGACTACAGGACGGTATCCTGGAAGATCCCTGATTGTTATTACTTGGTGTTGAGCATTATTGTTTTTCCTGCGTTTACCTTGCCTTTGTAATAGTTGTTGCTGTCCTTTATATCCTGTGTTACTTTTATTGCTGTACTTATTTATACTGCTCTGTTCTACACTGTTGAACTTTATATTTTATTTAACCTCAGTCGGGCCCTGACCTTTCTCGTCACTACCCGACCGAGGTTAGGTTTGGCACTTACTAAGTACCGTTGTGGTGTACTCATGCCTTTTCTGCGCATGCTTTTCATGTACAGATCCAGGTACTTTGACTCAGACTTACCATCCTTGAGGCGAGGCGACCCTTCGGAAACTTCGAGGTATATTTGTCGCGTCCGCATACCGAGGAGTCTCTCTCCATTCTCTTTGTAGTTACAGCCTTCGGTATTTACTTTGTTTTAGACATTCTAGAGTTAGAGCACTATGTAGTATCCTTAGCTTGTGATTTCATGAGATTCTGGATTTTGGGAAAAGTATTAGTTTTTGAGAGTTGATATTGTGTATGTCGAGGGGAACTATTAAACACTGCTTTATTCACTATTTCGGTTTTTTATTTCTTTCTTCCATAAATTGGTTTATTTTCAGCATTATTAGGCTTACCTAGTCGTAAGGACTAGGTGCCATCACGATGGTTCACGGAGGGAGCCGGGGTCGTAACAAGTTGGTATTAGAGCTCTAGGTTTATAAGAGTCATGAATCACAAGTCGGTTTATTAGAGTCTCGCTAATCGGTACGGAGACGTCTGTACTTATCTACGAGAGGCTATGTAACTGTTAGGAAAATTTCACTTCAATTGATTTCCTTGTCATGCAAGATTTTGATGTCACAATTATAAACTTATGTCTTCTATTCTTTCACAAATGGTGAGGACACACGTTACCCAAGATGATCGGGCACCTACGCCTCCTACTGCAGCCGTTAGAGGCCGGGGCCGGGGTAGAGGTGCAGCCAGAGCACCTGCGCGAGATGTTGCGCGAGGTACCACCAGCAGTTCCAGCCGGAGTTCAGGCACCTGATACGCCTACTGCTGCTACTACTCTAGCTTTTCAGGAGACTCTTGCGTAGTTCATGAGGATGTACACCACTTTGGCTTACTCAGGGTCGCTTCCCCTTGCTGCAGCCATATCTCAGGTCGGGGGAGGAGCACAGACTCCCACCGCCTACACTCTTGAGTAGAGAGTGCATGTTGATCAGGTCCCAGAGATTATTCCTCTACCGTCTGTAGTGCCAGTTCATCCTGAAGACAGGGCAGCGGATTCAGAGAATGAGCAGAGGAGACTTGAAAGGTTCAAGAAGTATGATCCTCCAGTGTTCAGTGGATTAGCATCAGATGATGCCTTGGGATTTCTAGAGGAGTGTCACCGTACCCTCCGTACTATGGGTATATCAAGATCGAGTGGGGTTTCTTTCACTGTCTTCCAGCTTCGAGGAGCCGCCTATGAGTTATGGCGCACCTATGAGTTAAACAGTCCGGACGAGGCTGCTTCACTGATTTGGACCCAGTTTTTAGATATGTTCCTAAGAGAGTTTGTTCCTCAGAGCCTCAGGGACGCATGGCGCACAGAGTTTGAGCATTTGCACCAGGGTGCTATGACTGTCTCAGAGTATGCTGTCTGTTACACTCTCTTGGCTAGACATGCCCCAGCCTTGGTTTCTACTATTTGCGAGAGGGTTCACCAGTTTATTGAGGGGCTTATTCCCAGCATCAGGTCTAGCATGGCTCATGAGTTGGAGATGGACATTTCTTATCAACAGGTGGTGAGCATTGCTAGGAGGATTGAGGGTATGCATGTTAGGGAGAGAGAGGAGAGGGAGGCCAAGAGGTCTCGAGAGTCGGGCCATTTTTCGGGTACCCGTGCCCCAACAGCAGGTCGTCATGGTAGGGGTTATATGAGTCGCCCTATTCATTCAGCTCTTCCAGCAGCCAGTAGTGCTCCAGCTCCTCCTAGGCCTCAGGAGCCTTATTATACACCTTCGGTTTCTAGTATGCCTCCTACGCAGGGTGCTTTCAGAGGCCAGTCCAGCAGACCTGGCCCGAGCCATTCACAGCCGCCACGTCCTCCCAGAGCTTGTTTTGAGTGTGGTGACACATGCCATATGGTGAGGAATTTCCCTAGACTTGGGAGGGGTGCACCTCCACAGACTTCTCAGCTATAGCGTGCCCCGCAGAGTTCTCAAGCAATGGTTACAGCTCCAGATGATACCCCACCCGCTCAGCTAGCTAGAGGTGGAGGTTGGGAAGGTAGAGGTCACCCTATAGGGGGAGGCCAGGCCAAATTCTATGCCTTTCCTGCCCGTACCGAGGTTGTTGCCTCTGATTTTGTCATCATAGGTATTATACTGGTTTGTCACAGAGATGCATCGGTTCTATTCGATCCAGGCTCCACTTACTCTTATGTGTCCTCTTATTTTGCTCCACATTTGGGTGTACCTCGCGATTATTTGAGTTTCCCTATTTATGTTTCTACTCATGTGGGAGATTCTCTTGTTGTGGACCGCATTTATCGGTCCTGCTTGGTTACTCTTAGTGGTTTTGAGACCATAGCCGATTTACTATTTCTCAGTGTGAGCATGTGATTTTTGCTCTATATGGATTACTCCCACAAATTCAAAACAAAATAACTTTTTCCATTGTTTGCAATTTCGTGGATTTTCGTAGCATTTTTGTTATTGTTTGCATTTGTCTGTACATGTTTAATTTTGTTTAAATTATGAAAAATACAAAAATATTGTGCATTTGCATTTAGTATTTAATTTTGAATTTTTTAATCAATTAATAATTTAGTTGCTTTACAAAAATGGAAAAATCACAAAAAATGGTTTATTTTGCATTGTTCAATGTTTAGATTTGAATTTTGTTGGTTTTTCTTTAATTTGGTATTTAATTAGTTGTAATAATTATTAGGGTTAATTAATTTAATTTGGTAGGATAATTTAATTTAGGGATTAATTTAGGTGTTATTTTTAATTTTTGGAAAAAGGAAAAGAATTTTGGAAAATAAAAAAGAAAAGAAAGGATTTTGAAGAAATTAGATTTTTTGGGCCAAAATCTAAAATTGTCCAAGCCCAAACAAATTTTCCTTTAGACCCGTCCAAATACCAATTGACCCAGCCCAGAATTCGTTTCCTACCCGGTCCAATCTCCATCATAATCAAAACGACATCGTTTCATTCTTTTGATCTGGACCGTTGATCTCTGTTGATCTAACGGTCTGAAAGTGGGGTTTGATTAGTATAATATTGTCTGAATCCCTTCCCCCCCCCCCCCGTCTCATCTCCCAAATATCATCGTCTCCAATCAAAACCTTAGAGATGCTGCCCTACTTCCCACCGTTTGTCGCCGGCGGCGCCGTTCCCAAACCGCCCCAAACTAACACCCTACAGCCCCCATGATCCCCTCATACCAAATCCACAATTACTTTCCTTCGAATCTGCCCGGAGCTCTACGAATCTTGAATCCGAGGTCGAGCCCTAAAAGTCCAAAAGTCATTTTCCATTGAACCTATGAGCATGCATGGTCATAGGGCGTTGTTCCTTCAAATTTTAAAGTTTGGGTTCAACAAGACTGATGTCGTTTAGTTTGTTCTTGACAAAGAACAATTTATCGACATTTGTTTTGTTAGGTCCTTTGTCTTCGTCTGGTTTCGAGTTTTGATTTGGTAAGTTCCTTTCCCCCTCTTGTATTTTTCTTTCTTTCACTGTCTTATTATCCTCCTCTTTCCCTTTTCTTTAGCCTAGTTTTCTTATAATAATTGGGCTGAAATTCGATTAACCTTTTGAGTTCAAATTTGTTTTCTGTTCCTTGTTTTGTTCCTTTTCTTCTTTCTTTTCCTCTTCTTTGTGAAATCTTGTTCTCTGACTTCTTTAGTCCGTTAAATTTGGTTAATAGCATGGCTAATTTTCTAGTTTTGTCTTTTTGTTTAATCACCTAGTTAATTTGATTAGGCCTATAACTTAGTTAATTTTCTGCTATGTGTTTAGGTTAATTAGTTCATTCACCCTCTTCTTTGTTTTGATTGCATTTTAAAAGGTTTTCGGGTTTTCTTTTTGGAGATTTTGATCAATTCTTAAAAGTGTGAATCTTTGATTGATTTGAATTGGGCTCTGAAAAATCAAGAGCCCAAGAGGGAATTCAGCTTGGGTTACAGACCCATACCAAATTGAGTCGGGTCAGTTTGACCCATATTTCGGTTGGAGGGGTAATTTTCATGGGTATTGAGGGTTATTCTAGGTAATCGACATAGGGAATATTTCAGTAACAGACTAGGGAAGCTTCTAGAAAGCTGGGATGGAGGTTAGTTTGAAAGTTTAATTTCTGAACTAGGGGTATTGGAGCTAAAATGAAAATATCAAAAGGTGCAAAGTGTAAAAACTGATCCTTTTAGGTTGCCCTAATAGCTTGCCTATAAAGGCATCATTACTTGAGACTAAAGGGAGAGGAATCAGAGAGAAAAAAATTCTAAAAAAACTGAACGGCTGCCTTCTTTGGAAACTTCTAAAATATTCTTGAATTCCTTGCATTTCCTTGTTTGAAAATCACTCAAAATTGGTTTGGTTTCCTGGTTGTTGATCTTCATTGCTTGATTAACACTACTGAAAATGACAAAATCATGCAATTGGGTTGAAATAGATTGAATTTTGGATATTCAGAAGCTTGTTTTAAGTGTGATGTTTGGGTGTTACTATTTTATTGCTTGAATCTGGGTTCCAGCACTGTTACACTGTTGGTTTCTGCTGTTGCTGCTTTCCCTTGATCTTCAACTTGATATTCTGCTCTTGTTTTTACTTACTCGAGTTCATACTCTCAGGCCCTACTGATTGTGAAGATTGATTTGTGGAATGAAATGAAAGGCAGAAAGTTTTAAAGCATATTATTAGCTTTTACCATGCTTCATCTGAAATTTCTCCTTGATTTTGTGTTCTTAGTGATGTGATTCATCATTCGAGTTGATTTCTAGTTTGGTTAGCTGAAATCTTCTCATTATACATTGTCATGGGACTGTTAAGATGTTGTGGTAAAGGAATCAGTTAAATTGCATGTATTTCAGGTTTATTTTAGTTTTCGGCTGAAATGAGTATTCATATTTGGCGATGATCTCATGTAGAACCAGATATCATGACAAGTATAGGTTAAGGTTGAAATGCTAATGTATAGTCTGCTATCTAAAGGCTCTTTGATATGTGTTTTTGGCCCAAAGTCATCTACATTATGATATGGATTATAAAAGGATAGTTCGACTTGGTTATCAGTATGTGGTGTTGGAATTTGAATAACTCATGTGCTAATTTTCTGATTGATTTCTACTGGTGTATGAGAATAGTTTAACTGATTTAAATATCTTAAGTAGTAATTGGTGCAAAGATCATGTGAAAAGGAAAGGAAAATCGCTTAGTTGTCCCTTTAAGAATAGAAGCAAGTACCAATTTATTTTGGTTTTGATTGTGAGCATGTTTAAGTTGGATTTGTTGTTTACAATTCAAAATGTTTAGCTGATAGTTCAAAATTCAGAAATAGAAGGTTAGTTCTATTTCGTGTTTCATATAGTTTCTTGATTGATTTGCAAGCAATTAATTGTGCAGAAGGGTTGGTTTTGAGACTTGGGCCTAATACTGGCCCAGTTAATGAAAATCAAGGCCAGTCGAGTTTGCTTGTGGCGTTCATTTTCTGCTAAGTGAATTGGGCTCACCTAATACTCTGATGTTTCGTGTGCCTGAAGACTCGACCTCGAGTCCTGCACCTGTTGATGCTTAACTCTCCAAGGACTTGAGTTCACGTTGGGCCTGAATTGGAGACAAGTTGTATTCCTTTGTATGTAGGGCCAGTTAGGTGAGCTCAAGGTCTTTTCTTTAACTATTGACCAGCCTGCCATTCACGTGACTCTTCTAAGGTTGGTCTATGGGCTTAAAATTGGTTCAAACATTTAGTCTAAAAAGTAGTAATAACTCCCTTAAGCTTCCTTAATTAATTAGACTATTAAAGTAGATTTGGAGGTATGCCATGCTAAATAAGCTATAGTTTATGGCCCTCGAAATTTGGTTTGGATTTTCCTTTTAAAATTGGAATTGAGGTGTGTCGTGCTAAACAAAAATCTCAAATGCATGGCCCTCATTAAATTAATTTTGAATCCTTTAGAAATCGAGGAGTGCCATTTAGCAAATTTTCCATGGCCCTCGCAAACTTAAAAATGCGTACATGCTTTAGGCGCGCTAGTTAATAATTTACCTTCCTAAACTCGAGTGCACATTTATATGACCCAAATCCAAATCTCAAAAACGTTAGATAAAATGTGTCGGGGACCGCAGGTGCATTTATGTGACGTGGTTCAAGACATATTTTAAATTACGTTGCAATCTTCCTTAAATATGATTAAAAGTGAGTATAAAGTTAAAATGCACATAGGTCTAAACATGTATTAAAATTAGATAATAGGCCAAGAATAACAGTTGAGCGACCGTGCTAAAACCACGGAACCCGGGAATGCCTAACACCTTCTCCCGGGTTAACAGAATTCCTTACCCGAATTTCTGTGTTCGCAGACTGTAAAACAAAGTCAATCTTTCCTCGATTCGGGATTTAAAACCGATGACTTGGGACACCATAAATTATCCTAAGTGGCAACTCTGAATTTTAAATAAATAAATCTCGTTTCGATTGTCACTTAAATTGGAAAAAATTCCCTTATACTCCTTTCTAGGGTTGTAGGTAAAAAGTAGGTGTGACACTCAGCATGGTAGATTTTGATATTATCTTGGGCATGGACTTGTTGTCGCCCCATTATGCTATTCTTGATTGTCATGCCAAAATCGTGATGTTGGCTATGCCGGGTGTACTGCGTGTTGAGTGGAAGGGTACTTTAGATCACACTCCCAGAAGAGTTATTTCCTTCCTTAAGGCTCAATGTATGGTTGAGAAGGGGTGTGACGCGTATTTAGCTTATGTGAGAGATGTCAGTATTGATACCCTTTCAGTTGATTCAGTTCTAGTAGTATGAAATTTTCCTGATGTGTTCTCAGCTGAACTTCCGGGGATGCCACCGGATAGAGATATTGATTTTGGCATATTGTCGGGCACTCAGCCCATTTCTATTCCTCCATATCGTATGGCTCCTCCTGAGTTGAATGAGTTGAAGAATCACTTACAGGAATTGCTTGATAAGGGTTTTATTCGGCCTAGTGTATCACCTTGTGGTGCTCCTGTCTTGTTTGTGAAGAAAAATGATGGTTCTATGCGTATGTGTATCGATTATCGCCAGCTGAACAAGATTAAAGTGAAGAACTATTATCCTTTGCCTCGTATTGATGATTTGTTTGACCAGCTTCAGGGCGCATGGGTGTTTTCTAAGATTGACTTGCGCTCAGGTTGCCATCAGTTGAAGATTCGGGAGCCAGATATTTCGAAGACTGCTTTCAGGACTCGGTATGGTCATTACGAGTTCCTTGTTATGTCATTTGGGCTGACCAATGCCCCAGTAGCCTTTAGCACTTGATGTACAGTGTGTTCCTGCCGTATCTTGACTCGTTCATCATTGTCTTTATTGATGATATTCGGGTATATTCCCGGAGTCGGGAAAATCATGAGCAGCACCTGAGGACAGTGCTTCAGACTCTGAAAGAGAAGAATTTATATGCTAAGTTCTCAAAATGTGAGTTTTGGTTGGATTCTGTGGCATTCTTAGGCCACGTGGTATCGAGTGAGGGTATTCAGGTGGATCCGAAAAAAGTAGAGGCCGTGTAGAGTTGGCCCAGACCATCCTCAACTACAAAGATCCGCAGTTTCCTTGGCTTGGAGGGATATTACCGTCGTTTCGTGGAGGGGTTTTCATCGATTGCAGCCCCTATGACCACGTTGACCCATAAGGGTGCTCCATTCCAGTGGAAGAAAGAGAGTGAGGTGAGCTTTCAGAAGCTCAAGACAGCTTTGACTACAGCCTCAGTATTGATATTGCCTACAAGTTCGGGGTCTTATACGGTCTATTGTGATGCCTTGAGGATTGGCCTTGGAGCGGTGTTGATGTAGGGCGATAGGGTGATTGCCTACGCGTCCAGAGAGTTGAAGGTACATGAAAAGAATTACCCTGTCCATAATCTAGAGTTAGCTGCCATTGTTCAAACCTTGAAGATATGGCGCCATTATTTATACGGTGTTCCTTGTGAGATTTATACTGATCATCGGAGCTTACAACACCTGTTCAAGCAAAAGGATCTTAATTTGCGCAAGAGGAAGTGGTTAGAGTTGCTGAAGGACTATGATATCACTATTTTGTACCACCCAGGCAAGGCCAATGTGGTGGCCGATGCCCTGAGTCATCGGCTAGAGAGTTTGGGGAGTTTGGCTTATTTACCAGCAGTGGAGAGGCCCATGGTGATGGATGTTCAGGCCTTAGCCAGCCAGTTTGTGAGATTGGATATTTTGGAGCCCAGTCAGGTTCTAGCTTACGTGGTTTCTCAGTCTTCCTTATTTGACCGTATCAGGGGGCATCAGTATGATGACCCTCATTTGGTTGTCCTCAAGGACAAGGTTCAGCATAGTGATGCCAGAGATATGACCATTGGTGATGACAGGGTATTGAGGATGCAGGGTCGGATTTGTATACCAAATGTTGACGGTCTTCGAGAGTTGATTCTAAGGGAGGCCCATATTTTGCAGTATTCCATCCATTCGGGTGCCGCGAAGATGTATTAAGATTTGAGGCAGCACTATTGGTAGAGGCGGATGAAGAAAGATATAGTTAGGTTTGTAGCTCGGTGCCTCAACTGTCAGCAAGTGAAGCATGAGCACCAGAGACTGGGTGGGTTGCTTTAGCAAATAGAGATTCCGGAGTGGAAGTGGGAGCGGATCACCATGGATTTTGTAGTTGGGCTCCCACAGAATTTGATGAAGTTCTATGCTATTTGGGTAATTGTGGATCGACTGACCAAGTCTGTGCACTTCATTCCTATATGTACTACTTATTCTTCGGAGCGGTTGGCAGAGATTTATATTCGGGAGATTGTTCGTCTGCATGGTATTCCAATTTCCATCATTTCAGATAGAGGTACTTAGTTCACATCACGGTTCTGGAGGGCCGTTCAGCATGAGTTGGGGACTCGGTTGGAGTTGAGTACAGCCTTTCACCCTCAAATGGATGGACAGTCCGAGCGCACTATTCAGATTCTTGAGGATATGCTCTGAATGTGTGTGATTGAGTTTGGAGGGTCTTGGGATTAGTTCCTGCCACTGGTGGAGTTTACTTACAACAACAGCTATCAGTCCATCATTCAGATGGCACCGTATGAGGCTTTATATCGTAGGTGGTGTAGATCCCCGGTGGGTTGGTTTGAACAGGGTGAGGCTAGATTATTGGGCACAAACTTGGTTCAGGATGCTTTAGAGAAAGTTAAGGTGATTCAGGATAGACTCCGAACAGCCTAGTCCAGACAGAAGAGTTACGCGTACTGGAAGGTTCGTGTTGTTTCCTATATGATTGGAGAGCGGGTTTTGCTTCAGGTTTCGCCTATGAAGGGAGTTATAAGATTTAGGAAGAACGTAAAATTGAGTCCGAGATTTATTGGCACTTTTGATATATTGAGGCGTGTTGGGGAGGTTGCTTATGAGCTTGCCTTACCTCCCAGCTTGGCAGAAGTTCATTCGGTATTTCATGTTTTGATGCTCTGAAGGTATCATGGTGATCCGTCGCACGTGTTGGATTTCCATTCAGTCCAGTTGGACAAGGATCTATCTTATGTTGAGGAGCCAGTGGCAATATTGGACAGGCAGGTTAGGAAGCTGAGGTCAAAGAATATTTCATTAGTAAAGGTTTAGTGGCGGGGTCAGCCGGTCGAGGAGGCGACCTGGGAGACCAAGCAGGATTGTGACGACCCGGCCAGTTGTCTCATGATTTACCACTCAGTTTGCCCTATTTCAGCTTCTTTATGCTTCGTTATCCATGTTTTATGTGATCGGGTTGATTAGTTTGAGTTCGGAGAGGATTTGGTAAGACATGAGACACTTAGTCTCTTTTAAGAAGGCTTAAGTTGGAAAAGTCAACCGGATGTTGACTTATGTGTTAGAGGGCTCGGATGTGAGTTCCGATGGTTCGGTTAGCTTTGGGAGGTGATTTGTGACTTAAGAGCGCGATCGGAATGGGTTTTGGAATTGCATAGAAGATTTAGGCTTGAATTGGCGAAGTTGATATTTTGGCGATTTCCAATTGATAGGTGAGATTTTGATATAGGGATTGGAATGAAATACCGAGAGTTGCAGTAGCTTCGTTGTGTCATTTGGGATGTGTGTGCAAAATTTCAGGTCATTCGGACAAGATTTGATAGACTTTTTGATCGAAAATATAATTTAAGAGTTCTTGGAGTTCTTAGGCTTGAATCCTATGTTAAATTGGCGATTTGATGTTGTTGTGAGCGTTCCGAAGTTTTGAACAAGTTTGAACGATATCATGCGATGTGTTGGTACAATTGGTTTGAAGTTCTGGGGGTTCCGGGTAAGTTCCGGGATGTTTTAGGCTTAAAATCATAGTTGTAGCAGGTCCAGAAGGGTTGCAGGCCTTGGAACCCACCAGCGCGGTCCGCACAAAATGAAGTGCATCCGCAGTAGGTGTTGTGCGGACCGTACAAAATGTAGTGCGGCCGCGGTGGGGAACATTTCACTAGTCCTACTTCAGAAGCTCATATCTTTTGATCTATAAGGAACTTTGAGATGATTCAAAAAGGAAGTTGTAGCCCTTTGTGTCTAGTTTCCAGAAAGTTAAAGATATCGCAATTGGGACATCTGTAGCTAAAGTTATGCCCAAAATACTAAAGTCTGTCACTGCAGATAAAAACATGTACGGCCGCAGTCCTTTTTGTGCGGACCGCACTGGTTTTGTGCGGACCTGATCGCTACCAACTCGATACTATGTTGTGGTAGGAAGAGCGGGTCGCAATAACTTTTACCCGAATAGAGGTCCGGGATCGAATTTCCACAGGGATCTAGTCGTGGAGTAGTATTTTCTGTTTAGCCTAGAGTTGCGGTTATGCTTGTAATGTCACTTCAAACATTTTTGGGTTTTTGATTTATAACTATTTTTATAAGACTATTAATTAACACTAAATTATACTACAAGAATATTGCTATGTTGTATCTAATGGGAAAACGGGCACTAGGGTCATGACACTACCTATGTGGCTAATTGACGGGTAGATGTTACTTAGGTTCGATTGACATATTTGAGGCTTATGCTATAACCGGTGCACAATCTTACCCACTCTCACACCTCTTGGTAGAGAGAGTGATTTTTGCCCAATTGACTCTCTCGAGACAAATGGGTAGGCAAATTAGACCAAGTAACTGGGGTTCAAGTAGAGTGATTACTCTCTCGAGATTTAACCCGTTAATTGGGACTATCATTTCTCATGAGTCCATCCCAATTCCTTGTTGGGTCAATTTTGGGGTCATATACTCTCTTTTTCAAGAAAAGTTAAACGCACAAACCTTGAATCAGTGTTTGCAACCACCAATTCTAAATTAAATCATAAATTCAACCCAAATAACAAACACCCATAGTCAATCTAACCTTAGATGGCAACAACCATCAATTACCCACACTAGGGTTGAGCCACAACCCTAGCTAATGGGTTTAGCTACTCATGCTAGATACAGAAATTGAAGAAATAGATGAAGAACTAAACATATTAATTAATTACTAAGAAGAAACTACAGTAATCTATATTTAATGTAAAGCAAAATATGCCAAAAATGGCTACAACACCAAGCACAGCTTTTGTCTCTAGTTCCCAGATAAATCGATCCCTAAAAAAATAGTAAAATGTTCTATTTATACTAGGCTGGAAAAACTTGACAAAAATACCCCTACGGGGTCAGTGCGGGCCGCACAAAATGGATCGCGGCCGCACTGGCTCTTGAACTTCAACTGTTTGATGACTTGAGCTGGGGGACGTGGACCGCGTGGAAGTGTATCGCGGCCGCGATGGCAACTGGCGCAGTCCGCGCAGTCGTGACCGCGGACCGCGTGATCGAAAATGCCCTTCCCTGAACCTTATGAACGCGGACCGCACAGTGCAGGAGTGCGGCCGCGAAGCTCCACCGCGGACCATGAAGATCCTACCGTGGTCGTGTGCCTTTGAGCCTGAATATGTCAAGTCTCTAAGCCTCCTAGTGCGACCACGGTCACTGTTGTGCGGTCCGCACTAGGCCCTTTCCTCTTCAATTCTCTTGGTCTTTGGTACTTGAGCAGGTTTCACTCCTTTTTTAGCCGATCTTTGACATTTCGTCACTTTGTCGATCAAACCTGCAATCAAGCACAACTTGTGAGTATTTAGGAACTAATTTGTAGCAATTTATATTAAAAGCATAGGCAAGTAGGGGCAATAACACGTTAAAATCCTAACTTATCAACTCCCCCAAACTTAAAACTTTGCTTGTCCTCAAGCAAACAAAATAAGACCCACCCCTTAATGGAATATCCAAGTAAATCCAGCTATCCTAAAATAACCTCAACAAGCATCAATTGGGACTAACAATTGCCCTCAATACGAATGCATCATTAACACATTTAAAACTTTGAAAACTATGGATCAAGTGTGACACAAGAGCATCAAGAGTTGACACGTTTCATCAACGAGATTTTTACTTACTTTGGTCATTGTGGAACCCAAACTCTCACATCTTCAACTCTCTCTAAGCGAACCTCACCTTTTAAGTATTGACACACAAATCGAGGTTAATGGAATTTCACTCATCTCTCTCAAAAAGAAGGTCACAAGTCCGACTTTGAGTACCATATGCTTTCCCCTTATGTAAGTATCCACTAATGTAAGCTCCCTTAAACTTTAGATCAAATAGGGCTTTTGTGGAGTCATTGTGAAGGCTTTTAGGTAAGGGTAGGACATATTTTTATTCAAATGGGTTCAATTTTCCCTTAAGCACTTCTTTTGATTCATTTTGGCACAACTCTCTTGACTCTTTTGAGTATTTCACTTCTTCACAAGGGGTTAGAGAGACACATTGTCACTCTTTCTTGTACAATTCAAAACATTTCTCCTTTTTCTACTTTTTCCCCACCTTTTTCACTTTTGTTTTCCTTAAATCCTTTTTTATTCTTGTTCACATGGGACTTTCTTTTTGCCCTTTTTCTTTTCTTGCTTTTTCATTACCTTCTTTTCTTTCTTTTGTACCTTATTGCTTTGCTTCCTTTATTGACTCTTCCCCCAAATTTAGATTTTTGTCATTACTCAAGGGAAGATTTGGGTGCCAAGAGAGGGTAATCATTTACAACGGGTATAGGCTTGTAGCATTGGTTCTTGAAAGAATAAGGTTTAAGGCTCAAAAGGGTTAACTAGGGATCATCTCATTGGTAGGCTATGGAATTGTTCAATTTAACATTTGGATCAAGGAGAGCCTATAATCATTTCTCAAGTCAAATTTCACCTAGGATTTCGCCTCAACAAATATTCAGGGCAAGTTCTAGACCATTGGCTCGGGACTTGGACTCATATTTCGATTCCTCACCACACACGTTAGGGAATTGCTAAAGACATCGAGTCGAGTGCCCACAATAACCTTAGTTATGATTTAAGCACATAATGGTCCAAAAATACCACATGATGATTGTTTGATCAACGCAAGAGTCTCAAAGCCATGACTTTCACCATCCTGAACACAACATTATTTCTTTGACCATGGGATCAAAGGCAAATGTGCTAGGCCCAAGTGAAGCTTTGCTTGAGGTACCTTTAACTACAACTATCAAAAACAAAAGAAAAATCAAAGAAATGGACTCAAACCCTTAAGAAGGTAGTCACACCATCTATCATTGGGAAGAGCCACCCGGTTCGCACAATACTCCACCCTTGGAAAGAACTGTGGCATTAAGAAAATCAAGGGCTTATTGGAGGCGTCAAAAAATAAAACAAGAGGCTGCGAGCCTAACTACAAATCTAAAAATGAAAAAAAAATGCGAAAATAGAAAATAGAATGAATATATACAATAGGGAGTAGAATATACAACAGGGATGAATACATACAGAAATGTAAAGGTATATACAGCCCAAAATAAAAATAAATATCAACAAAAACATAAACTAAGAATCTATATATACAGTCATCCAGATAAAAGTAGGGTGCACCCCCACGAATAAAAGCTGGCATTGTCCTCAATGCCAACTATCAAATAAGCATCAAAAACAAAGTAAAGGATATAGGAGCTCCCTATGCCTGGTCCGTCTATATGGGATCATCAGTGGTCCCCAAGTCCTCTATATGTACGGGAACCTCAGACTGGTTCCCGATCTCTTGCTGCTCAGCTGCTGGGATTGGGGCCTACTCCTGGACCGGCTGGATGATAGGTGCATCACTGGAGGGGGTCTCATGTGGGTCTGCTAGCTCAATAACTGCACCAACTAAACTTGGGAGCTTCCTCTTCTTCCTAGGAGACCTGGGTGCCTGCTCCTGCTCCTGTTGTGGCTGTGGCACTGGTGCTGCTGCTGGGGCTGGATCCCCGAATAGCAAGTCTAAAGGAATCTGGTCCGCCAATAGCTTGTCCACATCAGTCCTTAGAACTCTCACTGACTCCTTGAAAGCCCTTGACTTCCTCATCTTCTTGTGCTCCTTGGCAAGCTTCCTCAAAGCCTTGCCATGTGAATCCACCGCCTTAGTCAAGGCGTCCTGAGTCCTCATAATCTTCTCCTGATTGTCCAGGATCTTCTTTAGTGTATCCTTAATGGACTGAGGAATATGAGTAGTGGAAGGTGCTGAGTGGGCCTCAACTGTAACAGACAATGTAGACAACTTGGATGTCGTAGCTGACATCCAGTTGTTCAAACTAGCTAGTGTCTGGCTCAATTGATGGGCCATGAAAGGATGAGTCCAGGAAGAAGGAACCCCCGGGTCAGCTAAAGTACTGGGGCCCGTAGAAGAGGAGGGTCCTGGAGGCAAATCATCAACAGTGGTCGCAGTATGCATGGTAGAAGGCTCTGTGGAGGGCTCAACAGAAGACTCTACTTCAACTGGCTCCTCAGACTGGCCAGCTGGGGTAGAAACAGGCGGCTTGTAATTTTTGTCCTTGCGGTTGTCTGACCCCTTTAAACTGTACCAGGAGAACGGAGCCACAGGTTTGACCTGGACGTCAAACGGTCTCTTTTCCACCTCCAAGTCCCGGAAATTCATAGTGAGGGTGCTGGGAAAAGGGTAGTCCTGGTCATGCTCAACCCCCACTGCCGAAATGGTGCGGGACATCACATTACCCACATTGATAGGATAGCCTGCCATAATAGAAGCAATAAGAACCACCCGGGTAAGTGGAATAGTCTGATGATGGGTAGTCGGGTCGAGTCGACTGCACACAAAGGTCAACCACCCTCTAGCCTCGAAGTTGAAAGTTTTCTGAAGTATTTTGGTCCCTACTTGTAACCATTCTAGAACCGTACCCGAGATTTCCAGGTATGAAGCTAACCACGGACGAACCTCCTCGCCCATTTCTAACTTTTCATTGTAAAGGGACTCATATTCATCAATGAACCCCAAGTATTCATTCAGTTCCCTCCCGGTGAATACCACATTTTTGTTTCTCACCTTAGTCACCTTAGTGACCTTCAAGATATGGGCCACATTGCTGTAAAATTCCTTGACCATATGCTCATTTGCCTTCAAACAATTATCTTTAAAGAACTCCCAACCCGCTCGAGCCTGAAACTATCTATGCACATTGGGGTGTAGGGGTAGAAGGTCTTTGTCAATGAAGCTTCTCTCAAGAATCAACTTCTGTAATGGCCACCATTCCCTAAACTTGTGGAACGCCACCTGGCTGACAAATCGATCTTCCCAAACTTCAGGTTTTCTGGTTCGTTCAACACCCCCAACCTGGGGTACACCACTGTCTGGTACCTCATTATAACTATTCGTCCCACCTTCTGCACTCTCCCCAGATACTGAAGCTGTGGAGGAGGTGGAGTATTCACCGCTGCCTGCTGTTGAGCCATCAGACGACTCAGACGGTACACGTTGTGGGGCTTGGGCAGTATGTGAAGCTGGGACTGCAGGAGCTGGCCCTGAATCAAAAGAGAGGTCTTGAGAGGGTACGTACTCACTCCCCGATTGGTCATCTATAACAATTTGTTTCCTTGTTTTCATTTTAGGTCGGGGAGTGAGTTTAACTTGTTTTCCTTTTCCTCCCCGAGAGGAGTCACCTCGGTCGGGCTGTTTGGCACCTCTTCCTCATTGTTTTACCATTATCTACAAGGAAACACATCTAACATTGTTAGTTGAAGCACAGTTAGTGAAACAGGTGAATGACTTAAAGTTGCAGACAGTAAAATGAAAGTTGCACACAGCAAAATGATTGTTGCAGACACTACTGCAGAACCAGGCACCGCGGACTGCACCATCAGGAGTGCGGCCGTATTGGAGGCATCGTGGACCGCGCTAAGATGACCGCGGGCAGCACTGAACAAAGCCCCAGGAAAGGTCTTCTTTGAATCTCACACCGCGGTCTGCACAAAATGGGGTCGCGGCTGCGGTGGGCCAGCGCAGACCGCAAAAAAGTTAGCGTGGCCGCGCTAGACACAAGTTGTTCTTCAGTCAATCAAGCATCGCAGACCGCGTGGAAGTATAACGCGGACCGTGTTATGGTACCGCGGACCGCGTTAAGGCGACCGCGAGCCGACTAGGTCAGTTTCAGGGACTAAGCTAGGGTTGCATGCTTTGTTCTATTTTTGTTCAAATTTTTACCCCTACCATTCCCTACTCAGGTACCCAATCCTTAGGTACTTTAAACTAATCACGAAATCTAACCCAGACTAACAATTCAAAGAAAATCATAAAGAGAAAGAAGTTACAGACTACTGGCAAGCAAATAAAATAAAAATAAGGAAGTAATTAATCATGAATGCATGAAATGTTACCAAGATTAGGAAGAATGAATACAATCTATCCACACAAGCAATAATCTCAATCTAGGAAGAAGGTGAACAGTAGAATTAGGGTTCTGGGTTTCCAATTTGCAAAAAAAGTAAAATGAGACCCTTGGTCTCTATTTATAGATACCCAGTGGGACCTGTAATCACCTACCAGCGCGGACGCACAAAAGTGACCGCGGATCGCGCTAGGTTTATTTGTGTGACCCTTCATGAAGCACCCTACGCGGACCGCACAAAAGTGGAACGCGGCCGTGTAGGTCCTCCGCGGACCGCACTAACTTGACCGCGACCGCGGTGAAGAACTTCAGAGAGTCCCCATTTTGACTCATGCCGGTGTGGACCGCACAAAGTGCACCGCGGCCGCACTGGCAGTCTTCAGAGACTATGCAATTTTCCTAATTTGTTTTGCACTGCTTCAACACAATCCTTGCAACATCTCACAAACAATTAGCTCAAAAATTCCTAAGCTACAAAGAAAATCAAAGAGAAATACATGGGTTGCCTCCCAAGAAGCGCCTGATTTAACGTCGTGGTACGACGCATGTTACCACCACATCACTTTAGATGAAGAAGCGCCACTATGTGGCTACCATCGAACATTCCAAGATAATGCTTGACCCGGTGGCCATGGACTCTGAAGACTTCACCATTTTTGTTTTTTAGATCAAGAGCACCAAATGGGGTCACGAACACAACGTCAAATGGCCCACTCCACTTTGACTTGAGCTTACCCGGAAACAGATGTAACCGAGAATTAAACAAGAGAACCATATCCCCAACTATGAACTCCTTGCCCCGAGCATATTTGTCATTAAGGTATTTCATTTTGTCCTTGTACAAGGGCGAGCTGGAGTATGCATGGAATCTACACTCATCGAGCTCATTGAGTTGTTCAACCCTCAGATTTTCAGCAACATCCCATTCTAAGTTCAACTTCCTCAAGGCCCACATAGCCTTGTGCTCCAATTCCACCGGAAGATGGCAAGCTTTCCTAAACACCAACCGGTACGGAGACATACCAATCAGGGTCTTGTAAGCTGTCCGATAGGCCCATAGAGCATCATCCAATTTTTTCGACCAATCGGTCCTATTTGCATTTACAGTTTTAGACAAGATACTCTTAATTTGTCGGTTGGAGACTTCCACTTGACCGCTAGCTTGAGGATGATAGGGGGTGGTTACTTTGTGATTAACTCCATATTTGGCTAGCAATGAATCAAAAGCCTTGTTGCAAAAGTCAGATCCCCCGTCACTAATGATAGCATGGGGAGTGCCAAACCTCGTGAAGATACTCTTTTTATGAAATGCCACAACACTCCGGGCTTCATTGTTGGGCAAAGCCACGGCTTCAACCCACTTAGAGATATAATCCACCGCCACAAGAATGTAAGTGTTTCCACAAGAGCTCACGAAAGGACCCATGAAATCGATGCCCCAAACATCAAAATATCTACCTCGAGAATTGTATTGAGGGGCATCTCATCCCTTTTTGAAATTCCGATGGCTTGTTGGCATTCATCACATCTTTTGACAACATAACTGGCATCTTTAAACAAAGTAGGCCAATAAAATCCGCAACTAAGCACTTTAGAAGCCGTTCTCGCCCCGCCATGATGGCCACCATAGGGTGAGGAATGGCAAGCTTCCTAAATACCCAATTGCTCCTCCTCCGGGACATATCGTCAAATCACACCATCGGTGAAAATCTTAAACAAATAGGGCTCATCCCAATAATAATCCAAGCTATCCCGCTTGAGCTTCTTCCTTTGGATAGAAGAGAGCTCACAAGGGATGATTCCGGTAACAAGATAATTTGCAACATCGGCGAACCACGACATTCCACTCATTGACACCGCAAAGAGTTGCTCGTCAGGAAATGTATCATTGATCTCAAGGTCGTTACAAGGCCTCCCCTCCTCCTCCAAATGGGACAAGTGGTCCGCCACTTGATTCTCACTACCCTTCCGGTCAACAATTTCTAAATCAAACTCTTGAAGAAGAAGAACCCATCTCATCAATCTTGCCTTTGAATCTTTCTTGGTCACCAAATACCTAAGGGCGGCATAGTCGGTGTGCACAATAACTTTGGCCCCCATAAGGTAAGGACGGAACTTTTCCATAGCAAAAACAATAGCTAATAACTCCTTTTCGGTGACTGTGTAGTTCCTTTGAGCCTCATTCATGGTCTTTCTTGAGTAGTACACCGGATGGAACATCTTGTTGATCCTTTGGCCTAACTCCCCCACCACAACGTTACTCTTGTCGCACATGAGCTCGAATGGTAAGCTCCAATTTGGTGTAGTGATGATGGGGGTAGTTGTCAACTTTTGTTTAAGAAGCTCAAAAGCCTCCATGCATTTCTCATCAAAAACAAACTTGGCATATTTCTCTAGCAACTAGCACAGCGGGTTAACTACCTTAGAAAAATCTTTGATGAACCTCCGGTAGAAACCCACGTGCCCAATAAAACTCCTCACCCCTTTGACAGAAGTAGGGGGAGGAAGCCTTGAAATAACCTCGATTTTGGCCTTATCCACTTCAATTCCTTGCTTCGAGATCTTGTGACCCAACACTATACCTTCTTCTACCATAAAATGGCACTTTTCCCAGTTTAGAACAAGGTTGGCATCTTCACACCGAGCCAACACTCTATCCAAGTTTACCAAGCATTCCTTAAAAGAATCCCCAACCACGATGAAATCAACCATGAAGACCTCCAAGATATCCTCCACCATGTCGGTAAAAATAGCCAGCATGCAACGTTGGAAGGTCACCGGAGCATTACATAATCCAAATGGCATTCTAGAGAAAGTGAATGTGTCATAAGGACATGTAAAGGTGGTCTTCTCTTGGTCTTCCAAGGCAATTATAATTTGATTGTACCCCGAGTAACCATCCAAAAAACAATAGAAAGCCCGGCCCACAAGACGATCAAGCATTTGGTCAAGGAATGGCAATGGGAAATGATCTTTTCTAGTTAACTTGTTCAGCTTCCGGTAATCCAAACAAACTCTCCAACCCGTCACTGTCCGAGTCGGAATAAGCTCATTGTTGTCATTGGTCACTATAGTCATTGCACCTCTTTTCGGTACACATTGCACCGGAGAAGTCCATGAATTGTCAGAAATAGGATAAACTACACCTGCATCAAGCCACTTGATGACCTCTTTCTTTACTACTTCTTGCATAGCCTCATTTAATCTTCTTTGATGCTCAAGTTAAGGCCTCGCATCCTCCTCTAATATGATTTTGTGCATGTAAAAGGCAGGGCTTATACCCCGAATATCAGCTAGAGTCCATCCGATTGCCCTTTTTCGCTTTTGAAGAACCGCCAAGGTGGCCTCAACCTGCATGTTAGTGAGGCAAGAAGAAAGAATAATAGGTAAAGTAGAATTTGAACCCACGAATTCATACCTGAGGTGTGGAGGAAGTGGCTTTAACTCCAACACCGGTGGCTCCTCAATCGATGGCTTTGTTGGTGGAGTTTTGCGACTCTCAAGATCTAAAGATAACCTCCTAGGCTCATATGAATATGAACCCATACCATGCAATGCATTCACGCACTCCACTCTACTAGTATCATCATTGACATCCATTTTAAGAAGCACGGCCTCAAGAGGATCTTCAACATTGATCATGGAACTTGTGTCATCCACTATCACAGTTGTGACAATGTCAACAAATGAACAAACCTCTGTGCTATTAGGTTGTCTCATTGATTTGCAAACATGGAATACCACCTTCTCATCTCCCACTCAGAATGTCAACTCACCCGCTTCAACATCAACCAATGCCTTCCCCGTAGCCAGTAAAGGGCTACCAAGAATAATTGTCACTTCAAAGTCCACCTCACAATCTAATATGACAAAGTCGGCCGACAATATGAATTTATCAACACGGACAAGAACATCATCAATTATACCCAAGGGTCGCTTCATCGATCGATCCGCCATTTGAAGTCTCATTGAGGTAGGTCGAGGTTGCCCAATTCCCAAAATATTGAAGACCGAGTACGGCATCAAATTAATACTATCCCCCAAGTCACAAAGGGCCTTAGCAAAATCCGCACTTCCGATAGTACAAGGGATAGTAAAAGCTCTGGGATCCTCAAGCTTAGGTGCCATTGAATGCACTATGGCACTCACTTGATGAGTCATCTTAATTGTTTCACACTCCATCGACCTCTTCTTTGTAACCAAATCTTTCATGAACTTCGCATACTCCGGCATTTGCTCAAGTACCTCAACCAAAGGGACATTGATTGTGAGGCTCTTCATCATGGCAATGAATTTTTTGAATTGATTGTCACTCTTTTGCTTTGCTAACCGTTGAGGATAAGGTGGAGGTGGCCTAGGCAAAGGTGCCTTGGCCTTTTGTACAACCGGCTCGGGCATGTCAATCATGTGTTACCTAGATGGGTTCACAGCATCTTGAGTCTCTACCTTGGCTTCATCATTAATATCAATCCGCACATCATTGTTCACATTTTGATTAACCACATCATCAACAATCAAAGGTACATCATCATCCCGCAACTCAACATCTTCATCCATAACTTGCTTTTGCATTGAGGCATTCACATCACCTCCTCTCCCACTTCTTGTTGTACCCGCCATCACATGATTATTATTCCCACCCTTCGGATTCACCACCGTATCACTTGGTAGCGCACCCTTGGGACGAGTATTCAATGCTTGAGAGATTTGACCTAATTGCACCTCCAAGTTCCGGATAGATGTGTTATGCGAAGCTAATTGGGCCTCGGAATCTTGGTTCTTTTTCATCATTTGCTCGAACATGCTTTCAATTCTCCCCATATCACTTCCGGACGAACTCGGACCTTGAGAAGGAAAGGGGCTGGATTGTTCGGTTGTTGATACATGGGGGCCTTTGAAAGCCTTGCCTCCGGTTACCTTGGTTTCCGCTATTGTTCCACCCTCCTTGATTGTTGTTGTTGCCCCAGTTATTGTTACTACCATTCCAATTTCCTTGGATGCTATGATTACCTCAATTGTTGTTTTGGTTTTTGTTATTCCAATTACCTCCGTTTTGTTGTTCATTGTTGTTATTCCAATTATTGCCGCCTTGTTGTTGATTGCCCCAATTTCCTTGAGGATGCCATTGTTGATTCGAAGAGGTACCTCTATTCCCTTGGTAGTTGCTGACATATTGGACCTCTTCGCTTTGATCATCATAACACTCATTTGAATAACCAGCACTATCATTGTTGTTGTCATATTGTTCACAATTACCTTGAGGTTGTTGTCCTATTTGCCTCCTTTTCAACATAGAAACACCTTCCATTGCATTGACTTGGAGCGGGTTTTGGATTTGTTGCAATTTCTCCTTTGCCAATTCATTCATAGTTATTGTAAGCTCGGCGATGGCTTGGCCATGATCGTGCAATTCCTTGTGCAAATGGATGACCGTGGGGTCACCTTGGGGCACATTTGCTCAGCTTTGCCATGCCGAAGAGGTGTCGGCCATTTCATCAAGTACATCACATGCCTCTTGGTAAGAAAGTTTCATAAAGTTCCCTACGGTCAATTGGTTCACAATGCATTGATTCGTGGTGTTGATGCCCCGATAAAAGGTTTGTTGAATAATAGCCTCGGTCATGTCGTTATTAGGGCACTCTTTCACCATTGTTCTATATCTTTCCCATATCTCATGCAAAGGTTCCGTTGGCTCTTTCTTGAAAGCTAGAATTTCATCCCGAAGAGCTGCCATATGATTTGAAGAAAAGAACTTGGAAATAAATTTGTCTGCCAATTCATCCCATATTGTAATAGAATGATTGGGGAGCCTTTATAACCAATCCAATGCTTTACCCCGAAGAGAGAACGGGAAAAGCCTCAATCTCAACGCATCCTCGGACACGTTTGTCTGCTTGCTACCCCAGCATATATCCATGAACCCCTTCAAGTGCTTGTAGGCATTTTGATCAGAGGCACCCGTGAAATACCCTCTTTGCTTGAGCAAGATCAACATAACATTTGTGATTTGAAAGTTCCCCGCCCGGATTCGGGGAGGAACAATAGCACTGGCGTATCCTTGATTTGGTAGAACTCTGGGAGCCATTCTCGGCAGTGCCGGAGGAGGGTCTGGAATATTGTTGTTCTCATTTACATTTACATTTACATTTACATTGGCATTTCGTCCTCTCCGTGGAACTTGAGGTAAGACCTCATCTTGTTCTAGATCCTCTACCTCCTCCCCCGCTATCACATTGCCGAGAGGGTCATTTGCATTAAGAGACATTGTACCTGATAGTTATCGACACAAACAAAATTAGTAAACAAGAAGGAAAGAGAAGTAAAACACAAAACTAACTAAACAGATAGTCATCACCGTAAGCTCCCCAGCAACGGCGCCAAAAAGTTATCGCTACCAACTCGACACTACGCTATGGTAGGAAGAGCGGGTCGCAATAGCTTTTACCCGAATAGAGGTCCGGGATCGAATTTCCACAGGGAGCTAGTCGTGGAGTTGTATTTTCTATTTAGCCTAGAGTTGCGGTTGTGCTTCTAATGTCACTTCAAACATTTTTGGATTTTTGATTTATAACTATTTTTATAAGACTATTGATTAACACTAAATTATATTACAAGAATATTGCTAAGTTGTATCTAATGGGAAGACGGGCACTAGGGTCATGACACTACCTAGGTGGCTAATTGACGAGTAGATGTTACTTAGGTTCGATTGACATATTTGGGGCTAATGCTATAACCGTTGCACAATCTTACCCACTCTCACACCTCTCGGTAGAGAGAGTGACTTTTGCCCAATTGACTCTCTCGAGACAAATGGGTAGGCAAATTAGACCAAGCAACTGGAGTTCAAGTAGAGTGATTATTCTCTCGAGATTTAACCCGTTAATTGGGACTATCATTTCTCATGAGTTCATCCCAATTCCTTGTTGGGTCAATTTTGGGGTCATATACTCTCTTTCTCAAGAAGAGTTAAACTCACAAAGCTTGAATCAGTGTTTGCAACCACCAATTCTAAATTAAATCATAAATTTAACCCAAATAACAAACACCCATAGTCAATCTAACCTTAGATGGAAACACCCATCAATTACCCACACTAGGGTTGAGCCACAACCCTAACTAATGGGTTTAGCTACTCATGCTAGATACAGAAATTGAAGAAATAGATGAAGATCTTAACATATTAATTAATTACTAAGAAGAAACTACAGTAATCTATATTTAATGGAAAGCAAAATATGCCAAAAATGGCTACAACATCAAGCGCAGCTTTTGTCTCTAGTTCCCAGATAAATCGATCCCTAAAAAAATAGTAAAATTTTCTATTTATACTAGGCTGGAAAAACTGGATAAAAATACCCCTGCGGGGTCAGTGCGGGCCGCACAAAATGGACCACGACCGCACTGGCTCTTGAATTTCAACTGATTGATGACTTGAGATGGGGGACGCGGACCGCGTGGAAGTGTACCGCGGCCGCGATGGAAACTGGCGCGGTCCGCGCAGTCGTGACCGCGGACCAGGTGATCGAAAATGCCCTTCCCTGAACCTTATGAACGCACACCGCACAGCGCAGAAGTGTGGCCGTGAAGCTCCACCGCGGACCGCGAAGATCCTACCGTGGTCGCGTGCGTTTGAGCCTGAATATGTCAAGCCTCTGAGCCTCTTAGTGCGGCCGCGGTCACTGTTGTGCGGTCCGCACTAGGCCATTTCTTCTTCAATTCTCTTGGTCTTTGGTACTTGAGCAGGTTTCACTCCTTTTTGAGCTGATCTTTGACATTTCATCACTTTGTCGATCAAACCTGCAATCAAGCACAACTTGTGAGCATTTAGGAACTAATTTGTAGCAATTTATATTAAAAGCATAGGTAAGTAGGGGCAATAACACATTAAAATCCTAACTTTCAGGACCGCGGTCGTTTTTGTGCGGTCCGCAGAGGTGGAAATCCGTGGGGTACTCTGTAAATACGAGGTTTTGGATTTTATTTAATATTTTGACCTAGAAAGCTTGAATTTGGGTGATTGTTTGAAGGTTTTTCAAGAAATTCATCGGGCTAAGTGATTCTAGCTCAAATTTGACTAGAGTACATGAATCTATCATTGAATTCATCACTTAATTCGTGATTTGGGATGGAATTTGGGAAGAACATTTGTGGAATCTTCCAAAAATATAAAATGATGATTTGAAGGACCAAATGGTGCTGGAATTGGATAATTTTGTTATGATTAGACTCGTGAAGGTATGAGGATTCTGAAAATGTAAATTTTACCCGATTCCGAGATGATTTGTTAACACTGTACTAGTTATTGGATCTAGCAGACTTGTATTATGACTCGTAGATGCTCATGACTTGTGACACCCCGGTTAGGGCTGTGTCGGGCTAGATTTCCGCATTGTTATCTATATTTCCGCTATTCAGTATTATTTAAACCATGTTTAGACTATAATTGTGTTGATTAACTGTGTAAAAGGTGAGTTTGGGTTAGACTGGCTAGCCTTGTCTTCACGAGAGGTGCCATCATGACCGGGTTTGAGGTTAGGGTCGTGGCAAGTTGGTATCAGAGCCTAGGTTACATAGGTCTCACGAGTCATGAGCAGGTTTAGTAGAGTCTCATGGATCGGTACGAAGATGTCTGTATTTATCCTCTAGAGGCTGCAGAACCTTTAGGAAAAATTTCACATTCTTGAATTCTTATCGTGTGTCCTTGATTCAGCTTGAAAAGTAACTCTTTGAATTTATTCCACGCGTTTGTATGCACGCATGAGCGCTCGATATCGGATATGCATCGATGTCTTGTGATTCCCTTATCGGGGGGCGAGATGTGATCTCTGTGCGTTGATGTTGGGCCAGTTTGGAGGACTCGAGGTCGAGTTTTTGCCTATAGCTTGAGCCTTGAGCTGTTGATTTTGTGAGCACGTGTTTCTGGATCCATATGTTCTGTTGTGTCCCTATTAAGGGAGGTGATGACTGGATAGTTACATGATGAGTATGATGTGACTGCTAGATGTATTCATGTGATTTGGGAGAGACGAGAAGGGTCCACTGGAGGATAGAAGGACTACTAGGTGCTCGATTTTCATCTTAATTTGAGGTATAGCCCCGAGTTATGGGTGTGTGAAGAATATTTCCATGTTTCCTAGTTGGGAGTGGAGTAAATTTCATGTTGCGGTCTGAGTTCAGGCTCAAGAAGTTTAAGTGACTGTGTAATGTTTATGACGGTGGAAGGTATACAGAAATGTTAGTTTGAGGCAAAGCAGGTGGGGTTATCTCCTGCGGATTGTTCTGAAGTTTGCGTCATCCCTTGTGTTATTTATTGGAAGATCTCATTTACAAGTGAAATATATGTGTTGCAATTTAAGTTTGGGTCACTTAAGAAATTGGGTTTAACTATTACGAGAGTGAATGCGAGATTTGCATAAGAGTTAAAGTACAGATGGTCTGTGTTTCATGAATTTATGAGGGATCGATTTTAATCTCCCTATGGTATTATGGCAGTAATAAAGTATATGCGTTATGAGTTATTGTGAATGTTTTGGTCTATGGCTTCGAGCCAAGTGGGGGAGTCCACTATTAATTAGTCGATTGTATGGTTATGTGCTATGTTGGTTCTAGTTTGAGGTGTTCGAGAGAATCAGTTATGACTTACAAGGATTTGAGACCGAGGATGGCTCGAGTAAAGGAAAAGGTTATGTTATGCTTTGTAGGTGCATGAGAATGACGGAATATCTCGAGTTGTTTTGAGTGTGGTGAGATGGGTCATATGTGGAGGAAGTGCCCTCGTCATTTTGCTAATTCACCCCAGCAGAGGGGTCAGTCATCGGATTCAGTTCCAGTTTCTTCATCACCACCCGCTCCGCCAGCTAGGGGTGGAGGTCAGTCAGCCAGGGGTCGCCCCAGAGGTAGAGGTCGATCAGGGGGCGGTCAGGCTCGTTTCTAGGCATTCCCAGGCAGACCAATGCTATTGCTTCAGATGTTATTATTACAGGTATTGTTTCAGTCTGCCATAGAGATGCCTCTGTATTATTTGATCCCGGATCCACCTTTTCTTATGTGTCATCATACTTTGCTCGTTATTTGGGTACGTCCCGTGAGTTTCTTGCTTTACATGTTCATGTATCTACCCTGGTGGGTGATACTGTTGTTGTAGACCGTGTGTACCGGTCATGTGTGGTGACTATTGGGGGTTTGGAGACCCGAGTGGATCTGTTATTGTTGAGCATAGTGGATTTTGATGTCATTTTGGGCATGGATTGGCTATCTCCATGTCATGCTATTTTAGACTGACATGCTAAGACAGTCATATCGCCTATATCGGGTATGTCATGGATCGAGTGGTGTGGTGTGACTGACTATGTTTCCAGTAGAGTGATTTCATTCTTGAAAGCCCAGTGTATGGTTGGGAAGGGTTATCTTTCATATCTAGCGTTTGTGAGGGATGTCGGAGCTGAGACTCCGAATACTGATTCTGTCCCAGTTTTGAGGGATTTTCCCGATGTGTTTCCTACAGACCTGTCGGGCATGTCGCCGGACAGGGATATTGATTTTGGTATTGACCTTGTGCTGGGCACTCAGCCCATTTCTATTCTGCCATATCGTATGGCACCAGCGGAGTTGAAGGAATTGAAAGAGCAGCTTCAGGAACTCCTAAATAAGGGGTTCATTTGGCCTAGTATGTCACCTTGGGGTGCGCCGGTTCTGTTTGTGAAAAAGAAGGATGGCACAGTGAGAATGTGCATTGATTATAGGCAATTGAACAAGGTAACAATTAAGAACAAGTATCCTTTACCTCGCATTGATGACTTATTCGACCACCTTCAGGGAGCGAGGGTGTTCTCCAAGATTGATCTCCGTTTGGGTTATCACCTGTTGAAGATCAGGGATTTGGATATTCTTAAAACGCCTTTCAGGACCTGATATGGTCATTATGTGTTCTTGGTGATGTCTTTTGGGCTGACCAATTCCCCAACAACGTTCATGCATTTCATGAATAGTGTGTTCCGGCCTTATCTCGACTCATTCGTCATAGTCTTTATTGATGATATTCTTGTGTATTCACGTAGTCAGAAGGAGCACGCGGAGCATTTGAGAGTTATGTTGCAGAGATTGAGGGAGGAGAAGCTTTATGTAAAATTCTCCAAGTGTGAGTTTTGGCTCAGTTCAGTGGCTTTCTTGGGGCACGTGGTGTCCAGTGAGGGTATTCAGGTTTATCCGAAAAAGATAGAGGCGGTTCAGAGTTGGCCTAGATTGCCCTCAGCCATATAGATTCGCAACTTTCTTGGTTTGGTAGGTTATTATTGTCGTTTTGTTCGGGCATTCTCATCTACTGCATCGTCCTTGACCAAGTTGACTTGGAAGGGTGCTTCATTTGTATGGTCGGACGAGTGTGAGGAGAGCTTTCAAAAGCTCAAGACAACTGACCACAGCTCCAGTGTTGGTCTTGCCATCAGCTTCAGGTTCATATACCGTGTATTGTGATGCTTCGAGAATTGGGATTGGTTGTGTGTTGATGCAGGAGTGTAGAGTTATTGCTTATGCTTCTATTCAGTTGAAGCCCCATAAGAAGAACTACCCCGTTCATGATTTGGAGTTGGCTTCCATAGTTTACGCATTGAAGATTTGGAGGTATTACTTGTATGGCATAGCTTGTGAGGTGTTCACTGATCATCACAGTCTTCAGCATTTGTTCAAGCAAAGGGATCTTAATTTGAGGCAGCGGAGATGGTTGGAGTTGCTTAAGGATTATGATATCACTATATTGTATCATCCGGGAAAGGCCAACGTGGTGGCCGATGCTTTGAGCCGAAAGGCAGTGAGTATGGAGAGTTTGGCATATATCCTAGTTGGGGAGAGACCTCTTGCAGTTGATGTTCAGGCCTTGGCCAACCGGTTCGTGAGGTTAGATATTTCGGAGCCCAGTCGGGTATTGGCTTGTGTGGTTTCTCGGTCTTCCTTTTATGATCGCAGCAGAGAGCACCAGTATGATGATCCGCATTTGCTAGTCATTACGGACAGAGTTCATCATGATGATGCTAGAGATGTGACCATTGGTGATGATGGGGTGTTAAGGATGCAGGGCCGGATTTGTGTGCCTAATGTAGATGGGCTTCGGGAGTTGATTCTTGAGGAAGCCCATAGCTCGCGGTGTTCCATTCATCTGAGTACTGCGAAGATGTATCAAGATTTTAGGCAGCACTATTGGTGGAGAATAATGAAGAAAGATATTGTGGGATTTGTAGCTTGGTGTCTCAATTGTCAGCATGTGAAATATGAGCATCAGAGACCGGGTGGTTTGCTACAGCAGATGGATATTCCTGAGTGGAAGTGGGAGAGGATCACTATGGACTTTGTTGTCGGACTCCCACGGACTTTGAAGAAGTTCCATGCTATTTGGGTGATTGTGGATCGGCTGACCAAGTCTGCGCAATTCATTCCTGTGTGTACTACCTATTCTTCAGAGCAGTTGGCAAGGATTTATATCCGGGAGATTGTTCGTTTGCATGGTATTCCGGTTTCCATCATTTCAGATAGAGGTACTCAGTTTACTTTGCAGTTTTGGAAAGCCGTGCAAAGAGAGTTGGGTACTCAGGTTAAGTTGAGCACAGCTTTTCATCCTCAGACGGACGGGCAATCCGAGCGTACTATTCAGATATTGGAAGACATGTTGCGTTCTTGTGTTATTGATTTCGGAGGGTCATGGGATGAGTTCCTACCGTTTGCAGAGTTTGCTTATAACAACAGCTACCAGTCGAGTATTTAGATGGCTCCATATGAGGCTTTGTGTGGGAGGCAGTGCAGATCTCCAGTTGGTTGGTTCGAGCCCAGTGAGGTTAGGCTATTGGGGACTGATTTGGTATAGGATGCTTTGGAGAAGGTGAAGGTGATTCAGGATAGGCTTCGTACAGTACAGTCGAGGCAAAAAAGTTATACTGATATGAAGGTTCGAGATGTGTCCTACATGGTTGGCGAGAAGGTTCTGTTGAAGGTTTCACCCATGAAGGGTGTTATGAGATTTGGGAAGAAAGGGAAATTGAGTCCTCGGTTCATTGGGCCTTTTGAGGTGCTTCGGAGGATTGGGGAGGTGGCTTATGAGCTTACTTTGCCACCCAGCTTGTCGAGTGTGCATCCGGTATTTCATGTTTTTCTGCTCCGGAAGTATATTGGAGATCCGTCTCATGTTCTGTTTTTCAGCACGGTTCAGTTGGAGGGTGATTTGACTTATGATGTGGAGCCAGCATTTATTTTGGAGCGTCAGATTCGGAAGTTGAGCTCAAAGGATATAGCTTCAATGAAGGTGCAGTGGAGAGGTCGGCCCGTGGAGGAGGCTACCTGGGAGACCAAGCGGGAGATGCGGAGCAGATATCCTCACCTGTTTGAGGCTTCAGGTATGTTTCTTGACTCGTTCGAGGACGAACGTTTGTTTAAGTTGGGGAGGATGTGACGACCCCGGCCAGTCGTCTCATGAGTTACTGCTTTGTTTCCCCCATTTTAGCTTCTTTATGCTTCGTTATCCGTGTTTTATGTGATTAGGTTGATTAGTTTGAGTTCGTAGAGGATTTGGTAAGAAATGAGACACTTAGTCTCTTTTAAGAAGTCTTAAGTTGGAAAAGTTAATCGGATATTGACTTATGTGTTAGAGGGCTCGGATGTGAGTTCCGATGGTTTGGTTCTCTTTGGGATGTGATTTGTCACTTAGGAGCGCGATCGGAATGGGTTTTAGAGTTGTAGAGAAGATTTAGGCTTGAATTAGCGAAGTTGATATTTTGGCGATTTCCGGTTGATAGGCGAGATTTTGATATAGGGGTCGAAATGGAATTCCGAGAGTTGTAGTAGCTTCGTTGTGTCATTTGGGATGTGTGCGTAAAATTTCAGGTCATTCGGACGAGATTTGATAGACTTTTTGATCGAAAGCATAATTTAAGAGTTCTTGGAGTTCTTAGGCTTGAATCTTATATTAAATTGGTGATTTGATGTTGTTGTGAGCGTTCCGAAGTTTTGAACAAGTTTAAACGATGTCATGGGATGTGTTGGTATACAACTGGTATGAAGTTCCGAGGGTTCTGAGGGTTCCGAGTAGGTTCTGGGATGTTTTAGGACTAAAATCATAGTTGTAGCAGGTCCAGAAGGGTTGCAGGCCTCGGAATCCACCAGCGCGGTCCGCACAAAATGAAGTGCATCCGCCGTAGGTGCTGTGCGGACCGCACAAAATGCAGTGCGGCCGCGGTGGGGAACATTTCACTAGTCCTACTTTGGAAGCTCATATCTTTTGAGCTACAAGAAATTTTGAGATGATTCAAAAACGAAAGTTGTATCCCTTTGTGTCTAGTTTCCAGAAAGATAAAGATATTGCAATTGAGACATCTATAGCGAAAGTTATGGCCAAAATACTAAAGCCTGTCACTGCAGATTAAAACTTGTGCGGCCGCAGTCATTTTTGTGCGGATTGCACTAGTTTTGTGTGGACCGCGGTCGTTTTTTTGTGGTCCGCAGAGGTGGAAATTCGTGGGGTACTCTATAAATACGAGGTTTTGGGTTTAATTTAATATTTTGACCTAGAAAGCTCGGATTTTAGCGATTTTTCGAAGATTTTTCAAGAAATTCATCGGGGTAAGTGATTCTAACTCAGATTTGGCTGGAGTACATGAATCTATCATTGAATTCATCATTTAATTCGTGATTGGGATGGAATTTGGGAAGAAAGTTTGTGGAATCTTCCAAAAATATAAAATGATGATTTGAAGGACCATATGGTACCGGAATTGGATAATTTTGGTATGGTTAGACTCGTGAGGGTATGAGAATTCTGAAAATATAAATTTTACCCGATTTCGAGACATAGGCCCGGGGCTCGGGTTTTGGTAATTTTGGGAATTGTGTCATATTTTGATTGTTTTCACTTGGGCTTTGTTCCCTTAGCATATTTTGACGTCCACGTTCTGATTTTGGAAAGATTCGATGCGCGTGGAGGCCGATTTGAGGGGCAAAGGCATCACGAGCTAGAGATTTAGCCGGTTCGAGATGAGTAATGATTCTAAATGATGTTCTTAGGGTTTGAAACCCCAGATTTGTACATCACAGTACTATATTAAGGTGAGACACACGCTCGATGACGAGCGTGGGGTCATGCACTATTGGGGATTATGACTTGGTCCATCCCGATTGATGATTTTACCGCGTATTTGATTGAAAGCTATTTGCTATCATCATTATTTGGGTTGAATGCCATATTTGGGCCTAGTGCAAACTATTTGAACCCTTCGGGGATTTTTATTACTATTTCCTCACTGTTTTGACTCATTACTTGAACTCAGTCATGTTATTTTCCACTGTTTTACTACTCAGCAATTTTTACTCAGTTTTGAGATTTAAATAATATTTTAAATGATGTTTTGGGCTGAGAAAGACTGTTTTACTATTGTCCGAGGGGCTTGTGTTGATTTTCGGACTGAGTAAGGCCGAGGGCCTAGTTGTAAGGATACATTGATACTAATATGAGGCCGAGGGCCTGAGATACATATATACGCCACAAGGTGGCTTTATTGATCTGAGGCCGATGGCCTAGATTTGATGCCACGAGATGGCTTGTTATTGCGCTTGGGTCGTAAGGGGCCCCTCCCGGAGTCTGTATATCCCCAGTGAGCGCGGGTACCCATTGTGATGTGAGATTGAGCCCTAGGGGCTGGTATTGTTCTGAGATTTGAGCCCAGGGGGCTGGTACTGTTTTGAGATGTTGCCCGAGGGGCGGATTTGTTGATATTGTGCCCGAAGGGCAAATTTCTATTTGGTTACTTACTTGTCAATTACTTGTTTTTATTTGTTGAGAAAGGGATTTTCACTTGAATTTTCACTGTTTTACTGTTTTAAGTGATTTTACTGCTTCAGTATGGAATGCCTTGTATTACGTGATTTCTTACTTTCAGTCATTATTTATTTTTGTTACTCATTGGGTCGGAGTACTCACATTATTCCCTACACTGTGTGTGCAGATTCAGGCATTGCTGGTTCTGCTCCTGAGTGTTGATTCCTCCAGTTCCAAGCGGCTTTTAGGGATTACGAGGTAGCTGTTGACGTCCGCAGCCCCATGTTTCCATAATCTTGTCATTTCTATTCCTATCAAACATTGTACTAGTTATTAGATCTGGCAGACTTGTATTATGACTCGTAGATGCTCATGACTTGTGACATCCCGGTTAGGGTTGTGACGGGCTAGATTTCTGCATTGTTATCTATATTTTCGCTATTTGGTATTATTTAAACCATGTTTAGACTATAATTGTGTTGATTAACTGTGTAAAAGGTAATTTTGGGTCAGACTGGCTGGCCTTGTCTTCACGAGAGGCTCCATCACGACCGGGTTCGGAGTTACGGTCGTGACAAGGATATGTGCAGCTGTTACCCTCATCTTTTCACTACTTCAGGTATGTCTCTATACTCATTCGAGGACGAACGAATGTTTAAGTGTGGGAGGATGTAACGACCTGGCCGGTTGTTTTAAAAATTTACGCCCTGATCCCTTATTATCTACTTTCCCCATGTTTATTTTTGCTATTTGATTTGTCGGGATGTTTGGTTTTGAGTTTCAGAGAGTTTTGGGACACTTAGTCCCTAAATGAGAGCTTAAATGTTGGAAATTTGACCGTAGTCAGAACAGTGTGAAGATGGCCTAAGAATGGAATTCTGATCGTTCTGTTAGCTCCGATAGGTGATTTCGGGCTTAGGGGCGTGTTCGAATTGTATTTTGGAGGTCCGTAGCTAATTTAGCTTGAAATGTCGAAAGTCGAATTTTGAAGTTTCCAGTTCGATAGTGAGATTTTGATCCGAGGGTCGGAATGGAATTCCGGAAGTTGGAGTAGCTCTGTACTGTTGAATGTGATGTGTGTGCCAAATTTCAAGTCATTCGGACGAGGTTTGATAGACTTTTTGATAAAAAGCATATTTTTTGAGGTTTGGAGTTCTTAGGCTTGAATTCGCGGTTGATTCATCGTTTCGATGATGTTTTAGGTGTTTCAAGGATAGGTACAAGTTTGGGCAGTGGTATAAGACTTGTTGGTTCCTTTGGTTGAGGTCCTAGGGGCCTCGGGATAGTTTCGGAAGGTTGTCGGAAGAATTTGGAATTTGTTTGAGCAGCTTCAGCTGCTGGTTTTCTATCATACCCACACCTGCAGTTGGGTCCCGCAGGTGCGTAGCCGCAGAAACGGAAATGGGGAGGATCAGTAGGAGCCGCAGAAGCGGGTGATCTACGGCAAAAGCGGTACCACATCTACGTAAGTGGGGTTGCAGGTGCGGAAGGCTGAGTTTAAGTGAAATGTCGCAGAAGCGACCATGTCCTCGCAGAAGTGCACAGAAGCGGATTAACTAGGCAAGAACATATAAATACTTGTCTTCGCGAATTTTAGCTATTTTCACCTCTTTTCACACGGGAAGAAGCCTTGTGGAGCATTTTCAAGAGAGATTTTCGGAGGAAATCATTGGGGTAAGGTCTTTGGTCCCTAAGCGCGTTATTGGAGTGATTTTTATCATAATAAGTATGAAAAATTAAGGAAAATCAGTGGTAATTTGGGGGTTAGGGCTTGACTAATTAAAGACTTTTGAGTGATGATTTGAGGGACCAATTGAGGTTCGATTTTGGTACTTTTGGTATGACTGAACTCGTGATAGTGTGAGGATTCTGGAAATGTAAATTTTACTTGATTCTATGACGTGGGCCTGAGGGGCATTTTGGTCATTTTACCTAATTTCGCGTATTAGCTTAGAATTTTCTTGTAGAATCAGATACTTGAAGTGTTATTTACATTATGAAATTGAATTGAATAGATTTGGGCCATCTGGAGTCGAGTACTCATAGCAAAAGCGCGGTTTCAGATTGATTTGAGCTGATTCGAGGTAAGTGGCTTGCCTAACCTTGCGTGGGGGACCTTCCCCCTAGGATTTGGTATTTTTGATAATTTAAAATGCCTTGTACGTAAGGTGACGAGTGCGTACTTATGCTAATTGTTGGAAATTCGATTTTCATTATGTAATTACTAGTATGTTTCCTTTCATGTTTTATTACTTGCACTATTAAGCTTGTTGTTAGCTTAGAAAAGCATGCCTAAGTGATTTAATTGCTTTATTTGCTCAAACTGCTTTACCTGAATTATGTGCAGCATGCTAGGCTGGAATTAATTGTTTGCCTTAATATGAAATTCGACATTTCTAAATATTTTCCTGTTGCTACTGTGTATTTACATTGGGACTACGGATGTGGGATTCCGGTAGCTCCCCCTTGTCTATTTACATTTGGGACTACGGATGTGGGATTCCAATAGATCCCTCTGCATAGTTATATGGAACTACGGGACTTCACTGGGTAGATTCCCCAATACTGGGTATTTACATTTGGGACTACGGAACGGGATTCCGGTAGATCCCCGTGCACTATGAGTTGGATTACGAGACGGTATCCCGGGAGATCTATTGGATATGTATATTTGGGACTACAGGACGGTATCCTGGAAGATCCTCGATTGTTATTACTTGGGGTTGAGCCGTATTATTTTTTTTAAGTGTTTACCTTGCGTCTATAATAGTTGTTGTTGTCCTTTATATCATATGTTACTTTTACTGTTGTACTTATTTATGCTGCTCTGTTCTACACTATCGAACTTTGTATTTTATTTAACTTCAGTAGGGCCCTGACTTTCCTCGTCACTACCCGACCGAGGTTAGGTTTGGCACTTACTGAGTACCGTTGTATTGTCTCATGCCCTTTATGTGTATGTTTTTCATGTGAAGATCCAGGTACTTCGACTCAGACTTACCATCCTTGAGGCGAGGCGACCCTTCGGAGACTTCGAGGTATATCTGCCGCGTCCGCAGACCGAGGAGTCTCTCTCCATTCTCTCTTGTGGTTACAGCCTTCAGTATTTACTTTGTTTTAGACATCCTGGAGTTAGAGCACTATGTAGTATCCTTAGCTTGTAATTTCATGAGATTTCGTGTTTTGGGAAAAGTATTAGTTTTTGAGAGTTGATATTGTGTATGCCGAGCGGCACTATTAAATACAGTTTTATTCACTATTTTAGTTTTTTATTTCTTTCTTCCGCAAATTGGTTTATTTTCAGCATTATTAGGCTTACCTAGTCGTAGAGACTAAGTGTCGTCACGATGGTTCACGAAGGGCGAACCGGGGTCGTGACAAAAGGTTTCCAACAGAATATTATACGAAGTTTTTCCTACTCTAGGTATGTTAAGGCTAAGCCCTTATTTCATTTTGCATGATCTTGTCATTACACGATTTTGTTAATGAGCCATAAATAAAAATTCATATCCCGGAATTTACGTATATTTTGCTAGTCTCGTAAATTGCGTATATTTTTCTAGTGTTGGAAGTTATAATATTCTCATTATCGGGGCTTCATATTCAGTTGAGTATTTTCTTCTTTCAGTCAAGGGAGCAGAGAATTTACATATATGCACTATTAAAGGCATTTTCATTACCATCGAGCTATAATCGATGGGCAGGCCCCTATTGGGCAACCTCAGATTAGAGGTAAATTATATACCGAGCCTACTGTGGTCGAGAGCTTATGAGCGAGCCCAGTTGGTCGAGATACAGAGCCTAGTACAGCCGAGCGCTTATGAACGAGCCTACTACAGTAGAACAATTATATATATATATATACCGAGCCTTATAGGGCCGGCCAGCTATTTTACTTACTATATTGAGAGAGTTGAGTCAGTGTCAGCAGGTAAGCATATCTTCAGATTATCTTTGACTTCCAACTACAGTATATTGCTTTACATACTCAGTACATTATTTCGTACTCACGCCCCTTTTCTGGGGGCGCTGCATTTCATGTGTGTAGGTCAGACAGAGAGACGAGTAGGCCTCTTCAATAAGTGTTGCCCGAGTTCAGCTTGATCGGTAAGCTTCATGTCTTTCGGAGTTTCCGGGTCCAGAGCCTTATGTACATCTTGTATATATATGTATATATGTTATGAGTAGGTCGGGGAGCTGTTCCGATCATAGTATATCCATCAGTAGAGGCTTGTATACATATCTTGTCAGTTAGTGCAATATGTTGGGCTTACAGGCCTTGTATGTATGTTTGGTTGGTTTGTCAGCTGTAATAGTTATGACGGCTTTGTTGGCCCAGTTTTATATTGACATTTAGTCAGCATTCGCAGTTATCTTGCAATGTGGCCCATGGCCAAAGTATGACATCATATGTTCAGAGTCCTTTAGTTGCAAGTTGGTACGCAAAGATAGGTGAGGCACTAGGTGCCGGTCTCGCCCCCAGGTTCGGGGCATGACAAATGCCATAGAATCGAGTATTGGATTCGAAAATCTTATCTCCAAGTGTTACTCCTTGAATCCCTCTTCAAATCATCTCAAAAAGCTCTCAACCCGCCTTAAAAATGGTGGAACAAAGGTGAAATTCGTGAAGGCAGGTTTATATAGTTTCTGCCCAAGCATTTCCGCACCTGCGGACAAATTATTGCACCTGTGGTCCGCACCTGCAGACACATATCCGCTTCTGCGAATTTTTACTTAAAATCCCTCATCCTCACCTGCGGTCAATCCACCGCACCTGCGGGCTCATAGGTGCGCATCAACTCCCGCTTCTGCGCTGCCCAACAGCATTTGTGGCCTTTTCTTGCTTTTGCGGTCCCCCTAACTGCAGGTGCGGTTATGACAGAACCAACAGCTTCAACTGCATTCTCCAATTTCCAAACTTCCCGTCAACCTTCCGAATTCAACCTGAGGCCCCCGGGCGGGACCTCAACCAAAAATACAAACCAGTTATATACCACCATTCAAACTTGTACCAATCCCTGGAAAACTCAAAACAACGCCGAGACACCAAATCACTCTCGGATTCAAGCCTAAGGATCCCAAAACTTTCGAATTCTGCAATAAATCAAAACGTATATCAAACCTCATCCGTATGACCTTAAATTTTGCACACACGTCCCAAATGACACAACGGACCTATTCCAATTTCCGAAATTCCATTCTGACCTCGATATCAAAATTTCCAATACCAATCGGAAGACGTCAAAACTCCAATTTCGCCAATTCAAGCCTAAATCTACCACAGACCTCCAAAATATATTCTGATCACGCTGCTAAGCCCCAAATCACCTCACGAAGCTATCCGAACCATAAAACCAAGTTCTGAGATCATTTACTCATAAGTCAACTTCCGGTTGACTTTTCCAACTAAAGCTTCCCAAAAAGAGACTAAATGTCTCATTTCTCTACAAAACCACTCTGAACCCAAACCAACCAAGGCGATATGAAGAAATGAAGTTGAACAACACAAAAAGAAGCAGAAATGAGAAAAACGGAGCGATAACTCATGAAACAACCAGTCGGGTCGTTATAGAAGACCAAGTCGCCTTCGAATATCCCTCACCTAACCTTCAAGAAAAGGAATCTCGTAGTGTAAGTTCATTGTACTGATATGCACCTCATGGAGAGTAAGCGAGTATCTAAAATAGCACAAAGCCCCCAGGAAGATTTCTCAATCGACGTTGCTTGCCCGAGCTCTTATCGTGGCCATTTCTAGATTAGAACTCAACCCATGTTCCTTGGCCTCTAACTAGGAGCTAGAACTCTTCCCTTAGTCATACCTCATCGCTCACCTTCGAGAATAACTCATCCTGAAGGGTCTAAAGCCTTTCATTAGTCCTACTCTGAGCAACCTAAGAGCCGCCTCACTAGCAGGATATTCTTGAATCCTCTGTTCGATACTCCTCGATCTGCTACTTTGGTTCTTGCTAAGAAAGCAGCCTTTTCGACCTTGAGGCCATCAACTTTCTTTATTGAGCATTTTATTCTCGACACTCAGTACCCGGTTGAACTTCACCACCTCTTTGGCTATAACAGTGTCTTCTCAAACTCTTTTCATGGTCCTCGAGGTACGCAAGTTGAGATGTGCATAAAAAGAAGATTGATTAATAAGAATAATAAAACTACAAAATGACTAAAGAAGATCAGAGGAACTTATCCTGATAGTCTCATAAGCAATTTGGGTAACCAGCTCCCCTAAGTTCATACTACCCATCTATATATCTATATAATTGAGGGACTTAGCCCGGTGATGTGGCGGGTATCAATGATCAGAATTTGCCTTCATCTTTTTTCTTCATTTTTTGGGGTTTCCCTCTATTTTTCCTATTTATCTGCTATTTAAAAAAACTCAACAGTCACTTATTTGAAAATTAAAAGTCACGTCCATTCCTTTTCTTTCTCAAATTGAGAAAATAGTTATGGTGTCTCTTGAATTCCATCTTTATTATCTAACATTACATCTTATCTTCTTGAATTCCCGATCTTTAGTGTATATCGTTTGTTAATAAACCAAAAAAAAACTATGAGTTTATGAACTTGATTAGTTATAGGCGGAGTAAATTATCCAGTATCAACAAGTCGAAACTGGAAGAAAGGTAACATAACGATCTAATTCAACATCATTCCTACTCTTTATTCTTTTGCCATTTTTTGACTATATTTAATTCCTTTTATGCAGTATTTCAGTTTCAAGTCTCAATTTTTTAGATCCATGTCAGTGCTCTGATGTTTTGGCTTTTCGTATATTAACACTATAGTAAATTACGCATTAAGTTTATAGAAATTTTGTTATTCCTAATTTGGTTGTTCAGGTATTGGTCCTTAATAAATTGTCGTGCTAATCTAATAGAATTTGCCTATTGATGTGTTATATTGATATCTCATTTTCGTTCATTTGAGCATATATCCACAACTAATTAGTTTCATATGGCATACCATCTAACGCAATTTTACATCATATAATGGCTTTCGTATAGATTCTGAATTTGTTTGTTGTTAGCAAAATTTGTTGAAGTACTTTTAGTCCATGATTGGTTATTACTATAACTATATAAGTATATATTTTTTCCTTCCATTGATTCGTTGTTCCACATTTCTTAATATTATTGCCCTTCTTTGTTCAATGATGAGGGGTAAATACTTACCCAAGGGTAAATATTTATTCACACCGAGTGTTTACATCTATTCAAATAAGTAACCTTAAGAACCAACATATTAAAAAAAATATATCACTTAACTATGATGAATTGTTAAAAAATAGATATGCAAAAAATATGTCTCACATGGCTTGGTTAAACACCTGGTACTACAGATAAGTTTTTACTTTTTACCATGATTGAGGTATATATCACAAATATTGTATTTTTGGTGATAACTCATAACTGGTGATCTTTGTTTTTTAATTCAGGGAGCAAGGGAGCAATTCTTCAGTGAGGATTTTATATGAAAAATAATCATTTGGTAAGGATATTCAAGTTTCTGAGATGATTGGAGGCATTTTTAGGATGTTTAGCGTGATTTTTGGAAGAAAATAAATTTGATTGTGGATTTTTGTTGGAGAAGTGGCGTGTAGGGAGGAAAAAGAAAAAAAGAAAAAAAAAGGAGTAAAGAAAAAATAGTAGGAAGAAAAAGGAAAAAGAAAAAGGGGGCAAAAACTGAAAGAAATAAGAAAAACGAAGAACCGAAGATAATGGAGGCCCTCCCTTATGCTGATGTATGTTAATTAGAAATTTATCTTCTTAGGAGTTTCGTTGTTGATTCAATAAAGTCTTAGGATTGATTGTGTTACATTCATGCCAGATATTATTTTAGCTTTCACATCAGTATTTGGTTGTGTTTAATATAATTCAACTATTTAGAGTCATTTTGCTCGAATGAAGGATTTTGCTTCAATCAAACAAGCATACCTTAATTTCTCTTAGCTCCTGAAAAAAGAGCAGTAAATTTGTTAATTCTTCAATTTATCTATGGTGTTTTTGGTATTCTCTCATGTTTCTTGTGCATATTGTATAGTAATTCTTAGCGGCTTAAAGAATTTGACACCCAATTCTAATTATTGTTTACACATTTCTTTCTCTTGATACTTGATTAAACGTCTATTAAACGTTTCACTTAATTAAGATGTCCTTAATTTGAACAGTAAAAACTAATCTATATATATATATATATATATATATATATATATATATATATATATATATATATATATATATATATATATATATAATTCAGGAAAATTAGCCTGATACGTGGCACTTTTATTTGACTAGGAATAACACTTGTCTTTTCCCACAATTTTTTGGCATTTTACACTGATTTACACCATAAAGAAACTAAAACTTCGCATACAAAAGACACTGATTAAAAAAAGTCTCTTCTACTCTATTATTTTTCTCTATTCCACTATGTCTTTCAAGAAGTTCAAAGTTTTTATTGGCGCTAAAACCAAACCCACGATTCCACGACCATCACTTCTTTATTGAGGATCTCTTACTCCTTCAAACAAAACCACAGTACAGTACTCCATGTTATGGCTTTTATCGTATTCCTACTCTCTGGTGAGAGTACTCTGATCTCCTCTCCGAAGTGTTGCACAATCACTTTTGTGCCAGAGATACAGTGTGGTAGCGGATACTCGGTCGACGAAGAAAAGTGTACGATAATCAGGTTTACAAGCCCTACCATGATCCTTTTAACCAGCAAGTTCATATGTATGTTGATTTCCTGCCTTCTTTCTATGGAGTTAAATTTCTTCTTCTTTCTGTTGGGTTCGTTTTCTTTTGATATATGCAAAATAGGGTCCAAAATCTAAGGTTTTTTCTCAATTATGCTACAAAAATCCTGATTTTAGGGTTTAAGTTCTTGAATTTTATCCTTTTGGGATAAAAATATTAAAGAAGTTTCATGCATTACAACCTCAAAGAAAGAGAAGTAGCCAGCATCCTTCACTCTTCTTACTTCTAATTTTGACCTATTATATTAATGATAGACTTGAATTGCAGTGCTATGACAGAATAAGTAAGTAATAGCGATTAGTGTCGCAATGTATTTCTTTATTTTTTGTAATATGTCTTCAGTAATATACTTTAATCATTGCAATTAAGAAAGCTTGTATCTACTGTGTGCTCAATTCATTAAACGTTTTAGTGTAGGAGAATTTTAAGTAACACTTTTAATTGATTGATGCCATTCGAATTCTTCTTTATATGTACTTTATCACATTATTGACTTGGATGGAAAGAAGTTTACTGGCAGAAGTATCATCAGTTACATTGAACAAGTTTTTATGTAGTTGTGATTCCAATAATTGCATATAAAGTATGTTACTTTGGGTTCTTTGTTTGCCTTGACATCAATTTTTTGATACGCATAATCATATCAGTTTAACATACATTATGAATGTGCTTGAATGAGTTTAGAATAAATCTAAATTTCTTGCTATTGTTAAATAGTCACTTGGGGCAATTCATCATTAACGTTCAAAAGGCTATAATGGTTTGACAGCTCTAGAACTACATGGGAATGATCGAGTTGGCCTTTTATCCAAGGTTTCTGCTGTGCTATGAGATTTACAGTGCAAGGATTGATGCCATTTGCATGTTAACAGACATGCACTATGTCGAATTCCATGCCATAGTTAATACAATTGTGGACAACGAATACTTTATATATATTCCCTTATCAACTTTTCTTGCTTTTCCAGTTCTTTAGTCGTTTTGTATGAATGTACATGTGCTCGTATTTCTCACAATCTTGTCTCAGGAATTCTTCATCGGGCATACTGATAGAACCTCAATTAGTTCACATTCTAAAAAGCAACAGTAATTCTATGCTACAAGCTGCAATCGAAAGAAGAGCATCTGAGGTATTCTTCTCCTCCCTTCTTAGCATTTGAAATAAACATTCAACTATAAATTTCAAAGTGTGTTTCGAACCAGAGGCGAATCCGACAAAAAAAGGGACTTCAAAGAATTACATATTTACTCCCAAGATTCATGCCTTTGAATTACCCATTAATTTACCAGTGTGGTGAAGACGGATATAGACTTGGAGTTCTTTTGGCAGAGATGTAACCAACAAAACTTTCATGATACAAAATTTAACAATGAGACAGTTCTACTACTTCAGTATACAACAAAGACTTAATGAGGGCACGCTCTTCTACAAACTGGTACCCTATTGCCACAATACAAATTGTGGACAATTATATGGCAATAGAGGAAAAAGATTTCCTTGTATCCGGAATGATAAAAAAGATCAAGCGCTTGATTTCTCTAGATTGATGGATACTATTGTATGAGGTGATTTTGATTGTAAATTGTAAAAAAAATTATTATCTTGCCTTCGTCGCATACTGAGAAAACTCGGTATAGAGTACAAATGTTTTAAGATACAATGGCAATTTTTTGGTGGGCTTGATATTAAGATTGTTCCTTACATTCACGTGAGATTACCAATTTTAGCTACATTATTTATTTGTCATCCTTTCTTTTGTTTTTTGTTTTCATTCTATATTTAGCTTTCTTTAGTATTTTAGTTGTTCAAGTATAGTTTCTTTGTTGAATCTGTTGATAAGGTTTTGAAAAAGATTTTTGGAGAATATGTTATGATTGTTTAGTGTATACAAACTACTTATCTTCTTTTTCTTTGTAATATGCCTTTGTATTTTTTTTATTCGTTTCTCTTTTTTCCTTGCGTATCTTCATTACCCAGAGAATTAATGTTAAGATTCCGTGAAGATTATTGGAAGAACATTGTGTTCATCAATTTCCAGTCAAAATTATCATTGGTTTAATATTTAGTCAATTTTTCTTTTATGTTATTTATTAACAGGTCCAACTTATTTGAACTCACCTGTGATCTTAAACGGTGATTATTTTAGGAAACCTTCATATCATGAAGCTCTTGCCAACATGTATAGTGCACGCCGTGAAACTAAACATTATATGCTATTTGTGAACATAAAAATAGAGAAAGGGATGCTTGATTATTTTGTGAAAGATCATTCAATATTGAGAAGCTAGTTATATCAAGGAACAAATGTTACTATTGAAAAATAAGTAGAAGATAAAATGATAAAAGGGAAGACTTTTGTTATCATTCGTTAGAGGTTCTTCAAATATGTGATAGTGCTAATTTTTTCATTTTTGTTGAATGCTCTTAATATGTTTAGTTTTAAGAAAAATCTATCTTTTTGTTATTTTTTATTTTTGAATCTTAGTTAACTGTGCGAAGCGCGGACAAATTACCTAGTCATCTTATAATCCCTGGGACCCACCGACTCGTGGAGATGTGACGTGCCTAGGGTCATTGGAAAGGTGGACCTTAGTAGGCACAGAGAAATTGACAATATGTTATCCACGTGTACCAGCAACAAAAGCATCAGAACCCTCCAAAAATGAGGCAGTCGCCTCTATAGTGCCTCCCGGCTGGGCCTCTAGTTGGATCTCTTTCTGTGTAGAAGGATTTTCTTGGAAATGTATAACCTCGGAGTCCGAGGAAAATTCTATAGCTTTTTCCCAAGACTATACATACATGCAACTTACATCCTCTCATTCGGGCTAAGTTCATTGCTTCTTCCCCGAAAAAGCAGTGGGTCGAGGATCCTCCTTCTCGGAGTCGATTAAAACAAGGTCGGGGCACATAGGCTCCTCAGTGGTGCCACTCTGAACAGCCTAGTTAGCATCTCAGGGACTGCTCCTTTCGACCCTAGGATCTGCAACTCTTTTCCTGGAGTTCCTCTCTCTTGGTAGTGCTAGAAGGAGGTAGTGGTGTGGAAGCATTAGCGACACCCTCCTGAGGTGCTTCGACGAGAAATTATTTGATTCTTTGAGAAGCATCTGTAGCCAAAAATGGAATGTCGCCATGAGACGGAACTTACTAGGGTTATCTTGTCAAGAACCATACCTACAAAGATCTATCCACGTTGGAAAAAACAAAAGGGCAGTAGAATAAGAAGAAGAACGCTCACAACGAATAAAAAGTTACCATGATTGTTCGCTCAAAGACCCCCCCCCCCCCCCAAGTTCGGCCTTAATGTCCTTCCTAGTTCTCAAGCGGTTGGTACAAACTTGTAACAACTTAGCCACATCTTCCTCAATGTTAAGTGTCCCCTCGAGATCCACCGCAACAACTGCAAGCCACAAATGGGTTAGGACAATCTTTAAACTAAACAAAGGGGGAGTAACAAAAGCACTTACAATTAAGGTTCCACTTTTTGAGATCTAGATTTTCTCGTTCAAAAAGATAAACCTAGTCTGCACTACCAAGCATTTCTTGAACCATCTCCAATCATAGTCATCCACCAATCGAATATCATGGCCGTTTAACCCTTATTAGTCATATTGATGACACCAGCCTTAGGTGCCAAGTGACGAAAGCATAAAACAAGCTTCCATACCTGGGGAATGACTTGAGCCAGGCACACTTTGTACCGAACATAGAGCTCAGTAGTAACTTTATCCACCGGGAGTTTAAATCCCATGGTGAAGGTTATGTATAGATGAAGGAGTGGCCAGGGCGATGGTTGGTGAGCCTCTCACCTTCCCGTGGAATTCCAAGGACAAGATCTTCTCTATCGGTCCACCGATAGTCCTCCTAAACTCGGCAAAGGATATCATGGGTGATGAGAGAATGATATATGAACATAGAAGAATTTTGATCCTCAGTCTTTTTCTCAGTCTGTTCTTTTGACACTGTTTGAGACCATCTGCTCTAGAGGGATGCATGCTAGGTCCACCTTCTTGGTGGTCCTTCTTTTTGTCATAAGAAGAGACACAGTACAAACTACCATCGTCTTAATGACAATAATAAAAGGATATTCTCCATGGCACCAGAAGTAAAAATAGAGGATGGTCGCTCCTCTGTGGAGTTATGGCTCTGGCTTTGTGAATCTATTGTTTAGAGTTGGGAAGTTTTGAGGGAAGAATTATAGAGGTTTTTGAAGAAGAGAATGCAAAATCTTTTGTTGTTGCTAGAAAAAGAGTTTAAGGAAGCAAGGGTAGAAACAAAACATGGACTACTCCGAGAAGTCATCATTACATCGATAATGTTTGAAGGCTTCGTTTATATTCGGGTCCAACCACATGTTGCATGCATTAAATGGATGCTACGTTTGGCGTTACGGATCCTAAGTAAGAGTGTCAGAAAACACTTGACTTTCCCGCAAAGGAAATGCCCACTTTCAAGATTTTTTTAGAAGCTTTCAGAAGGCAGACTGCCATGTAACATGTGGGTCAAACATGTCAAACGATGCCGCATATACCAGACCAAAAAATCTCAGGACAATTAAGTATTGCACTCTTTTTCCGAGATGATGTTCTCGGAATTTAGATGCAAGCCCCTCCAAGACAAAATATCTGTGTCACGACCCAAATCGGAAGGCCACAACGGGCACCCGATGTCTTACCCAACCGAGTATCAACGTAACGTATACCATCATGGATAAATGGGCCGGAAGGGCCGTCATGATATAACCAGAATAAAACATAAGGGAATACTTGACATAAGACGACCCAACATGTAATACAAACTTATACATGTGACATACGATCCTATAAGACCAAAATGAACACTCGTACACTGAACATAGGCCGACAAGGTCATACAATCTTTCATATACATGACATCTATCTTCAAGCCTCTAAGAGTACATACACATCATAAAGGTCGGGACAGGGCCCCGCCATACCAATCAATACATGTCCAAATCATACTGACCAAGTAGGCAACTCTGAAGCAAGTGGAGTGCACCAACACCTTCCGCTGAGCTAATAGCCTACTAGGAGGAATGTCAACCTGTCTATCGGGACCTGCGGGCATGAAACGCAGTGTCCCCAGGCAAAAGGGACGTCAGTACGAATAAAGTACCGAGTATGTAAGGCAGGAAAGCATAAACAAGAGGAGTAATGTAAATGAGAGATAGAGAAGATACAACCTGTAACATTTGAGTGCCTCTGGGGGCTACTGAAATAAAATGTATAATACATATATATACATAAACTTTTAAAAACATATGCCTCTGTGGGCATCATTATCATCACATTGTACCCGGCCTCAAAGAGGACGGTAAAAACGTATCCGGCCATCATAAGGCTCGATAGAATCGTACCCGACCACGTGGAGCTCGATAAACCCAACTGATCAGTGGTTGCATAATAGGTGTCGTACCTGGCCGACTATAGCGCGGCTCGGTAGAGTAAAATAGATATTATGTATAATGCATGTTAGACTCATGGAATTACGTTCTAAACCTTTTGGAGTGACTTAAGGTCGTTGCACATTCGATTAACATTATGGACATCCATACCCTCAATATGAACCTCAGTAGGATTCAAGTATCATACACACTTGCTTAGAATAATTTTATGAGGAAAGAACAACACGGACACCCTTAGTTGCTAGGAGTAGATCCGTTATGAAATAGCGTATTTATTTCACTTTAGATCATGCCAAAAGAAAGAAGTAAGTTCCTTAACATACCTTAAGCCCGTTGAGTCCTTAATACCTTCCAAGCAACTCTTCAAACAAGTCAACTCAATCTATCATAGTATAAGGAGATTCAAAATCAATTTTGAGCAAAGGCTAAGTTTGTAACTTCAGCGAGTAGCTCATTTACATAAATTTGGGCAGCATCTCCCCGGTAACAAGGGCCTCCTCCAATACCATATACCAAAAACAACAACCAGAGAAATCCATCAACATATAAATATCAATAACAAGACATCATATAACAACAACAAATCACAACTACTTCACGACGAGCGACACGCTCCGATTGGAATCTGTATAACCCATATCACCCCTTATAGACTTCTTACATTAACTTAACAGTATCATTAACATAATAATGAAGTCATTCATCAATTATTCCATCCTTATACCATATATTTATAACAAAGGAAACAATCATCAACTCCAACTATCTTCAATTAGTAACTTTATTCACTAGTTCATGTCTGCTCCATCCATTTAACTTAATCAACGTCAAGATAACTTTAAGCACATACAAGAACACAATACACATACCTTGTACAGTAACTTCAAGTCAAAATCCAAATTATATTCAGCCTACAACAACTCAATGGTAGTACAACACCATAAAAGTGACTTAAATTAATCCAACTATAGTTTATCATCCTAACAACTTAACTAACATACAGGCAAGCTTAAGCACAATTAGTAGGGTATTATAATCACCTTAGCCAGTAGCAACAACTTGGAATTTCAGCCAAACACAGCCCACAACAATCCTCAATGATAACACAACCTCAAAGAGGTGTTGTTCTTCACTAGAACTATGTTTTGATGTTGAAATATGGTGTAATCACTTTGGAATCACTTCAAACCTTTGTGGTATCTGTTTAGAAGGGTTAGGAGAAGTTTGGAGACGAAGTTGAGTTGAAAATAAGTTAAAAATAGGCGTCCAATCGTTCATAAAGTGAAGTAGGTCGACCACCGCCTAAGTGGGTCCCATTGGGAGCTGCTTGCGCGGTCTCGCGAAAATACAAATATCTCTCTACTCCAATGTCATATCGACAAACGGTTTAATGTGTTAGAAACTAGACTCATATATCTTTAATTTGTAGGTAGATCACTCCATAATTCCAAGTATATTTAGAGAAAAGCTCAGCTACATTTGACCTAATTTTCAGCAAATTTATGAATGTAACTTGTGATGACCTTTGCCAACTCTTGCTCTACAACTTGCTTGCCTTCAAAACGTAGCAAATGACTATCATATGACTAAAATAACTCATAGAATAACCTCCTTATATGTTAAGAACCCTAGTCTCACCCAAAAGTACATGTCATAATATTCCAAACTTGTCGACTTTCGACGAAACTTATTTTCTTCAATTGGTTTAGCTTCTAAGCTTTCCAACCCTCTTGGTACTTGTTATTTATGATCTTAAATATTTGTAACCTCTAAGGTAACATGATTAACTAACTTTATTTGCTTCCAAATATAATGTCATTTCCGAGCTTACATCAATGGCTTACGACGTACTCTCACGTATGAAAACGTGGAGTGTAACAATCTGGAATAGACAAGGATACTATCGGCTATCCAAAATGTACAACTAAATTTGCAAACATCTACACGGAATATTCCTAAAAGGCATAAGTGAAAATATGGGAAAAGTTACTTTTCATTAATCATAAGTCCCAACTGGTTAGCAAAAAGAGATATACACGATGCCTACAACTATCCAAGAACAAAAAATAAATAAAAGGCATACTTCTAAAACACTAGACACTGGTTACTGCACTTGTACTGTCACTTCACTAACCCCCAATCGGGAAGGAAGAAGGCTACAGATCTTGAGAGACTGCTAAAGGGCGGTAGAGCACACGGACATGAATCTACTTGAGGGATCGAAGAGCGAGGGTGCGGCTTAGTATGCTCCTTTTTTCTATCCTCTTAAGGAAGGTTCGAAAATGCCTCCTCTTCCGGGGACTCTTTTTCGAGAGAAGACATCCATAGCTTGTCGGTCATTTCTACTGCCTTCCTTGTGTTCTCGATTTCTTTCTCCAAGTTAGGGATCCTTGCATGGACACCCTCAAGCTTTGACAACTTAGACTCGAGGAAGACAATGTTCGGTGAAAATTTAGACCGCGCCCTTGATTTGTCGAGGTCCCAGATCGCGTTGTCCCTCTCACTCCGCAACCTATTTTTCTCAGCCTGGAAGGATTTAGTAAACTCCTTTTAAGATCCGAGAGCCTTCTTAAGGAATCTCCCGTGCACTTTGGTCGAGAAAGCCCATCCAGAAGCTTTGCATGTTCATTACTCAACTGACTTGAACGAACCTCTTTCTAGCAAGCAATGCCTCAAGCTGATATACCCTCTCAATATACAAAGCATTTTGCTTCTCCATATCCTTCTTCACCTCTTCTAGCTCTTCGATAGCCACCTGGCCAAACGTTTGTAAGTCTCTTTTTCCACGTACATCTTCTCGAACATAGACTCATAAACCTTGATACGTTCCTTCAGTTCTACCACCATTTCCTCATTAAGTAAGAAGCTCCTTCTAATCTTGGTCGAAATCAAACATGCAGCAAAAACACACCACAGTTTCATTTACAAAACCATGAAAAAGTCATAGAAATTGGAGGAGAGAAAAAAAACTCAAGACATACCTGAAGGGGAAAACCAACTCTTTAAACCATATGGCATCCTCCCCCAAATGGTCCAGAAGATTCACTCCTTCTGGTACCTCAATCATGCCTCAATATATATCGGCGCCTACCGAGGGGCCGACTAAGGGAAAATGCCGAATTGTGGGCTTTGATAAAAATATGATGACAGGCTGGGAAATCTCGAGGATAAAGGATCCGACTGGATTATCTCCCACAACACCTTTCCCCTGATTTAGAGTGGTTTTACCTCTTGTTGGCACCATACCTTGGTACTCCATCTCCTTAATTATCCTCAATCCCAGTGGGTTTGCTATCCTGGGGATGCACGATCTAAAGGTTAACTCGGGGACTTCCCCAAGAATCCCCAGACCCTATCTAGAAGCTAGGCTTTGTTCTCTTCCTTGGAAGGCCTACAAAACCACTCACCGAAGTAGGTTTTGATGAACTTTCCTTCCTCTTCGTGGCGGATAAATATTGGGTCCTGTCTTGAGAAGAATCAATGAATAGGGGGAGATTTATTAATACTCGGGGAAGGGTCTTCCTTGGAGCGATTCTTACAAAAAGAAAAGGAGGCATGAAGACGTGAAACATTAAGGTGAAGGGTTGATAGACGCGATTAAGTGGTTCTTAGCTCTCAATCTAGAGACCTCCGAGATGTACTACCAAGAACACTCTGTTATCATGGAGGATGATAGAATCTTCTCAATCCATTCCTCAATGCCGAAAACTTCCCTCTAGAACTACTGGGATACAAAATTCACAAATCAAAAAATAAGCGATAAATATTAACCCGCGATGAAGGTGATATAATTAAAACTATCGTTCCACCTCTACAATAAAGGGAAAATCCTCCACAGAGATCACTTCGCGGGTAGAGGTAGTGACAAATTGCTCATAACAACCTCGGTCGCAATCATACTTTGTGTTCACGAGAACTCACATACTGCGGTTGATGACAATAAAAATACTACCCCTGAATAACCTCGGGACGTAGAGGTGGAGGAGATCCTGAAGAAAAAAATTAACACCAGCCAAATTAGCCAAAACACGGAGAGACTCGGCTAGCCTTCAAACACTCGGACCAACTTAGCCCAGACAAATATTGAAGTACCTATAAAAATCGAGAATTATGGGGTCGAGTGGTGGTTTGGACCCAAGGGTGAATGGGTAAGTAGATACGAAGGAAAATCAATCCCATTACTGGTAATCCTTTCACTTTCCAAGGGAGCTTGAACATCGACATGATATCCCTAATGAAATTCCCTCCGAACATGGGGGATGTGATTTTCACAAACCAGAGAGTCGAAGTTGTTCACATGAGTACTCACATATTGCACTGCCACCCTGGTCCAAGACTTCCCGTCCGCTTCAAAATCAAATTGCTTGGGAGAATTCCAAAGACTAAGGTCTGAGTATCATGCTTCATTTTCCTGCCTTTATGTGGTTTATGAGCTTTATTTCCTTTCTCTGGAGGATCATCAATATCATTCATCTGGTTTGGCAGGAAAAGATCTGCAACTGCTGAGAAGTTACCTTTTGAGAATTCATGGTAATGGAGAAAGGAGAAAGTTGCTGAGAAGTTACCTTTTGAGAATTCATGGTAATGGAGAAAGGAGAAACAAGAAGAGCATAAAGAGGTTTTGCAAAGGTCAAGAAAATTGTAGAATGAATTGAACAAAGTCATTAGCAAACGAGGGTCCTGTATCTATATATACTATGTGGCATTGGCCCGTGTTAGCACGGGGCCAATACAGTAGAAGTTGAAATTATTATTTTTCATTAACTTTATTTTGATATGAATGACGAAGGAAAAAAATAGATGCACGTAAATGACTACCAAATCAGATATAGACTACATCACATAACATCATTTTTTTTAAAAATGGCAAAAAAAGGGAATAGATGCATGTAAAAGATCAACCAATCAGATATAGATAATGTCACTGGATCATTTTGATACATTTTGAAAAAAATATTCACTCATAGATGTATGGTTACCAAATAATACATTATTTATATCTATGGGAGCACAATAACAATGTACTCGAATAACAATTGAAGACACCATATCTTTCAAGAAAACTTGTAGGAGTCTTTTTCCATTCCTTCGAGAAAGAGAGTCTAATTTATAGATGTGCAAAACTTATCTTCCAAAAAAAGGATAAAACATATTAAGTATTATGAATAGAATTCTATTTAGAGTGAATGTCTATCTTGTAGAGAGTTTTATTTTGTGGCTAAGTCATTTTTCCCCTATAAATAGAGGGATCTTACCCCATTGTAAATCATCCCAAAATTCAATAAAAATTTCCTCTCTTTCTTTCTCTGCAATATTGTTCTTCTTCTTTTATTGTTTTATAACACGTTATCAGCACGAGACTCTACCGTCTCAAGAAGCTCTTTGAGAAGATTAAGGTACAACTTTTCTCCTCTTTTAATTATGACTGATATTATGAAAAGAAAGTTCGTTGCCCTTGAAATTTCGGGCAAGAACTATATGACATAGGTGTTGGATGCTGAAATCCATCTAGATGGAATGGGTCTTGGAGACGCCATTAAAGACAAAACTAAAGCATCCACCCAAGACTGTGCTAAGGCCTTGATTTTTTTGCGCCATCACCTTGATGAAGGGTTGAAAATAGAATATCTCACAGTCAAAGATCCACTTGTTTTGTGAAATGGCTTAAAGGAAAGATATGACAACTTAAAGTTGGTCACTGTTCCACAAGCACGATATGATTGAGCTCATCTGAGGCTCCAAGACTTTAAGTCTGTTTCTGAATATAATTCTGTGATGTTCAAAATTACTTTTAAATTGAAATTCTGTGGAGATACTATCACTGATTATAATATTCTTGAAAAAACGTTTACAACGTTTCATGTCTCCAATATAGTATTGCAACAGCAGTACAGAGAGAAAGGTTTCAAGAAGTACTCTGAGCTGATTTCTCTTCTCCTTGTGGCTGAACGAAACAACGAATTGCTCATGAGAAATCACGAAAATTGACCCACTGGGTTTGCACCATTGCCTAAAGTGGATGAGGTGTATTCTCATTATGCTAAGCGTGGAAAAGGCCGTGGCCCTATTCGTGGTCGTGGTCGTGGTCATGGTCATGGCCGTGGCCGTGGACAAGGAAGAAATTTTCCTGGTGTAAATCACTCCCCAAAGAAAAATAACCACCAAAAGTGGAAAGGGAAAGATGAGAAGCCAAAGGCAAATGGTTCAGAAACTAAATGTTATCGTTGCGGTGGAAAAGGCCATTGGGCAAATAATTGTCGTACACCAAGACATTTGGTTGAGCTTTATCAAGCATCTCTAAAGAATAAAGGCCCTGAAGCCAATTTTGTCTTTGACAATGATTTTGACATCACCCACTTGGATGTGGCAGACTTCTTTGAGCACCCTGATGGAAAGATAAAGCACTTGATCGGTGATGGATCCGTGGTTAAAGATGATTAAGTAGTTCAACTTTTATGTTTGCCTATTTTTAATAGTTAGTGAATAAACATCATGTAATTACAATTCTTTACATGAGTAGTAGTCATTAATATAAAACAATATTATTTATTTTATAAATCTCGCCGCAAAAATACACATACATTTCATGCGATTTTATAAATAATTGCTTCCGATAAAATTCCGTTTCTGAGAGGGCGAGCATTTACTGTCTTTTACTAATTTTGGGATAGAGGGAGAATTGTAACTAGAAAGGAATTGAATGAATTTTTTTTTTTGAAAGAGTGGCAGTGAAGTGTGACATAACCCAGGGAAGTACCCGTTTTTATTTCTTTTTTACAATCATTAAATTTGTAATTTTTAGTTACTATCTATTAACATGATCTTTGAAAATTAAACTGTGGATAATACAAAAACACATTCAGTAATTAGACCTTTTTAAAATGTATTACTGTTTACGAGCCATCTAGATCGAATGAAGCTTTACTTAACAAAATTTTAGTAGTATATGACTGTATTATTTTTCTACGTAATTGTTTGTATCAAAATCAAAATTTGCTTGAAATTGCTTTAAAAGTCATTATTGAATCATTGACTTAACTTTGTTTTCTTTTCCTTTTCTTTGAAAATACTAATATTTATTCGTATATTTCTTTTGTATGTGAAACCATGTGAAGCAAATATGGATATCTCTCAAAGCAAACTTGAATCAAATTTCAATTGTAAAAATATTTGTTTAGTTGATTCATGTACGACACATACAATATTCAAAGAGAAGAAATATTTATCTCATTTAAATATGTGTAAGGCAGATGTTACTATAATTTCTGGTAGTAGTAAATTAATTGAAGGCTCTGGAAGAGCTACTATAACTCTACCTAAGGGAGCAATACTTATCATAGAGAATGCAATGTTCTCCTCCAAGTCCAAGAGGAACTTGTTGAGTTTTAAAGATATCCACCGAAATGGATATCATATTGAGACAATAGATGAGAATAATCTTGAATATCTCATCATTACAAAAAATGTCTCTGGCTAGAAAAGGACTATTGAGAAGTTCATATCTTTGTCTTGTGGCCTGTATTGGACAAGAATTAGTGCAATTGAGGCACATTCTATTGTAAAACAAAAGGTTACCGATTCCAATACTTTTACTTTGGCATGATCGATTGGGACACCCTGGATCAATTATGATGAGACGAATTATAGAAAACTCAAATGGGCATTCATTAAAGAATTTAAAGATTCTTTTAAATAATGAATTTTCTTGCACTTCTTGTTATCAAGGCAAGTTAATTATTAGACCTCTACGTTTTTGGAATGTATACAAGGGGACATTTGTGGACCTATTCACCCACCTAGTGTGTCGTTTAGATATTTTATGGTCTTAATAGATGCATCTTCTAGATGGTCCCATGTGTGCCTATTGTCATCACATAACCTCGCGTTTGCAAAATTAATGGCACAAATAATTCGATTACGGGCACAATTTTCCAATAATCCAATTAAGCCTATTAGACTTGATAATGCTGCTGAGTTTTCATCCCAAACATTTAATGATTATTACTTATCAATTGGGATAAAAGTGGAACATCCTGTAGCTCATGTTCACACTCAAAATGGTCTTGCAGAGTCTTTAATAAAATGTCTGCAATTGATAGCAAGACTGTTACTCATGAAAACGAGGCTTCCCACTTCTGTTTGGGGTCATGCCATTTTGCATGCAACAATGCTAGTTCGTCTCAGACCGACAAATTATCATAAATATTCCCCATTTCAATTAGTTTTGGGTCATGAACCTAATATATCCCATTTAAGAATTTTTGGATGCGCAGTATATATGCCTGTAGCACCGCCATATCGCACCAAAATGGGTCCCCAAAGAAGGTTAGGAATATATATTGGGTTTGAATCGCTCTCTATTATTCGCTACCTCGAAACATTAACGGGGGATTTGTTTACTGCACGATTTGCAGACTATCGATTCGATGAGACACTTTTCCAAAATTAGGGGAGAAGTTGGTGAAACCAAACGTGAAATTTTGTGAAAAAATCCATCATTATCTCATCTTGATCCACGTGCCTCTATTTGTGAAAAAGAGGTGCAAAAGATTATCCATTTGCAGAGAATAGCAAATCAAATGCCAGAGGCATTTACGGATCTGAAAAGAATAACAAAATCACATATCCCTGCAGAGAATGTTCCAATCCGTATTGATGTCCCTGTTGGACAATCTTCTAGTGTAATAGCTAATGAGTCAAAAGCACGCCTAAAACGTGGCAGACCATTAGGTTCCAAAGATCGAAATCCTAGAAAAAGAAAAATAAATGATCAAAATGACACTACGAAAGAATCTCATGAAGAAATCCACAATTTAATAAATTCTGAGATTCATGAGGAATCCACTGAGCCCGAGACTCAAGAAAATAAGGAACTATCAATAAATTCAATCGATATTGAGACAAATTTGAATCAAGTGGATATAATGGTGGATTATGTCTTTACATATAATGTTGCATCTAGCATTATGCAAGAAAGTGAGGATCTTGAACTTCAATCTGTTGGAGAATATCAACAAAGACGTGATTGGCCAAAATGGCAAGAAGCAATCCAATCAGAGTTGAATTCACTTGCAAAATGTGAAGTTTTTGGGCCTGTAGTCCAAACACCTAATGGTGTTAAGCCTGTTGGCTATAAATGGGTCTTTGTACGCAAGAGAAATGAGAAAATCGAGGTACAAATATATAAGGCACACCTTGTTGCACAAGGATTTTCACAAAGGCCTGGTGTCGCTTATGAATAGACATATTCACCTGTTATGGATGCTATAACGTTCCGTTATCTCATTAGTTTTGTTGTTCATGAAAAGCTTGATATGCATTTAATGGATGTGGTTACCGCCTACCTTTATGGCTCACTTGATAATGAGATATACATGAAAATTTCCGGGGGATTTAAAATGCCTAAAGCAAATAATTCAAAGTCCCGGAAATATTTTCAATCAAATTACAAAGATCGTTGTGTGGTCTAAAGCAATCAGGACGAATGTGGTATAATCGTCTTAGTGAGTATTTATTAAAGGAAGGCTATAAAAATGATTCCATTTGCCCATGTGTTTTTATAAAGAAAACAACTTCAGAATTTGTTGTACTTGCCGTATATGTTGATGACATAAATCTTATTGGAACTCCTATAGAAATCCAAAAGGCAATTGATTATTCAAAGAAGGAATTCGAGATGAAAGATCTCTGAAAGACAAAACTATGTCTTGGTTTGCAAATTGAACATTTGGCAAACGAAATTTTTGTTCATCAATCTGCCTATATAGAAAAGGTATTGAAATAGTTTTATATGGATGGAGCACATCCATTAAGTACTCTGATGGTTGTTCGATCACTTGATGTGAATAAGGATCCATTCCGACCTCAAGAAGAGAATGAAGAGCTACTTGGTCCTGAAGTACCATATCTTAGTGCAATTGGTGCACTAATGTATCTTGCTAATACTACGAGGCCTGACATAACTTTTTCAGTTAATGTCTTAGCAAGATATAGCTCTGCTCCTACAAGGAGACATTGGAATGGAATCAAACACATATTACGGTATCTAAAAGGGACTACCGATGTGGGATTATTTTATAGCAATAGTTGTAATTCCGATCTTGTTGGTTATGCTGATGCTGGGTATGTCACACCTCCTTTTTCCGCGCCCTCCCGAAGGGTTAAAATGCGCGGGTGGAGTTTTTCCAATTTAAGTGACAATATTCGAAATGGGATTATTTATTTAATTTAGAGTCGCCACTTGGGAAAGGTTTGGCTTTTGGTGTCCCAAGTCACCGATTTATCTTGAATCCCAAATCGAGGAAATTTTCGACTTTTCCAAATGAAGTCTGCGAACCAGAAATTCTAAGTAAGGAATTCTGTTGACCCGAGGGAAGGTGTTAGGCACCCTCGAATCCCGTGGTTCTAGCACGGTCGCTTAAATTGTTATAATGGCTAAATATCTGATTTAAATACATATTATGACTTACGTGCTTTTATTAAGTTTAGAACCGCTTTTATTATTATCACTTATTTTTTATAGAATTGCAACGTCGTGAAAACGCATCTCGAACCACGTCACAATCAATGCACCCGTGATCGTCGACACATTTGGACTTCGTTGAGATTCGGATTTGGGTCACATCAATGTGCACCCGAATTTAAGAATGTGATTTAATTAAGCCGCGCCTACAGAGTCTAACGCGTTATTATCTTTGTATAAGGCCATGAAATTTATTAAATGGCCTATCTTGAATTCTAAATAATTATCATGATTATTTATTGAGAGCCCCGCAATTTTGCATCTTTATTTGGCGAGGCTCATCTCTATTTTAGAAAAGGATATCCTAAAATAGCTACATTTCTAACGCATTTGTCTCTAAAACTAGAAGAAAAGGTACGTGCTGATTCAATTATAGGCTTTTGTTTAATCCGGATTTTTGTCAGTTTCTGATTAACTACTTATAAAGTAAAAAACGTCATGCCTCGCGAGGATGTTTCAGTCGAACAAAAAAACTACATATGAGATTGATGAAATGCAATACCTAATCCGAATATTTCTTGAATTGAACTTAACTGAACTTATTTGGACTAGATTAAAGGATAACTGGCAAAGTAAAATACTTTAGTTTGGCAAGGAATCCTGTACGAGCTAAACGAAATACAACACTTAATCCGAACACTTCTCGAGTTGAACTCAACTAAGCTTATGTGGACTAGTCTTAACTAAACAAAACTAGTGAAACCAGAACAGTATTGTATAAGGTCGAAATATACATGCCCACAAACAACTACAGAGTTAAAATACAACAGGGCAAACTCAGTCAAATATCAATACATACTTTCAAACTGCTGGATTATAAACTAATCAATTTTCACAAGCCTGTTAATGTACTATGAATATTACAGCAAATGCTTGAACTTCTTCAACCTTTTCCATTTCATGCTTTCAAACTGTTTCAATTACATCAATATGGGGCTTGAAATGTGTACCTGAAAATGCTGAATGTGCAAAGGAGAAGAAGAAGAAGATGTGGAAATCAGCAGCAAAAGAAACAGGACTAGCAATAGCAGCAGGACAGGGCAGCAGCAAAACAAAACGAACAGCAGAAAAGGCTCAAGTGCAGAAATGCAACTATGGCCAATAGAAAGAAATAGCCAAACGAGAGCACAACCCAGTGGAATAGAATCAAGAACTCCAAGCAGACCAAACCAGTAGTGAACCAATGGAAAACACTTGACTAAATAGACACAGCTGGAACTTCAAACAATCAGAATTGATTTCAACGAGTTAAACAACTGAAAACCCAAATAACAAATAGGAAGAAACAATTTCTGATTGTAGATTGTATAATTTCTGTATCTCTTTGTATGTCTTTCAAGCTTTCTCTTTCAACACTCCTCACAGTGTGTTCCCCTTTCCTTTATTTTCTGATCTCCTCTCCCCTTTAATTCTGTATTTGCTCCTATGCCTCCCTCCCTTTTTTAGCTCTCTGGCTCCCTTCCTTCTCATTCTGTATCTCCTCCCCTTTTATAAGCCTCGACACCATCTCTTTTAACAGCCTCCTTTCCAAATGTCACAGTACCCCTCCCATGTGTCTTTTACCTTTTCAGATCCCAATTAGTTATTTAAGTATATAACCCCATCAATATTCCCTGGCAGGCTTTCCTTTCCTATTTTATTAACTAAAAGCAAGCATGGGCAGTAGAATATATCTGACAGCATATGCTGTCAAACAATTTTTAAAAATCAAAAGCCTTCCTATGCAGGAAAACAAGCTGTGCACAATGCACATGCTGTGCACAAGTGCACATGCCATCAACTCAGATTTCAATTAACAGACCAAGCCTTAGGTTTCTGAAATCACATTAACAGCTATAAGTACCTGGACTTGGTTCTTAATTGATTCAGGCAAATGTTCAACAGAAGCAAGTCAATTTGTTATTGTTCGGACAGTTGAAACTAATTGACGACATATGTCGACTCGACTATATTAATCATAACACATACAACCGTAACCAAAAATCAGACATTCAAAGTATAGGGCAACATGACTTGAATTGTACTGGCTAAACAAAATTATACTTCGAGGGATCAGTTAATCAAAACAAATTTGGAACACAACCAATACACATGCCTTATCAGAACAGGAGGGGAGGGATTCAGGCAAATCCAGAGGTTCAAACAAAGTGGACAAACAAAAGTTGATAAAATTAAAAACAAATATGAACAGTCTTTTAAAACAAATCACACGGCTAAAAACAAATAAAGGAAAGAAAATAAGACTCACCTCAAATCTTTTTAAGGAACAAATCAGAAAAATCCACCGGTGTTTGAACAGACCTTCTTTAAGGTTGAATGGACTTTTAAACGAAGTGTTTCTCGGATGAGAAACACCTCGATTAAGGTCCATTAGACCTTAATCTCTTCGTTTTGAACAAAACACGGAACATGCACAGGGAAAACTAGAGTTCAAAAACTTAGATCTGGGATTCGTGTTTCCCTGGTTAGATTCGGACCAAACCAAGTATGGTTTGGTCACGAGGAGGGTCCGGGGAGTGTCTGGTATGAAACTGGGGTTGGTTGGGTTAGATCGAGTTTTGACTCGAATCTTCAAATGAAGATTCGAGGACCTGGGGGTGATTCGAACCAAACGGTTAACAGGTCTATGTTCAGGGTGGTGAGGGGGTTCTATGGTGTTCAAGTGGAGGTCACCGGCGTTCAGGCCGCCGGGTTTTTGGTGAAGGTGTGCAGGGGCGGCTAGGGTTTGAAGGGGATGGGTTTGGTGAAGACGAAGGCGGGGGTGTTGGCTAGGGGGGCAGGGTATGGTGAATGGTTTATATAGTTAGTGGGTGGGTGAACCTCGACCGTTAGATCAATCTAGATCTACGGTCTGGATCTGAAGGCTTAAATGGAACGGTGTCGTTTTGAGGGTTGAGGGTTGGGGTTCGGTCCGGGTAAGATGGGTCGGGTTTATTGATGGGTTATGGGGAATTGATCTTGGCCGTTGATCACTCTGAGATCAACGGCCCAGATCAGGCACGACTCAAACGACGTCGTTTGGACGTCCTGGGCATCAGGTGGCCTGGACCGGGCAGGCCTGGGTCTTGGGCTGTTTGTTTGGGCCAATTTTGTTAAAATTGGCCCAAGTCCGGAAGGGAAGGGGTCTTTTCTTTTTTTTTCTTTTTTATTATTTTTTTTATTTCCTTTTTCTTATTTATTTTAAAACAAAACTAAGCCAAAAAATCAAATTAAAATTAAATACACACTCAAATACAATTATTTGCACACATACTAAAATATTTCAAAACAGGTAAAGTCAAACCAAATAAAATCACGGACGAAAATGCCTATTCATGATTTTCTATTTAACGACCGGATTACGGTTTGAATTATGCAGGACACATATATTTTTGAATTTTATTTTAATGAAGTAAATAAATAAAAATGGGTCAAAGTCACAAATAAATCAACAAGGTGCCGCACAGAAATCCGAAAATTGTACAGCAGGGCCAATTATATTTTTTTTTATTTCTTTTTGGAGCGATTGTCGCGCGAAAACAAAAATCACGTGCTCACAGCTGCCCCTCTTTGTTCGTAAACACGAAGAGTTTTCGTGCAAAGATAAAGTGAGCGTGTATGAGCGATTTTTGTCTATGGACTACTCCGTATGAAGCATGTTTCTGAAAGATTTGACCGAATCTTGCTTCAAAGATTTCCTACATATCCTGGGCTAAACAGGAATCAGGTCAATGTAGTTCGGGAAGTTTTGGTAGCTGGGACTACCATGGGATTGCAATGCTTGCTGCTACTGCTGCTGCTGTTGTCACTGCTACGTCACTGACCGCCTTATTACAAACAAACGAAAATTAGAAACTGAACTAACTACTTATATGTATGTCAACTGCTAGTTACAAGATTCCTATCTATGATTCTTTTACGACTTGATCTTGGGTCTTAGCTGATTCTGCTTGTAGACTCCGATCTGAATCTTGATGCTTGCGAGTTGCGGCGACTTGTGTAACCTCTGGGATACTGAGTGAGACGCGATTGGCAAGGTTCAATACCTTAATTAAACGTCGGAGTCAATCCGCTCTCCATTCACTCTGATATCTCGGAATGTCTCTTTTATTTTTGTCTTTTTCTTCTTTGATTCTGAGTTGAGACTCGTCTCGTAGGTCATTTCGATCCGTGTGGCTCGAGGTTAGACCTGCGGGAAAAAAAAACAAACGAACGAAATTTTCTGCCCCAGTTTCACTAGGAAAATTTCGTTAATTATTCACCAGGAAGTTCATAAAATTGATGAAAGAGGATATGCATGCTCAGTTCAGGGTTGGAGCCCTAACACCGGCTAGCTGGGGAGAGGTTCGGTTTGGGGTTTAAAACCCTAATGCCGAACAAAGGAAGAATTCAGTTTAGGGTTTAAAACCCTAATGTCGATTGCATGGAAAAACTCAGTTTAGGGTTTAAAACCCTAATGCTGGCTGGAAGAAAAAGTTCAGTTTAGGGTTTAAAACCCTAATGCTGACTAAAAGGAAAATTCAGTTTAGGGTTTAAAACCCTAATGCTGACTAAAAAGAAAATTCAATTTAGGGTTTAAAACCCTAATGCTGACTAAAAGGAAAATTCAGTTTAGGGTTTAAAACCCTAATGCTGATTGCATGGAAAAGCTCAGTTTAGAGTTTAAAACTCTAATGCTGGCTAAAAGGAAAAAGTTCAGTTTAGGGTTTAAAACCCTAATGCTGACTAAAGGAAAATTCAGTTTAGGGTTTAAAACCCTAATGCTGATTGCATGGAAAAGCTCAGTTTAGAGTTTAAAACTCTAATGCTGGCTAAAAGGAAAAAGTTCAGTTTAGGGTTTAAAACCCTAATGCTGACTAAAGGAAAATTCAGTTTAGGGTTTAAAACCCTAATGCTGATTGCATGGGAAAGCTCAGTTTAGAGTTTAAAACTCTAATGCTGGCTGAAAGGAAAAAGTTCAGTTTAGGGTTTAAAACCCTAATGCTGACTAAAGGAAAATTCAGTTTAGGGTTTTAAAACCCTAATGCTGATTGCATGGGAAAGCTCAGTTTAGAGTTTAAAACTCTAATGCTGGCTGAAAGGAAAAAGTTCAGTTTAGGGTTTAAAACCCTAATGCTGACTAAAGGAAAATTCAGTTTAGGGTTTAAAACCCTAATGCTGATTGCATGGAAAAGCTCAGTTTAGAGTTTAAAACTCTAATGCTGGCTGAAAGGAAAAAGTTCAGTTTAGGGTTTAAAACCCTAATGCTGACTAAAAGGAAAATTCAGTTTAGGGTTTAAAACCCTAATGCTGATTGCATGGGAAAGCTCAGTTTAGAGTTTAAAACTCTAATGCTGGCTGAAAGGAAAAAGTTCAGTTTAGGGTTTAAAACCCTAATGCTGACTAAAGGAAAATTCAGTTTATGGTTTTAAAACCCTAATGCTGATTGCATGGGAAAGCTCAGTTTAGAGTTTAAAACTCTAATGCTGGCTAAAAGGAAAAAGTTCAGTTTAGGGTTTAAAACCCTGATGCTGACTAAAGGAAAATTCAGTTTAGGGTTTAAAACCCTAATGCTGATTGCATGGAAAAGCTCAGTTTAGAGTTTAAAACTCTAATGCTGGCTAAAAGGAAAAAGTTCAGTTTAGGGTTTAAAACCCTAATGCTGACTAAAGGAAAATTCAGTTTAGGGTTTAAAACCCTAATGCTGATTGCATGGAAAAGCTCAGTTTAGAGTTTAAAACTCTAATGCTGGCTGAAAGGAAAAAGTTTAGTTTAGGGTTTAAAACCCTAATGCTGACTAAAAGGAAAATTCAGTTTAGGGTTTAAAACCCTAATGCTGATTGCATGGGAAAGCTCAGTTTAGAGTTTAAAACTCTAATGCTGGCTGAAAGGAAAAAGTTCAGTTTAGGGTTTAAAACCCTAATGCTGACTAAAAGGAAAATTCAGTTTAGGGTTTAAAACCCTAATGCTGATTGCATGGAAAAGCTCAGTTTAGAGTTTAAAACTCTAATGCTGGCTAAAAGGAAAAAGTTCAGTTTAGGGTTTAAAACCCTAATGCTGACTAAAGGAAAATTCAGTTTAGGGTTTTAAAACCCTAATGCTGATTGCATGGAAAAGCTCAGTTTAGAGTTTAAAACTCTAATGCTGGCTGAAAGGAAAAAGTTCAGTTTAGGGTTTAAAACCCTAATGCTGACTAAAGGAAAATTCAGTTTATGGTTTTAAAACCCTAATGCTGATTGCATGGGAAAGCTCAGTTTAGAGTTTAAAACTCTAATGCTGGCTAAAAGGAAAAAGTTCAGTTTAGGGTTTAAAACCCTGATGCTGACTAAAGGAAAATTCAGTTTAGGGTTTAAAACCCTAATGCTGATTGCATGGAAAAGCTCAGTTTAGAGTTTAAAACTCTAATGCTGGCTAAAAGGAAAAAGTTCAGTTTAGGGTTTAAAACCCTAATGCTGACTAAAGGAAAATTCAGTTTAGGGTTTAAAACCCTAATGCTGATTGCATGGAAAAGCTCAGTTTAGAGTTTAAAACTCTAATGCTGGCTGAAAGGAAAAAGTTCAGTTTAGGGTTTAAAACCCTAATGCTGACTAAAAGGAAAATTCAGTTTAGGGTTTAAAACCCTAATGCTGATTGCATGGGAAAGCTCAGTTTAGAGTTTAAAACTCTAATGCTGGCTGAAAGGAAAAAGTTCAGTTTAGGGTTTAAAACCCTAATGCTGACTAAAAGGAAAATTCAGTTTAGGGTTTAAAACCCTAATGTTGATTGCATGGAAAAGCTCAGTTTAGAGTTTAAAACTCTAATGCTGGCTAAAAGGAAAAAGTTCAGTTTAGGGTTTAAAACCCTAATGCTGACTAAAGGAAAATTCAGTTTAGGGTTTTAAAACCCTAATGCTGATTGGCTGGGGATAAAGCTCGAGAATACCACACGATCTATTTTTTTTGAGTTTTCTTGTTTTAATAGAAGATACAAGGGAGTTTTGCGGGAACTTACCTTTTGAGTGAATTCCTTATTGCCAAAATGTTTCTTGTACCCGTGTACCTTCTTCTTTGGGCGACACCTACTTCATGTACGGTTGTCTTGGATTAACACCTGTTTCAATTTCTCAGACAAAAAACAATTGTTAGTTCGAAAATGACGGTCGGTTTGGTGACCTTGATCGTTCCCAATTGCTTCGTTGCGTCTTTACTTCTGTTGCGGAATCACGCCATTGATTTGATTCGAACGGCGAAACCTTTAGACTGCTCAGGCTTGTATTTCCGGATTCTGTGATGACTTGCTTCGTAAGGCTCTTTTTTTTTTTTTTTTTTTGTGTCCCGTTTTGCTAGGAGGTTCACAACGGGGATTTTATTGGAGGTATTTTGTGGGAATTTGTACAAAAGGGAAACTCTGTGGGGAATATTTACAAAGTGGATTCTTTGTGTGGATTTTTGTACAATGGGGCATATTGGGGATTTATTTCAAAGCGGGATTTCTAGGATTTGTTGGGGTAAGCTTGTTGGGGAATATTTACAAAAGGACTCGCTGGGGATGCGCCGATGAAATTCCAGCGGGGAGACTTTGTGGGAGATTGTACAAAAGAGAAACTCTGTGGGGTTTTGTACAGGGGGAAACTCTGTGGGGATTTGTCCGAAGGTAGACTTGCTGGGGAAGATTTCAAGATTTCTCTCTTTTTCCTTTACTCCGGAACACCATCGAACGTCATGATTCATCATGCTTGGGTAATCACATCAACGAGATGAGGTGCTTTCCTTCATGAGATGGGATTCCGTGCAAACAAACCTGCCACTTGTCCTTTCCGGTGTGTCCTGAACTCGGGGTTAAAATGCGAAAGGGATTCGAAAAGAAACAAAGAAAAGAGAAAACAAATCAGAAAAGGAGTAACCTTTTCGGGATGAGAAAGACTTATCTGAGGAAGATAATGCTGGCTTTCAATGACATGACATGCTTTTTGGACTGGACGTCTGACCTTCTAAGAGCTTGCGTTTTCCTGAACCAGAACGGATCTGTGATTCCAAACTGGTGGCATTCTGGCGAAACTTTCTTGGGATGGCGTCATTCTTTTCGGCCAACAGCGCCCTTTGCGGGTTTTCGCTGGCTGACCTCTCTCATTTCTCTCCCTGTCATCGCTTGATAGCACTCTTTGCGAGTTTTTTACTAAACAAACTCTCTCATTTTGGTTTCTCTACTCCCGTCGCCTCGTGGTGCCCGAAGGTTTTCACCGCCGAGACTCTCTCATTTTATCTTTCTCAATTCAGAGTGTGATGGTCTTCGTTTGTGACACTTATTGATTCCCCACCATATTTGGTAATTGATTTGAAGGCTTGTGCTTGGTAAAGAGAGGTAGTGATACTAACTTCTCAACTGCTCGACGTGCCCCGGTTTTCAATTTCAGGGTGAATGGGATTTTATTGTTGGTGTGACTGAACCTCAGGGAGAGGCTGCCTACGTATCCTTTCGGAATCAAGTCAAACGTAGTTCAGGCCTTTGTTTTGGATTTTTTTTTTCTTTTTTTTTTGTTTTGTTTTGTAATTGGCTCAAAAGTTGGGGGAGAGGATTGGGTAGTGTTTGAGGAGTAGTGGGGAACAAACGCCTTCGTCATTTTCAACGTGTCAGGACCACTGGAGTATGCTTTAGACATAATACCTCTTGACTGCATCTGCATTTACTGCTGTGTCGGGGTCATTTCCTTCGATATCACCCAAATACAATGCTCCTCTCGGCAATATCTTCCTTACGATGTATGGGCCTCTCCAATTTGGGGCAAACTTTCCTTTTGCTTCTTCATGATGCGGCAAAATACGCCTTAGTACCAGCTGACCTACTTCGAAATTCCGGGGTCGGACTTTCTTGTTGTAAGCACGGGCCATCCTTCGTTGGTATAACTGTCCGTGACAAACTGCAGCCATCCGCTTTTCATCAATCAACGTCAATTGCTCCAGTCGAGCCTTGACCCACTTGCTGTCTTCGATTTCTGCTTCGACAATGATTCGAAGCGAAGGAATCTCTACCTCTGCCGGTATTACAGCTTCGGTCCCGTAAACCAAAAGATAAGGAGTTGCTCCCACAGATGTGCGTACCGTAGTGCGGTACCCCAATAATGCAAAAGGTAACTGCTCATGCCACTGTCGGGAACTTTGTATTGTCTTCCTCAAAATCTTCTTGATGTTTTTATTTGCAGCTTCCACAGCACCATTGGCTTTTGGCCGATAAGGAGTGGAATTCCTGTGTGTTATCTTGAATTGCTCGCACACATCTCCCATCAAATGACTGTTCAAGTTTGCTGCATTATCCGTAATGATGGTCGCAGGAATACCGAAGCGACAGATAAGATTTGAGTGTACAAAATCTACCACAGCTTTCTTAGTGACCGACTTGAGAGTGACGGCTTCTACCCATTTTGTGAAGTAATCGATGGCAACCAGTATAAACCTGTGTCCATTCGAAGCCTTTGGTTCAATTGGTCCAATGACGTCCATGCCCCAAGCGACAAATGGCCACGGTGCGGACATGGGATGCAGTTCCGTGGGAGGTGCATGAATCAAATCACCGTGCACCTGACACTGATGACACTTCCGAACGAAACTAAAGCAATCCTTTTCCATGGTCATCCAGTAATAACCTGCTCGAAGGATTTTCTTTGCCAAGACATACCCGTTCATGTGAGGTCCACACACACCTGCGTGTACTTCGTGCATGATCTTTCTTGCTTCCTCGATATCGACGCATCATAAGAGATTGAGGTCCGGGGTCCTCTTATATAACAATTCACCGCTTAGAAAGAAACTACTTGCATGTCGCCTAATGGTCCTCTTCTGGTCTCCAGTAGCATGCTCTGGGTATTCTTGCGTCTTCAGGAACCTCTTGATGTCATGGTACCAAGGCTGCGTATTTGATCCTGCCTCGATTACACTGCAGTAACCGTGTCTTTCCTTGATTTGGATTTCCAAAGGATCGACGTGGGCGTTGCCCGGGTAGGGTAGCATAGAAGCCAGAGTAGCAAGTGCATCTGCCAGTTCATTGTGACACCTTGGAATATACCTGAACTCTATTGAGGTAAAGCGCTTGCTGAGGTCCTCCACATGTTGTCGGTATGGGATAAGTTTGACATCCCGAGTTTCCCATTCACCTTGGACTTGCCGGATGATCAGGTCAGAATCTCCCATAATCAGTAAGTCTTCGACATCCTGATCGATTGCCATATGCATGCCCATAATGCAGGCTTCATACTCAGCTGTATTATTTGTGCAAAAGAAACGCAGTCTAGCTGTGGCGGGATAATGCTGACCAGAAGGCGAGATCAAGATTGCCCCAATCCCTACACCCTTGGCGTTCACGGCTCCGTCAAAGAACATCTTCCAAACATGAGCTTCCTCCGAGATCATTTCTACGGTGTTTACTTCTTCATCTGGGAAGTAGGTATCCAATGGCTGGTATTCCTCATCGACCGGATTTTCGGCCAAATGATCTGCTAGCGCCTGGGCTTTCATTGCCGTGCGAGTGACATAAACTATGTCGAATTCCGTAAGCAGGATTTGCCATTTAGCCAGTCTCCCAGTAGGCATTGGCTTCTGAAATATATACTTCAAAGGATCCAACCTACTTATGAGGAATGTAGTGTGGGCTTGGAGATAATGTCTCAGCTTTTGTGCAACCCATGTGAGAGCGCAACATGTCCTTTCCAACAGTGTGTATTTGGCCTCGTAACCGGTGAATTTCTTGCTCAGGTAGTAGATTGCTTGCTCCTTCTTTCCGGTTACGTCGTGTTGCCCGAGGACACAGCCGAAGGAGTTCTCTAAGACTGTTAGATACAAGAAAAGTGGCCTTCCCGGTTCTGGAGGGACCAAGACTGGGGGATTCGAAAGGTATTCTTTGACTTTATCAAAGGCTTCTTGACACTCCGTTGTCCACTTAATCGCCGCATCTTTCCTTAACAGCTTGAATATGGGTTCACACGTGCTTGTCAGCTGGGCAATAAACCGACTGATGTAGTTCAACCTGCCCAACAGACTCATCACGTCTTTCTTTGTTCTTGGAGGAGGCAAATTTCTGATGGATTTTATCTTAGTTGGATCTAGCTCGATACCCCTCCTGCTTACGATGAAACCCAAAAGTTTGCCTGACGGAACTCCGAAAGCGCATTTGGCTGGATTTAGCTTCAAGTCATACTTCCTTAGCCTTTCGAAGAATTTTCTCAAGTCTTGGATGTGATTATCCTGCGTCCTGGATTTGACTATCACATCGTCCACGTACACCTCTATTTCCTGGTGCATCATGTCATGGAAAATGGCGGTCATGGCCCTCATGTAAGTAGCCCCAGCATTCTTTAGACCAAATGGCATGACCCGATAACAGTAGGTGCCCCAAGGCGTGGTGAAAGCAGTTTTCTCGGCGTCCTTCTCATCCATCAGCACCTGATGATACCCGGCATAACAATCCACAAAAGATTGTATTTCGTGCTTGGCGCAATTGTCAACGAGGATGTGGATGTTAGGCAGCGGGAAATTATCTTTAGGACTTGCTCTGTTCAAATCTCGGTAATCTACACATACTCGAGTTTTCCCGTCCTTTTTCGGTACTGGAACCACATTCGCCAGCCATGTTGTATATTGGACTACCCGGATCACTCCCGTTTTCAGCTGCTTGGTGATCTCCTCTTTAATCTTGTCACTGACCTCAGTTTTGAACTTTCGTTGCTTTTGTTGAACTGGAGGACAATCAGGATGAATCGGCAATTTGTGAACCACTAGATCAACACCTAGTCCCGGCATGTCATCATATGACCAAGCAAACACGTCTTTGAATTCAAGAAGAAGTTGAATTATCGCCTCTCGCGTTTTCTTGTCCGTGTGAATGCTTATCTTGGTCTCCCGGACTTCTTCCGGGGTTCCTAAGTTTACCGGTTCAGTGTCGTTCAGATTTGGCTTAGGTTTATTCTCGAAATATTCCAACTCTCGGTTTATCTCCCTAAAAGCCTCTTCCGCATCATATTCTGGTTCTGGGTTCATTAATTCGCAGTTAAATAGCTCATTGTGATCTGGGCGTGAAGTCCGCAAGCATGTCATATTCAAAGCCGCATTATTAGGACTGAAAAGGAAGATAAAAGGAAAACTAATAAAAAATCCAAGCAAAAGAAAGAATAGGAAAGCAATGATGATTTTTTTTTTCTTTGGAAAGTTGGAAGACAACAATGTTTACAACTGGGAATTCAAAACAACAATTGAAAAGAAGAAAACGTTCAAGTTAAGTCCCGGAGATGACTTGTGATACAGGAAAGGTGGCAGGGCAGATCTACCCGGACTTCCGTCTAGTCGGGAATGGCGTGACCTCCCAGTTTTGAAGTTGGGCGTTCGGTCCCATGTACAACATCTCAGCAGTGCTTGTGCCTTCACCCGGTTGAACCATGTGGACCTCGTAGAGCATTTCTCTCATCGCCTCACATATTTCCTCGATTTCCTCGGCTGTGAAGACCTCATCATCTTCTTCTTCGATGTACCTTGGCCTGACGAAAGTCGCATATAAATCTGGCAGTGGTTGAGGCAACTCCCAGCCCTCATTTCTCCTTTTCTTTGCCCATTTTTCGTCTGTTGGAGTAGGTTTGAAACCTAGTCCAAAAGGTTTCTTGATGACTGGCAAAGTAACGGGTTCTGTTATTCCCTGAAGGGTTCGTCCAAGTCCCTTCCCTGGCCTAAATCCATGCCGGATCATCTCTTTGGCTACCATGATCGAAGCGTTAGACAAGAAAGGCTGGGGGCAAGGTACTCCCTCTTCGTGCTGTTCAGCCAGTACCACCTCGAAAGCTTGATAGACCGTATGTTCGCTCCCTTCTCTCGGTTCAAGATACGGAATGGATGGGTCCCGGTAAATGGCATGTTCGTCTTCCCCATGGATCACGATTTCTTGGTCTTCGTACTCGAATTTCACCATCTGGTGAAGAGTGGAAGGCACGGCTCCTGCCGCATGGATCCAAGGTCTGCCAAGGAGGAAATTATAGGATGTGTCCATGTCGATCACCTGGAAGGTTACTCGAAATTCGACTGGTCCTATGACCAACAACAGGTCTATTTCTCCCATGGTATCTCTCTTGATGCCATCGAAAGCTCTCACGCAGACGTTATTGGGTCGGATTCTTCCTGCCCCAATTTCCATTCTTTGTAGCGTGGAGAGCGGGCAAATGTCAACACCTGATCCCCCATCCAGCATTACTCGCTTGACATAGTAGTCCTCGCATTTCACTGTTAAGTGTAAGGCCTTGTTGTGTGCTGCTCCTTCCGGGGGTAAATCATTCTTATTGAAAGAGATTTGGTTGACAGCGAAGAATCTTTCTGTCATCCGCTCTAGTTGCTCCACCGAGGTTTCGACCGGTACATATGCTTCATTCAGGGTTTTCAGCAGGATCTTTTGATGCTCGTTTGACTTCATTAATAACGACAGCATAGATACTTGCTTAGGGTGCTTGCGCAGCTGATCTATCACTTCGTAATCCGACATCTTCATCTGTTGGAAGAACACTTCCGCTTCTTCAACACTCACGGGCTCCTTTGGAGGGAAGCGCCTTTGTGTGGCGTTGTTCAGTTCTTGGGTGTTTGAGTACCCTCCAACGAAAGTATTTTCTGGAAGTTCTTCCATGACCTCCTTACCTTTGTATGTTACCAAAGTCTTTTGATAATTCCACGGCACCGTGGACGGGTTGGTCATTGGCTTTTGTGGCATGCGTCCGATAACCACTAGCTCATTCAGCCGAGGTGGTTGAATCGTCCCCCGGACCACGTAGGCCCCTTTTGGCACGTACATAGGTTTTGTCTTTTTGATCCCGAAGTTCTGCGTCTTCTTGGCTTGACCTCGCGGTATGTAAAGAACTCCACCCTTTGCTGGTACTACTTTCTTCTCCACCTTCTTTTCAGGCTTGCTTTCTGCAGCCTTGGCCTCCTCCCCCCTTTCTGATTTCTGGTCTATTTCAGGCCTCCTCCCCGTGTCGACAATGGCAATTATGGCTTTCAAGGCAGGGTCGAACTCTTTGTCTTCACAAATCATGTCGATCAGTGGCCCATTATTGTGAGCGGGCAATGGATTGTTAGTCACATTTGGGATCTCTTCGTCCCTTAGCACTATCTTCCCCTGCTCTATCAAATTTTCGACCACTCTTTTCAATGACCAGCAGTCGTTTGTATCATGTCCTTCGGCCCCTGAATGATAAGCGCATCTGACTCCGGCTTTATAAGAAGGAGATGTCGGGTTTTGCCTTGTTTGGGGAATTGGTTGCAAGAAACCCAACTGGACTAGCTTAGGGAACAATGTAGAGTATTGTTCACCGATGGGCGTGAAAGTCCGCCGTCGAGGTGGCTCCTGGGGGCGGTAGTTATTCTGCGGGGGTTGTGGGTTATAGTGGTTGCGGTAAGGAGGCTGATTTCTGGGAGGTGGAGCTGGGCCTCGGTTGGCTTGTTGTGGTGGATGGTTATAAGGTTGGGCATTCATGACCATATAAGGTTGATGAGCATATGCCACATTTGAGTGGGGGTAGTAGTGTTGTGGGGCCCTTTCCGGAAAATGGGGCCTGGGATGACGGTACTCCCTTGCTTCAGAGGCTGCCATAGCCGTTTCTTCCTTCTTCTTCCCCCTTGTCGTCCCTCCAGACCCGCTTTGGACGGCCTGAGAGGTTGCCCTTATGGCTGCTTGACTCAAAATCCTTCCCGTTTTCAAACCGTTCTCCACCATCTCTCCAATCTTGATTGCTTCCGCGAATGGCTTACCCATGGCCGACATCATGTTCTGGAAATAGTCAGACTCTTGAGCCTGGAGAAAGGTAGTGACCATTTCCACTTCATCCATGGGAGGCTTCACTCTCGACGCCTGTTCACGCCACTTAATAGCATACTCTCTAAAGCTTTCCGAAGGCTTCTTCTTCAAATTCGACAGAGAGTTTCGGTCTGGCGCAATGTCGATGTTATACTGGAATTGTTTTACAAAATCTCTGGCGAGATCATCCCATATATGCCATCGGGACATTTCCTGATCCATATACCATTCCGAAGCTATCCCTACTAGACTTTCCCCAAAATATGCCATTAGCAGTTCTTCTTTTCCGCCGGCTCCCCGCAATTGGTTGCAGTATTTCTTAAGATGTGCAATGGGGTCACCGTGCCCATCGTATTTCTCGAACTTGGGGGTCTTGAAACCCGTCGGCAGGTGCACGTGAGGGAACATGCACAGGTCGGCGTAAGAGACGCTCTTTTGTCCGCTCAACCCTTGCATATTCTTCAAACTTTGTTCAAGGCTTCTCATTCTCTTAGCAATCTCATTTTGTTCTGCAATCCTGGGGTTCTGATCCTGTCCCGGTGCGAGTTCGCACTGAGGTGGTAGAGGATTATTGTTGGTAGCGAACCTGGTTGGTTCCATTGAGAACGATGGTGCTTGGAATGTAAAAGAGGATGAGTCAAAGCTTGGCTTGTATGTGGCAGGTTGTGCCGTAGCTGGGCAAGGCGATGCAGTAAAGATGTTCATGCTTGCATCAGTGGCCGACATTCGGGGATGAGGCTCAGAAGGTGATCCTGCGGAGAAGGCGGAGGTGGCTGGGTACCCAAATGGGGTAGCAGGGTAATTTATGGGAACATTAGAAGTCCCACTTGACCTGGAGAATAGTTCAGGGAATCCGGGGACGACACTTGGCGGCTCTTTCCCATTGTTCCAGTCATCCAGCATTTCCAACATGCGGAGCCGTAGGATCCTATTTTCCTCCGCAGTTGCGGATTCAGGTGTGAGGACGGCTGAGATTGAGCTCTCCTCAGAGACGGGGACTGTTTGCAATGGAATTTCCGAAGACATTTCCACACTTCCTTTTGACCTGGTGAAGTAAGTGTGAGTACTGCTTCTGGTCCTAACAATAGGTAGTTGAACACCTCTCCTTGACCTCGTGAAGTATGAGTGCGAGGCCAGACTTTCACCAAACCAACCGTCTTTTCAAAAACCCTGAAAAAAAATGCTCAATGACAAACGCACGGTTAATTCTGCAGCAAATAATAGATAGTTAATCTCACGTTGGGCATGATGCACCTATACAGTTAAGTGGATTACTATATGTTTGCTACAAGAGCATGCGTCATTCCGGCATTTTTCTCTTATTAGTTTTTCCCCTTTTTTCTTTTCTTTCCTTTTCTCTTTTGTTTTCCCTTTTATTTTATTTATTATATATATATATATATATATATTATTTTTGTAGTAAAAGAAATGCGACCGGATCCGATGAGGATTGCCTACGTATCACGATGCCTACGTGAATCAGATCATTACGTAGTTCGAGAAACACAAATGGACGTAAAAGAAACAACCTCTTCATTGTTGAAATGTTCTATTACAAGCTACATTCTGCAAAAGAAAAAGCAAACTTGGAAAATGAACCTAGACTCAAAATAGACTGAAAATCACCTTGATGAAAAAACAGGCAGAAGATGCTAAAATACAGATTTGACCTATGAATGCATTATGGTTTTAAAAATTGGTTTCCGCGGGGCATCGTTCGGCCTCGCCGCGGTCCTAGGCGTGAGATCCCTCTCAAGTTGCTCCAGCTCGTGCATAGTCTGCTTGACATAACCCATTACTGCCGAGAGGACGGTAGCGCTGGACATGTTCTCACATCGTAGGCATCGTCTGGTGATGGCATGGGCAATGGCCTTGATCCTATCTCTGGTTTGCTTCTTCTCTACGAGCAGGCGTTTTGTCTGATCGCTGCATATCTTGAAAACTTGAGCATCTTGTACATGCTGATGCTTCAGTCGTCGTACTTCCAACTTCATCTGGGCTATTGAGTCATACCAGTATCTGCTCTCAATTTGGAAATCCTTGGCCTGATTAGCTGCTTTGATCTCAAGTGCAGCCATCTCTCTCTTTATCTTAGCAACAGTCTTCTCATGGTCGCTTTCCAATCGATTCAGGTACCTGCGATGCTTATCCGTTCTTGTATCCCACTGTGCTTTGAGCTCTGCTATGATGTTTTCAGATTTCTCCAAACCATCTCGCCATTCCCTGATTTCACCTTTTAGCCCTTTTATCAGCTGCTCGTCCGATCGACGCCTTGGTTGTCTATCTGCATCCAACCTTATCTGTTTGATCTGGGCTCTGAGCATTTCATTTTCTTGAATTAACCTGTTCCGCTCTCCCAGATCGGTAGCAACTTGCACGTTGTGTTCATATTTCAAGTTTTCCACTTGTTGCTTTAACCTGCTGATTTCGGTGCAATAGCCTCTTTCTTTTGCTAACCAATCCCACTGCTTTTGTGATGATTCGGTAAAATTCCGGATGTGGGGTCTCTTAGCTGGCCTTTCATGCTCGAGTTCCCTTCTGTACCATGCAAGGTAACCTGGCGCCGTTTCTCCTTTGGCTTGATCCCGCACGCAAGTATCTGATTTCAAATATTGACCCTCATTCCAGATTTGGCGAATCTTTGCTTCTGGGAACTGTCCGTTAGGACTTATCTCAACTGCTTGAGTGCTTAGATCTTCCTCATGAGGTACTGTCTGGCATCTTCCGAACTGTCTTAAAACTCGGCAGGGTGCGTAAGGTTGAATGCTCTTAAGCCCCATCAGCAAGAAATGAGTTTTAGCCGCTGACATATATAAGACCTCATCAACGGGCAACCATCCCAACTTCCATTGTATTTGGCTGGCAGTAAGAGCTTGAAAGAACGAGGTCCAAGCCAGGACTCCTTCGGGCAAACTGATCTCTTTGGCTCTCGCGTAAGATTCTTCTATGCGGGTCTTTTCCGGGGAACCATGGCTCAAAATCTCGGAATGATGGCAAAGGTGCTCGGTCATCCATATCTGCAGGAGCAAGTTACAACCTTCGAAGAAATTTCCCCCAGCTTTACAAGCTGTGAGAGCTCGAAAGATGTCGGATACCACCATAGGCGCGAGAGTACTGTCACTTTGCGTGAGTAAAGGTGCTGACGACCCCAGATATCTTCAAATCAATGTTTCCATCTTTCCTGGGAAATACCAGAAGGCCCAGGAACATCATCATGAATGCTACCCGTCTGTGCTCGTCCCACTTCTGCCGAACTCCTTTGCTGCACAGTTTGTTGATTGGATTATTGAATCCCCCCTCATGACCGTACCTATCATATATGAAGCATGGAGTACAGAATCCGGCTGCTAGATCCGGGTTGTGGACTGTTCTGGGTATCTTCAATGAATCTAGGAATCGATGTGCCGTGACGACTCTTGGGGCGACCACGTATTTTTCCCTCAACGGAAGTTCAGTATTCCCGATGTATCCGGCCATTTCTTCCAAAGTTGGGGTGAGCTCAAAGTCAGAGAAATGGAAAACATTGTGCGCCGGGTCCCAATAGGTAACCAAAGCTCTTATGATATCTCCCCGAGGCTGGATTTCCAACAGACCCACAAGACCTTTCAGATATTTCTTAACCTCATTTTGCCCTTCAACACCTAGATCATTCCACCATAGCCGTAACTTGATAGGGATTTTGGTCATTATTGAAAAATGTTCATTTTGCATCGTGCTCATCCTGCACATTTATTAAGGTGATTTTAACAAAAATGACTGACTCAAAATATTTTACAGAGGGGACCAAGCTTTGAACACGGCCTTTAAGCACTTCGGGGACGAAGATTTTAAGGCTGTGTGGGTCTAAAAATGCTAAGCAAAACCCAAAAGTGGCTATTTATGCAAAGTCAGCCTTCCGGCGTCCCTTTCGGGAACATTCGGCTATTCATGTCAAAACAGCGTCACCCTAATCATTTACGACCCTTTTTATCGTTGTTTTTTTTTTTTTTTTAAAAAAAATTAGGAAACTCAATATTGCTAACACGACCTTTCAACGCCTAGGGGACGAAGATTTTAAGGTTGTGTGGGTCAACTGGACTAAACCTTAAAAATGACCCAAAGGTGGCTGTTTATGCAAAGTTAGCCTTCCGGCGTCCCTTTCGGGAACATTCGGCTATTTATGACAAAACAGCATCACCTGACTTATTTATGACTCTTTAAAAATTTGAAACATATTTTTTTTGATTTTGGCTATTTTAGCAAAATGGGGGTTGAACCCGACGAGGGTTGCCTACGTATCTCACATCCGGTGAGAATCAAACCGGCGTAGTTCGGGATATCGTAAAATAGGAAAAAAAAATCGAATAAACCTAGAAATCAGGAATGCGTATTTTTTTACATTTTTTTTTAAAAGAGATAAAGATTAAAGAAACTATTTATTTTTTTATAATTTTTTTTTATATTATTATTTTTTTTAAAGAAAAATTTGGACTATTAGTCTGAATTCATAAAAGGGGTACTACGAAAGAAACAACTCATTTTTTTTTGAATTATGAATTTTCGATTTTTTTTTTACTTTTAAAATAAATACCTTTTCTTTTTTTTTGATCTTTGAAAGTGATAAAAGAAAAATTTTTGTATATATTTTTTTAACAACTCTCAATAAACAAAACAGTTTTTTTTAGAAAAATTCCGGCGAGGTTTTGACACTACTTGGACATTGGTTTTATTTTCCAAAAATAAGTAATTATCTCCCCTGCGCTGCTATTTTCCTTTCTTTTTTTTTTTAAGAACCGGTCGACATGCGGAACCGAAGCAAATAAATGCATAACACAGATAGGAATGCAACATGATGGTCTTTCCATTTCAGGTTGCCTGTCCTAGACGGACCCAACCCCTGTGTTGAGTCCCCTAAGTCAAATGCCATATGATGCAAATAAGCGTTCCTACTAGGGATCCGGCATGAAGTTTCGTTATACTAGGTTTAGACCTTGGTATTTGCCCTAGACTGTGTACCCGAGCGGACAACTCGAGTCGAGGAGGGGGCTACGTACCGGGGACCCGCGAGATCGTCCGGCTTTGTAACTTGTCCGACCTCTTTCTTATTTCAAGTATTGACACTAACAGAATAGGGAGTCTCGACCAGCGAGCTTCTCCCCGGAGGTAAGAAAAGAAGGGTTTCGGCACAGTTTATATACAGTTCAGATAATATCAAAAGCGGTAAAAGACAACATTTAGCACTTTTATGCAAAACATGTAATAAAGATCAGATAATAAGCCAGATATAACAATTATTCTAAGCTCGAATTCTTGGACTCTGAACCAGTGGTTCTGGGTCACAGTCCCCAGCAGAGTCGCCAGAGCTGTCACACCTCCTTTTTCCGCGCCCTCCCGAAGGGTTAAAATGCGCGGGTGGAGTTTTTTCCAATTTAAGTGACAATATTCGAAATGGGATTATTTATTTAATTTAGAGTCGCCACTTGGGAAAGGTTTGGCTTTTGGTGTCCCAAGTCACCGATTTATCTTGAATCCCAAATCGAGGAAATTTTCGACTTTTCCAAATGAAGTCTGCGAACCAGAAATTCTAAGTAAGGAATTCTGTTGACCCGAGGGAAGGTGTTAGGCACCCTCGAATCCCGTGGTTCTAGCACGGTCGCTTAAATTGTTATAATGGCTAAATATCTGATTTAAATACATATTATGACTTACGTGCTTTTATTAAGTTTAGAACCGCTTTTATTATTATCACTTATTTTTTATAGAATTGCAACGTCGTGAAAACGCATCTCGAACCACGTCACAATCAATGCACCCGTGATCGTCGACACATTTGGACTTCGTTGAGATTCGGATTTGGGTCACATCAATGTGCACCCGAATTTAAGAATGTGATTTAATTAAGCCGCGCCTACAGAGTCTAACGCGTTATTATCTTTGTATAAGGCCATGAAATTTATTAAATGGCCTATCTTGAATTCTAAATAATTATCATGATTATTTATTGAGAGCCCCGCAATTTTGCATCTTTATTTGGCGAGGCTCATCTCTATTTTAGAAAAGGATATCCTAAAATAGCTACATTTCTAACGCATTTGTCTCTAAAACTAGAAGAAAAGGTACGTGCTGATTCAATTATAGGCTTTTGTTTAATCCGGATTTTTGTCAGTTTCTGATTAACTACTTATAAAGTAAAAAACGTCATGCCTCGCGAGGATGTTTCAGTCGAACAAAAAAACTACATATGAGATTGATGAAATGCAATACCTAATCCGAATATTTCTTGAATTGAACTTAACTGAACTTATTTGGACTAGATTAAAGGATAACTGGCAAAGTAAAATACTTTAGTTTGGCAAGGAATCCTGTACGAGCTAAACGAAATACAACACTTAATCCGAACACTTCTCGAGTTGAACTCAACTAAGCTTATGTGGACTAGTCTTAACTAAACAAAACTAGTGAAACCAGAACAGTATTGTATAAGGTCGAAATATACATGCCCACAAACAACTACAGAGTTAAAATACAACAGGGCAAACTCAGTCAAATATCAATACATACTTTCAAACTGCTGGATTATAAACTAATCAATTTTCACAAGCCTGTTAATGTACTATGAATATTACAGCAAATGCTTGAACTTCTTCAACCTTTTCCATTTCATGCTTTCAAACTGTTTCAATTACATCAATATGGGGCTTGAAATGTGTACCTGAAAATGCTGAATGTGCAAAGGAGAAGAAGAAGAAGATGTGGAAATCAGCAGCAAAAGAAACAGGACTAGCAATAGCAGCAGGACAGGGCAGCAGCAAAACAAAACGAACAGCAGAAAAGGCTCAAGTGCAGAAATGCAACTATGGCCAATAGAAAGAAATAGCCAAACGAGAGCACAACCCAGTGGAATAGAATCAAGAACTCCAAGCAGACCAAACCAGTAGTGAACCAATGGAAAACACTTGACTAAATAGACACAGCTGGAACTTCAAACAATCAGAATTGATTTCAACGAGTTAAACAACTGAAAACCCAAATAACAAATAGGAAGAAACAATTTCTGATTGTAGATTGTATAATTTCTGTATCTCTTTGTATGTCTTTCAAGCTTTCTCTTTCAACACTCCTCACAGTGTGTTCCCCTTTCCTTTATTTTCTGATCTCCTCTCCCCTTTAATTCTGTATTTGCTCCTATGCCTCCCTCCCTTTTTTAGCTCTCTGGCTCCCTTCCTTCTCATTCTGTATCTCCTCCCCTTTTATAAGCCTCGACACCATCTCTTTTAACAGCCTCCGTTCCAAATGTCACAGTACCCCTCCCATGTGTCTTTTACCTTTTCAGATCCCAATTAGTTATTTAAGTATATAACCCCATCAATATTCCCTGGCAGGCTTTCCTTTCCTATTTTATTAACTAAAAGCAAGCATGGGCAGTAGAATATATCTGACAGCATATGCTGTCAAACAATTTTCTTTAAAAATCAAAAGCCTTCCTATGCAGGAAAACAGGCTGTGCACAATGCACATGCTGTGCACAAGTGCACATGCCATCAACTCAGATTTCAATTAACAGACCAAGCCTTAGGTTTCTGAAATCACATTAACAGCTATAAGTACCTGGACTTGGTTCTTAATTGATTCAGGCAAATGTTCAACAGAAGCAAGTCAATTTGTTATTGTTCGGACAGTTGAAACTAATTGACGACATATGTCGACTCGACTATATTAATCATAACACATACAACCGTAACCAAAAATCAGACATTCAAAGTATAGGGCAACATGACTTGAATTGTACTGGCTAAACAAAATTATACTTCGAGGGATCAGTTAATCAAAACAAATTTGGAACACAACCAATACACATGCCTTATCAGAACAGGAGGGGAGGGATTCAGGCAAATCCAGAGGTTCAAACAAAGTGGACAAACAAAAGTTGATAAAATTAAAAACAAATATGAACAGTCTTTTAAAACAAATCACACGGCTAAAAACAAATAAAGGAAAGAAAATAAGACTCACCTCAAATCTTTTTAAGGAACAAATCAGAAAAATCCACCGGTGTTTGAACAGACCTTCTTTAAGGTTGAATGGACTTTTAAACGAAGTGTTTCTCGGATGAGAAACACCTCGATTAAGGTCCATTAGACCTTAATCTCTTCGTTTTGAACAAAACACGGAACATGCACAGGGAAAACTAGAGTTCAAAAACTTAGATCTGGGATTCGTGTTTCCCTGGTTAGATTCGGACCAAACCAAGTATGGTTTGGTCACGAGGAGGGTCCGGGGAGTGTCTGGTATGAAACTGGGGTTGGTTGGGTTAGATCGAGTTTTGACTCGAATCTTCAAATGAAGATTCGAGGACCTGGGGGGTGATTCGAACCAAACGGTTAACAGGTCTATGTTCAGGGTGGCGAGGGGGTTCTATGGTGTTCAAGTGGAGGTCACCGGCGTTCAGGCCGCCGGGTTTTTGGTGAAGGTGTGCAGGGGCGGCTAGGGTTTGAAGGGGATGGGTTTGGTGAAGACGAAGGCGGGGGTGTTGGCTAGGGGGCAGGGTATGGTGAATGGTTTATATAGTTAGTGGGTGGGTGAACCTCGACCGTTAGATCAATCTAGATCTACGGTCTGGATCTGAAGGCTTAAATGGAACGGTGTCGTTTTGAGGGTTGAGGGTTGGGGTCGGTCCGGGTAAGATGGGTCGGGTTTATTGATGGGTTATGGGGAATTGATCTTGGCCGTTGATCACTCTGAGATCAACGGCCCAGATCAGGCACGACTCAAACGACGTCGTTTGGACGTCCTGGGCATCAGGTGGCCTGGACCGGGCAGGCCTGGGTCTTGGGCTGTTTGTTTGGGCCAATTTTGTTAAAATTGGCCCAAGTCCGGAAGGGAAGGGGTCTTTTCTTTATTTTTATTTTTTATATTTTTTTTTATTTCCTTTTTCTTATTTATTTTAAAACAAAACTAAGCCAAAAAATCAAATTAAAATTAAATACACACTCAAATACAATTATTTGCACACATACTAAAATATTTCAAAACAGGTAAAGTCAAACCAAATAAAATCACGGACGAAAATGCCTATTCATGATTTTCTATTTAACGACCGGATTACGGTTTGAATTATGCAGGACACATATATTTTTGAATTTTATTTTAATGAAGTAAATAAATAAAAATGGGTCAAAGTCACAAATAAATCAACAAGGTGCCGCACAGAAATCCGAAAATTGTACAGCAGGGCCAATTATATTTTTTTTTTATTTTATTTCTTTTTGGAGCAATTGTCGCGCGAAAACAAAAATCACGTGCTCACAGGGTATTTATCTGACCCACACAAGGCTCGGTCTCAAACAGGTTATGTATTTATTTGTGGAGGTACTGCCATATCTTGGCGATCGAGTAAGCAATCAATTGTGGCTACTTCATCTAATCATGCCGAGATAATTGCTATTCATGAAGCAAGTCAAGAGTGTGTGTGGTTGAGGTCTATAATACATCTTATTCGAGACAAATGTGGTTTGAAATGTGACAAGTTACCCACAATTTTGTATGAAGATAATGCAGCATGCATAGCTCAATTGAAGGGAGGATTCATAAAAGGAGATAGAATAAAGCACATTTCACCAAAGTTATTTTTCACACATGATCTTCAAAAGAATGGTGATATAAATGTGCAATAGATCCGTTCAAGTGATAATATGGCTGATTTGTTCACAAAATCTCTTCCGACGTCAACCTTCAAGAAACTAATACACAAGATTGGGATGCGAAGGCTCAAGGATGTGAAATGATGCTCTCATCAGGGGAGTTTAATGCGTGTTGCACTCTTTTTCCCTTACAAGGTTTTGTCCCACTGGGTTTTCCTTGCAAGGTTTTTAATGAGGCAACCAAAAGGCGTATTATTAAACATGTGTACTCTTTTTCCTTTTCTAGAATTGTTTTTTCCATTGGGTTTTATTTTAGTTAAGGTTTTAATGAGGCACATTACTTATTGAGTAGACATTCAAGGGGGAGTGTTATGAATAGAATTCTATTTAGAGTGAATGTCTATCTTGTAGAGAGTTTTACTTTGTGCCTAAGTCATTTTTCTTCTATAAATAGAGGGGTCTTAACCCATTGTAAATCATCCCAAAATACAATAAGAATTTCCTCTCTCTCTTTCTCTGCAATATTGTTCTTCTTCTTTTATTGTTTATAACATTAAGGAGATTTAATCTTTTTAGGAGTCTTTTTTCATTCCTTCAAGAAAGAGAGTCCTAATAGATTAGAAATTCAGGGCAAAATCCTAACAATCTCCCCTTGGCCTGAATTTTCTTTACAAAGTTGATTCACCTTCTTCACATAATCTTCATCACTACTGCTTGCCATGATTAAAAATCGGTATAGGTTGAAAATTATGGTATCTGTTAAAAGAAGCCCAAGTATGGGTTAAAAGGAGCCAACGTGTTAAGAAAAAACATGGGTAAAAGAAGCTCGTGCATTAAAAAGAAGCTTGAGTTAAAACTGGCATTGGTCAAAAGTGGCTAAAATATGGGTTAAAAAGAGTTTTTATTCCAATAAAGATGTAGCAACATGCGTTTTGAATATAATTGTGATTATAAATTTATCTCCAGACGGCAGGTGGAGCATGCTCCCTCGTCAGTTCAGGTTTGACATTCTCTTCCTTCACATTATCACCCTCGTCAGGGAAGGATGTGTCATCTCCAGATTCATCGGCATTGTTGTCATAATTACTATTATCCTCCTGACTTTGTGCATCTGTCAAATCCCGAGTAAATACGTCGTCTACGGACAACTAAGTGATGTCACGACCATCAAGTTGCTTGTTTTCACTGCACAAACAACAACATAATAAGCTACTCAAATTGATAAATACTTTACATATTGATAGCATCAAAATAAGAGTGAAAATGACCAATGTTTATTCGAGTTTTGGTATTTTACTGTAAAATAATCCTTCTTATTTTGCAGCAAATGTCATCTTTGTATAAGAAAAAAGATGAAAAAATAAAAATAAGAGAAAGAAGAAAAGAAACCAAAATGCAAAGGAAATTCCATAAACGAGAGCCGGCACTGATATAAGGAAAGGAAGAACTCTTTTACTACAGCAAATTATAAACAAAAATTGCATGTTGGAGCAGCAAGTGGACATAGGAATATTCCAACTAGACTCATTGTCTAGCAATTAGAAGACAACAATGCAAGTGGCATATGCAAAAGGGTGAATAATTCAATTAAAGAAGAATTCAAAATAGGAGCTCTCACAACTATATAAAGCAACCATTTCCTTGGCTTCAGACATCGGGGGAAGAGGTAGAATTCGGTGTAAACAAATTGCCAAATCAGTTGCCTTTTCCGTTCTTTTCATCTTTAGCTTCTTTGTTAAATGCTACGTTAGTGTGAAGCCAATTTTGAATTGGCTAGTTCTATTTGTGTTTGAAATAAAAAAAACTCCATTGTCATCATTATTCTATTTCTGATAATAATTAAATAGGGAGAGTTATTCACATCGAATATTTTTTTCTATTTTCTTATTTGATGAAGAAAAACAATTCTTATGGTAGTAATTACTTCACTATGGAGTAATTTTTCTAGTGCTAGAAAAATGATGAAGCTTGATATTCTGTTATAACAGTAGTAATTATTCTTCAACTTCACGTGTTTGGCCTGAAACTTTATATTTAGCATCTGCTTCAGCAGTAGATATTAACAAGATTTTATGGCATTTATTTAAGTTTGTATAAATTAACTTTTACAAATTTGTAATCGAAAGAATAAAATAAGTAATACAGTTAATTTTAGTATAAACAAGTTGTTGCTTGAATGTTAATTACCTGCTGCAATATATAATTATGATGGTATTAAGGATTGTAATCGCAAGAGCAATTTGAATATTAATTAGTTATAACAAGTGAGTTAATCGAAAGAGGCTCGCCAAAATAAAAAGAGCATGTTTTAGTTCTGACATATATTCTCTGTTATAGTAAAGTTGTGTAATCGAAAGAGCATGACTAACTAATAGATTTAAGTGATAATATGTGAGTGTTAACTGCCAAGGACATTCATGTATTTGTGGGAATAGAAGTTGAATAATAATTGAACCTATGTTATAATTGCAATATCAAGTGAAGTCAGGATCCCAACACTTTCTTTTAATCATATTTGTGAAAGACAATAATTTTTTTTCTCGTTGCTACTTTATTTATTGACTATTAGTTAATCAATTCACCACTCCATATTTTCTCAAATAGTAATTCAAACAAAACTTATTTGTAAGAAAAGATTAACCAATCCCTGTGGACCGACATCTTTCTATATTATAAAATTTGACAAGATACGAGTAATAATTTTCTATACGCTAGCCATTCGTTAAATTTTTGGCGTCGTTACCGGGATTGGCAGAAATCTACTTCAAATAAAAAAAATTGTTTTGTTACCATTTGAGAATAATTTGTCTTTTATGTTACTCACTAATTAACTCTTGTATGCAGAAGGCATATGACCCGTTCTTCATCAAAGAAGATAATCAACCTTGATCCTGAAATAAACAGAACTTTGAGATGATTGAAGAAACTATCAGCAGAATACGATCAAATTCTCAACACTACTCAAACTAGCATGGAAGATGATCAAGAAATACCTCCTAGGGAAGAAATTCAACATCCTATTATGGAGGATCAATTTGATGAAGTTGAACCAAGGCCAAGGAGATTACTGAGGGACTACGCAAGGCCAACTTACACAGGAAGAGAATCCAGTGTAAGACGTCCTCCAGTAGCCACATGTAATTTTGAAATCAAAGCGGCCTTGATTTAAATGATTCAAAATAATTGCCAGTTCAATGGACTCTCACAGAAAGATCCTAATACTCATTTGGATGATTTCATGGAAATCTTAGATACTTTTGGAAACAATGGAATTCCAGATGATGCTATTAGATTGAGAGTATTTCCCTTTTCCTTAAGGAGAGATGCAAGAACATGGCTCAGGAATCTACCAACAGGTTCCATTCAAACATGGGAAGACATAACTCAAAAGTTTTTGAATAAATATTTCTCACCTGCAAAGACTGCTAGAATGAGACAAGAAATTAATAATTTTTCTCAACTCGATGCATAATATATTTACGAATCTTGGGAAAGATTTAAGGGGCTTTTGAGAAAGTGCCCACACCACGGTGTACCAGATTGGCAACAATTGATTAATTTTTATAATGGAATAACACCTACCTCAAGAAGTGTCGTAGATACAGCTGCAGGTGGCTCAATCATGAGCAGAACCACTAAAGACGTCATGTCTCATTTAGATGAAATTGTCGAACATACAAGTCAATGGACAACTGAGAGATCTCAACCAAGAAAGCCATCTGGAATGCACCAGATTGACGATGTCTCATTGTTAGCCCATCAACTAACAACCTTGACAAAGAAGGTAGAGGCAATGCAAAGTACCACACAAAAATCACAATCACACTCCTTATGTGATCAGTGCAGAGGAGGACACCGGAATCATGAATGCCAAACGAGAGAAAATATTTATGCAGTTGGACATTATAATAGAAATAATAACTATTATAATAAAAACAGTTTTAACCCCCAAGGGCAAAGACATCTGAGTTTCTCATGGAGTAACAACAATGGAAGTCTCAACTCATGGCAACCTGGACACCAAGGTTAGTCAACTCAAGCACCTCCTGGCTTCCAAACTCAACAAAGAAATCTGCAAGGATACCAAACTCAAACTCCATCTCGAAACCAACCCTGGAAGATTTGGTCTATCAATTCATCAAAAATATTGAAAAGCTCAATAAAAATGCTGAAGATAGAATGGAATCACAGGGCTTGGCAATTCAGAACCTTAAAATTCAGATGGGACAACTAGAAACCAAGCTAACAGAGAGAAATCCTGGAAGCCTCCCTAGTAACATAGAAAAAAATCCAATGGAGCAAGCACAGGCTATATCTTTGAGAAATGGCAAAGAATTACCTGATCCATATCAAGAATATGATATAGGAAAAGAGCAAGAACCTAAAAATTAGGAATCAAAGGAACAAGAGACAGGTGAACCAATAAAAAAGGGGGAAAAGAGGAAGGAATAATCACACTCACAAAAAAATGAAGGAACCGAGGAGATTGCACTCCCTTTCCCACAAAAACAAAAGAGGGAGAAATTAGATAAACAATTTGGGAAGTTCCTTGAAATCCTCAAGCAATTGTACATCAATGTCTCTTTTACTAATGCACTAGCTCAAATGCCTTCATACGCAAGGTTTCTTAAAGAAATCCTTTCAAACAAAAGAAAGCTAGAAGATCTTGGAGTCATTGAATTGACAGAAAATTGTAGTGCTATAATTCAAAATACGCTTCCGAAGAAACTTGGAGATCTAAGGAGTTTTACAATTCCTTGTACTCTAGGAGGAGTTTACTTTGAAAAAACACTTTGTGATTCAGGAGCTTCTATTAATCTAATGCCATTTTCAATTTTTAGGAAGCTCAACTTGGGACAAATAAAAGCGACACCAGTTTCATTACAATTGGCAGATCAATCTTTGAAAAAGCCAAGAGGTATAATAGAAGATGTACTTGTCAAAGTGGATAAATTTGTGTTTCCAGTGGACTTCATAATACTTGATATGGAAGAACACAGTGAAGTGCCAATAATTCTTGGAAGACCATTCTTAGCAACTGGTAGAGCATTGATTGATATCCAACAAGGACAACTAATTTTGAGAGTAGATAAAAAAGAGTGATCTTTGATATGCAAAAATTAATGAAATACCCTAATGAGGAAACTTCCTCATCATGTTTCGGCATTGATATATTAAATGAAATTGTGGAAGAATATCAAAACCAATAGTTAGTCAATGATCCACCCAAGGATTATCTAACTGACATTGACTCGGGATTTGATGAAGAATCCCATCAAGAGCACGAACAGGAAGACTCATTCGGAATCCATGAAGAATAAATAAAACAGGGAAAACCTTACTCTTATCTTGAGCTAAAAATTCTGCCTTCTCATTTAAAATATGTTTTCCTAGAACCTGAAGCATTTCCAGTCATAATTTCTTCCTCTTTGACAGGTGAACAGGAACATCAAATGATTGAAGTATTGCGAAGGTACAAGAAAGCAATAAGATGGACTATTCGAGACATAAGAGGAATCAGCCCTGCTATTTGCATGCATAAAATACTATTGGAAGATAATTCAAAACCAGTAGTTCAACCACAACGGAGTTTGAATCCTAAATTACAAGAAGTGATCCAAAAAGAGGTAGTTAAACTTTTGGATGCAGGAATAATCTACGCAATCTCTGACAGTAGTTGGGTAAGTCCAGTATAAGTTGTGCCAAAAAAGGGTGGAATGACAGTTGTGCAAAATAAAAATAATGAGTTGATTCCAACTCGAACTGTCACAGGATGGAGGGTATGCATTGACTATCGTAGACTCAATAGTGCTACCCGAAAAGATTATTTTCCTTTACCGTTTATTGACCAGATGTTAGAAAAAGTGGCAGGGCATAGTTTCTATTGTTTTCTTGATGGTTACTCTGGCTACAATCAAATACCGATTGCATTAAAAGACCAGGATAAAACAACATTTACTTGCCCTAGCGAGACATTTGCATACAGAAGAATGCATTTTGGTCTATGCAATACCCCGACCATATTTCAAAGATGTATGACATCTATTTTCTCAGACATGACTGAAAAACGTTTAGAGATATTTATGGATGATTTCACACTCTTTGAAAAAACCTTTGAAGAATGTCTTCACCATCTAACATTAGTGTTAAGAAGATGTGAAGAAACAAATCTGGTCTTAAATTGGGAAAAATGTCATTTTATGGTGAAAGAAGGAATTGTTCTTGGACACAAAATTACATCAGATGGCATTGAAGTTGATAAAGCAAAGGTCGATGTTATTGCAAAATTACCGCCTCCAACCACAGTTAAAGGAATTAGAAGTTTCTTAGGTCATACAGGATTTTACCGAAGATTCATTAAGGATTTCTCCAAAATACCAAACCATTAACTAATCTGTTGGGTAAGGATGTAAAGTTTGACTTCACTAATAATTGCTTGAAGGCATTTGGAAAAATCAAGAAACAATTGGTAAATGCTCCAGTTGTTGTGACTCCAGATTGGAGTCAACCATTTGAATTAATGTGCAATGCTAGTGATGTAGCAGTTGGGGCAGTTCTTGGCCAAAGAAAAGATAAAATCTTTCGTCCCATTTACTACGCCAGTCGTACACTCAATGAAGCACACGTAAATTACGCCACAACTGAAAAAGAATTACTAGCTGTGATATTTGCTTTTGATAAATTCGGAGCTTATCTCATCGGGTCAAAAGTAATAGTTTTTACAGATCATTTAGCACTAAAATACCTCCTTGCCGAGAAATATGCAAACCAAGACTCTTAAGGTGGATACTCCTTCTTCAAGAGTTTGACTTGGAAATCAAAGACAAGCAAGGTTCAGAAAATCAAGTTGCTGATCATTTCTCTCGGTTAGAGAAGCCACCAAGTGAATCAATTGCAATTCAAGAAGAGTTCCCCGATGAGCATATTTTTTCAATAAAAATAGTTGTTGATCAAAGTCATTGGTTTGCTGATTTAGCTAACTATTTGGTTGGAAAATGGATTCCTTATGACTATTCTTACCCAAGGAAAAAGAAGTTATTAACAGAAGTAAAACATTATTTTTGGGACAATCCTTACTTGTTTAAAATTTGTGCAGATAGGATCGTGAGAAGATGCATTCCAAAAACAAAAATGAAAAGTAACTTGTACCATTGTCACGATGGAGCAGTTGGAGGTCATCATGGACCAAATAGAACAACAGCTAAAGTGGTAGAAGCAGGATTTTATTGGCCCACCTTATTCAAAGATGCACGAGCATATGTGTCATCATGTGATAATTGCCAAAGGATGGGCAACATCTCCAAAAGGGATGAAATGCCTCTCAACTCTATACTTGTTTACGAAATTTTTGATGTCTGAGATTTTATGGGTCCATTTCTTTCATCGCATTCATGCCAGTATATATTAGTGGCCGTAGATTACGTGTCAAAATGGGTTGAAGCAATAGCCACTAGGACAAATAAAGCCAAAGTTGTGTGTCAGTTTCTTAAAAAGAACATCTTTACTAGATTTGGAACCCCACGAGTAATCATTAGTGATCAAGGTTCACATTTCATGAATAGACAATTTGTAGCCTTGTTATCTAAATATAGGGTCACACACAAAACAGACACACTATATCACGCACAAACAAATGGGCAAGTTGAGGTATCCAAGAGAGAACTTGAAAGAATTCTAGAAAAGACCGTGGGAGCCTCGAGAAAAGATTGGTCCTTGAAATTAGATGATGCACTTTGGGCCTATAGGACTGCATTTAAAACACCTATAGGAGCTTCTCCATATAGACTCGTCTTTGGAAAAATTTGTCATTTGCCTATTGAGTTAGAGCACAAAGCATTTTGGGCAAATCTCTTAATTGTGATGTAAGAAATGTTGGAAAAAATCGATTAGTGCAGATAAATGAACTTGAAGAATTTCGCCTGAGTTCATACAATAATGCTCTTTTATACAAGGAAAGAGTAAAAAGATGGCATGACAAGGATGATCAAGAACAAGAATTTCAAAGAAGGTGACAAGGTTCTTTTGTACAATAGTCGCTTGAAGCTTTTTCCAGGTAAGTTCAAATCCAAATGGGCAGGTCATATACAGTCACTAAAGTTACTCTATATGGGGCATTTGAAATCCAACATGTCAATGGTGGTGACAAGTTCAGAGTATACGGGCACTGATTGAAAATATACTTGGGTGGAGGATATGAAAGGCAAGCTTCTGTCACTTTCATCCAGTAATCCAAAAGCAGGTAATTCGTCTAGCCGAAGAAGTTAAACTTAGAACTAATCTAACTCCCTCTCTCAAATATATATATATATATATATATATATATATATATATATATATATATATATATATATGTGTGTGTGTGTGTGTAAATATATGATATAATGAGTATGATATGTTTAAAAAGATATATATATATAATTGTTAAATAAAAAGAAAAAAAAGGAAAAAGAGGGAATCAATAAAGTAAAAAGGAACAATTGCAAGAATTGAGGCTCGTCAAAATGAGCTCAACAATTGAAATGGGTAAGAAACCCATAGGCAAAGAAAGCTCTCAAAAAGTTTTTTTTTTATTTTTTATTATGTTTTCATTATTTTAATAAAGGGTTTGGTAGTATATAAAATTTTACTAAAGCAATCAAAACCGCTTAATTAGTATTGTTTCTCTCTCTTCCTGTCGCCGACACCTGCACCCTTCAATTTCCAACCTTCTCTTTCCACCATGAAAGCTTATTTCGAGCTTTTTCGGTCACAACCTGTCACATCAAATTCATTCCCCGTTCCTATCATTCTCTTTTATTCTCTTTTCTATGCAGCAGCCGCAATTGTTTTCACCAATTTCAAGTGGTTCCAGTTCTATTTAAACTTCGTGCTCTTTTTCTTCTTTCTCAGAGTAGTTTTTCTCTTTCACTCATCTCATAAAGAAAAAAGAGATTTTTTTCTTTTCCTTTCTCTCCACTAGGGGAATACCAATATCCTCCATTGCCCAAATTCCAAACTCTGGCATAGGACCAAGAAGAGACCCCTCTAGCTCAAGAAGCAGGAGAACTGAAAATTATGATTCTCCAAATTTGCCTCCCCACTTGCACAAACTTGGTTTAGAAACAATATTCATCGCAATTTCATCCCAGAAAAAGGAATGGAAATTCGGCCTACTCAAGGGCAAAGAGCGAGGAATCTATTGGGACTTTTTTACCATCACAATTGGACCAAATTCGTGCAACAGCCTGATGAATTCATTCCTATTTTGGTTCAGGAATTTTACTCAAGCATCGACAATGATGGTAATTATACATGGGTACGAGGTAAGATCATTTACTTCTCTGCTGATGCTATCAATACCCTGTATGGACTTGACGAACTAGATGACACTGTAGCAATTGGTGTTCTTAATCATTCCGATATTGATGAAATTGCTGATATCCTTTGTCCGTATGGGATGGATTGGATTTATAAACCGAATGGTGAGCCAGATTTCTTTAGAGGAATAAATATACATCGTATTGGTAGGCTTTATTATATTTTATTAACAGTCGTCTTTTCCCAAATCCAAACCATGATGAAATTCGAGTAAGAAGAGCAGCACTTATTTTTGCAATATACAAAGGAATGCGGGTAAATGTGGGTAAGATAATTAATGAGCAAATCAACTTCTGTAGAAGAGACAACAGTATTGGATCATTTTACTTCCCATGTTTAGTGACTGCTTTGATAAAAAAATACTAAAGTGATAATTCCAGAAGATTTGCAAAGGATCATCCTAAGAGATCCTATTGCTATGGCTTTTCTAGCTAGTCAAGGAGATACGACTGGGCCACGTCATGCAGAACGAGCTGCCCTCGATCAAATACAAGTTAGAGAAGGTCAAGCACAGGTAATACAAGCTGATTTAGATCCGCCTCAACCAAGGAGAGAAAGAAAGAATGTTGTTGAAGGATCTAGAAGACTGGAGGATCAGATGATGACCATGATTGGTCGTCAAGAACAATTACAACATGACATGGCAGTTATGAGGAATATTCAAGAACGAACCTTTGCCCACTCCACATCCATGCTCCAATCTCTAGAAGCACTTGTGGGGAATTTAGTTAATACATATCAAATTACTAATCCTCATACATTTTTCCCATACACAGGACAACAAGGGAACATGGTAGCACCACTACCACCAGCGGGGAATCTACAATTAGAAGTCCTGCCTCCTCTTCCTCCAATAAATATATCAGATTTGCAAGGCATAGATGGAACAAATTACACGGGAAATTATATTCCTACTGAAGAACTAGACCCTTTCCAGCTATTCCCAACAGCTGGTGATTTTGGTGGATCATCACAAGTCCTGGATCCTCATATGTTTGGAGACTTGGGTATTGTACCTGAATCTGTGGCGCAGGAAACTAATGCTACATCCGTATCCATGGATCCATTGATTGTATCTGCTCACTCTTTTCGAGAGTAGAAGAGATATGTGAAACAAGTGGAGATTTTACCCAGCATGAGGGTGATCAAAATCAGCAATAAGAATTTTAATATATATAATAATAATAATAATAAATAAATTTAAAAAAAAAAACCAAGTTTTGGGGAGGCTGGGGTATCACTCGCTCCTCTCTATCTACTATTTTGCTACCTTTGTTTACTGTTGTTGTTGATGGTATGTTTTTGTGGACGCGTGATGATGAGAAGTCAGTGCGTCATGGGTAAGGGAAAGAGTTTTTGTTATAAATATCTTTCCTTGGGCGAACTAAGTAGTCTAGTATGTGATCTGAAAAAAAAAGAATAGGAAAGGCATTTTGATTGTACATAGCTTTCCTTGAACGGATAAATGATGAATTAGACTCTTGTGTCGGCTATAATATTTTAGTATATGCGTTACCGTACTCTTGTTGATGCTAACATGTGTGTTGCCAATTGCTTTGCAGGATCTGCCATTCTTGCTTGAACTTGTTACATGAAGGCTTACACGCTCAGTCCCTATTTGTGAATAAATAAGATTTTCTTTGTCTTTTCTTTTCCAGGTAATGAAGAGTAGTTTTTGCACAGTTGGTAAGCATCTCTGTTAATTCTAATATGCTTGTGTGTCTTGAGTATACATGTTCAATTCTCACGACTTGACCATCAAAAGTATCATGGAAGGATTTGTTTGTATCCTTTTTGAAGTAGCAACATTTCAGTTAGAATATCTTTAAAAAAAATAAAACTTGAACATCTGAAGTTATGAATTCACAATTGTTGAAGGCACTCTTGATGACAGAGAAATTAAGAAAGATTATGTCAACTGTGAAGTCCTTTTTTTAAAAAAAAAGAAAAAAAAACAGAAGAGGGAAGCCTCTAGCACTAGAACTTGTCCAGATTGCTTTTCAAAGCGAAATTAAAAAAAACATAACACTGAACTTGGAAAATGAAGTAGGCATTCTTTGAACCAAATAAGCCAAACACTTGAGCCACTGAATCAAAAAGATCCTTAGTCACCAAATTTTGAGCTTATAGAATCATTTGTTTTGTTGAGAATTTCATTTTTATGAACCTTGAAAAAAAAATGATTCTCATGATCTATGTATGTGTCATCACTGGTTTTAAAATAAAATTCTGCGTTCCGAGGCCTTAAAAACCTCTCTTAGCATCACCTCGATTTGCGTGCGCAGCACGGGTGCGTAGCCGGAAAGCCTAGATGTGAAAATCTGTGAAAAATGATAAATTTTGACTACAAAAAGAATTAATTTGACTTTCGGTCAATGTTTTAGGTAAACGGACCCGGACCCGTGATTTGATGTTCCCGAAGGGTTCATAGGAAAATAGGGGACTTTGGGCGTATGCCCGGAATCGAATTTCGAGGTCCCAAGCCCGAGAAATGAATTTTTGAAAGAAATTATTTTCTGAAATTGTTTATAAAGTTTGAAAATGAATTTTGATTAGAACATGTTGGTATCGGGCCCGTATTTTGGTTCCGCGCCCGATACAGGTCTTATATATGGTTTAAGATGATTCTGTGAAGTTTGGTAAGAAACGAAATCCGTATGATGTGATTCGGACCTTAAATGCAAAATTTGATGTTTAAGAAGTTTTGATAAATTTCAATGATATTGAGGTTTAATTCGATGTTTCTCATGTTATTTTGGTGATATGAGTACACGAATAAGTCCGTGGGATGTTTTTGAGGTTGTGTGTATATTTGGTTTGGAGCCCCGAGGGTTCGACTGAGTTTTGGATAGGCCACGGGGTACATTTTGAACTTAGAAAAGTTGCATATTTCAGCTGTGCATAGCAGGCCTGCAAGCTTTGCATATTACGAAGCCTGGCTCGCAAATGCGAGTGGCTGATTGCAAATGCAAAGGAAGCCAGGCCAGCTCAGTCTCGCAAATGCGAGATTTCTTTCGCAAATGCGAAAATCCCCGTCCCAGCCTTGAGTCGCAAATGCGATGAAGTTGTCGCAATTCCCAAGTCGCAAATGCGACCAGCTGCTCGCAAATGCGAAGATCCTATTTTCCTGTGCGAACCCTGTTTTGCATTTCCCGCAACAGTGTTATTGTTATTTTGTTGTAGATTTTGAATTGTTATCCCCTATTTTCTTATGTTTCTACTGGATTTGATATTTTCCCCGTAGCATGTACCCCCTCCCATTTAAACTGTCTATTCCTGTTTATTTTTCACTGTATATTATATAACTGCACAGGTTTATCTGGAGTCTGGTCCTAGCCTTACCACTACCTTGCCAGGGTTAGGCCAGACACTTACCAGCACATGAGATAGGTTGTGCTGATGCTACACTCTGCACTATGTGCAGATACCGGAGCAACATTTGGGCAGTAGCACTTGGGGAGCTAGCCTTCAGTACAACCAGAGATCCTGAGGTAGTCCTGCAAGTGTCCACAGGCCCGACATTCTCTTCCACTTTGTTATGTACTTTGTTTTCATTAGATTTCGAGACAGATTGTATTTCTTTCAGACAATTGTTGTAGTAATCTTAGTCCGTCTGTGAATATTGTGACACCAGGTTCCGGGTATAGAAGTATATTGGATTGTAGCATTAGCTTGGTTATTTTTAGCTGTTTAAGTCTTCTGCTTATTCTGTTTATTGTTAACTTTTAAAGTGTTGATTTCCTGTTAATTCAAGTTGTTAAAAAGGATTAAAATGAAAGAGTTAAAATCTCTATAGTTCGTGTCTTGCCTAGCTTCTACTAGTAGGCGCCATCACGACTCCCAAGGGTGGAAAATCAGAGTCGTGACAAGTTGGTATCAGAGCTCTAGGTTACATAGGTCTCACAATTCACGGACAAGCTTAGTAGAGTCTGAGGGATCGATACGGAGACGTCTGTATTTATCCCCTAGAGGCTACAGAGTTAGGAAACATTTCACATTTATTCTTTCCTGTCGTGCGGATTAGTTTCTCAATGCTAATTGAAATTCTACTCTGTTCTTTCGCAGATGGCGAGAACACACGCTTCCTCATCCACTGACCAGTAGCCCGAGCCCCTAGCAGCAGCTCCCACAAGGGGCAGAGGGCGAGGTCGAGCTAGAGGCCGAGGTAAGGGCAGAGCTCAGCCCAGGGCAGCAGCACCCGCAGCGGAGCCTCAGGTTGACTTTGATGATGAGGTTCCGGCCCCAGCAGTTCTGGTGGGCCCAGCTCAGGTCCCAGAGGGGTTTATTGCTACCCCAGTACTTCAGGATGCTCCGGTCCATCTAGTGGGCCATATGGAGAGTGTCACCTGGGCAGGTTTGCTTCCTATAGCGCCAACCGTCTCTCAGGCTGGAGAAGGAGCCCAGATTCCTGCTACTCGCACTCCGGAGCAGGTAGCTCCCTAGATTCAGACTCCAGCGGTTCAACCAGTTGGAGCAGTTCAGCCGGGTGTGGTAGCTCAGACCGGTGATGGAGAAGTTACGTCTGCCGATACTTTGTGGAGGTTGGATAGGTTCAACAAAGCTCTTCACTACTACTTTCAATGGTGCATCTACTGAGGATCCCCAGGATTATTTAGACAGTTGCCACGAGGTTCTCAGGAACATGGGGATAGTTGAGACCAATGGTGTCGATTTTGCCACTTTTCGCTTGTCTGGATCCGCCAAGACTTTGTGGAGAGATTATTGCTTGGCTAAACCAGCCGAATCGCCAGCCTTGACTTGGGAGCAGTTTTCACAGCTATTTTTGGAGAAGTTTCTCCCCATCACTCAGAGAGAGGCCTATCGGAGGCAGTTTGAGCGTCTCCAGTAGGGTTCCATGACTGTTACCTAGTATGAGACCAGATTCATCGACTTGGCTCGTCATGCTCTTGTCATATTCCCCACCGAGAGAGAGAGAGGGTGAAGAGGTTCATTGATAAACTTATTCAGCCGATTCGTCTTCAGATGGCTAGGGAGACTGGGAGTGAGATTACTTTCTAGGAGGCGGCCAATGTGGCCAGGAAAGTGGACATGGTTCTGTTGCAGGGAGGTGGTCATGGGTCGGATAAGAGGCCCCGTCATTCAGGCAGATTCAGTGGTGCCTTGTCTGGAGGCAGGGATTCGTATGGTAGAGGCCATCCTCCTAGGCCCTTTCAGTCAGCTCTTCAGATTTCTCATGGTGCTTCAGGTGGTCGTGGTTCTCACATGCAGTATTCTGATCAGCAGTCCTACAGTGCACCATCAGCTCCTATCAGTGCACCGCCGCTCCAAAGTTTTTTTTGGGAGGGGGGGTCATTCAGGTCGCCAGGGTCAGTCTCAGTTTCCTTAGCCTCAACACTCAGGTGGATGGTATGAGTGTGGTGAGTATGGTCATATCTGGAGGGCTTGTCCAAGGTTGGTGGGTACTCAGTCGCAGCAGCAGGTTTCCCGTGCCATGGTTCAAGCACCAGGTGTTCCACAGACCGCCCAGCCAGCTAGAGGTGGGGGTAGAGGTGCTAGAGGTGGGGGTAGAAGTGCTAGAGGTGGAGGTAGGGGTGCTAGAGGTGGAGCTCAGACCGCTAGAGGTAGAGGCCAACCAGCTGCAGGCCGTCCCAGGGTTACAGTCCAGGGTGGTGGGGGCCAACCTCGATGTTATGCTTTTCCAGCCAGGCCTGAGGCTGAGGCTTCCGACGCAGTTATCACAGGTACTATTCTAGTTTGTGATAGAGATGGTTCAGTGTTATTTGATCCAGGGTCTACATACTCGTATGTGTCATCTTATTTTTTGCACTGTATCTGGTCATGCCTAGTGATTCTTTGAGTGCTCCTGTTTATATGTCTACACCGGTTGGTGATTCTATTGTGGTAGATCGAGTCCATCGCTCTTGTATAGTCGTGATTGGGGGTTTTGAGACTCGTATAGATTTGTTGCTTCTGGACATGGTTGATTTTGATGTCATATTGGGGATGGACTGGTTATCACCTTACCACGCTATCTTGGACTGGCATGCCAAGACTGTGACCTTAGCTTTGCCGGGTTTACCCCGTTTAGAGTAGAGAGGGACTCCTGGTCATTCTACTCGTAGTGTTATCTCTTATGTGAAGGCTCGGCGTATGGTCGAGAAGGGGTGTTTGGCCGTATACGTTCGTGATTCTAGTGCTGAGGTTCATTCTATTGATTCTGTGCCCGTTGTTCGTAAGTTTCCTGAGGTTTTCCCTTCAAACCTGCTAGGTATGCCACCCGATAGGGATATTGACTTTTGCATTGATTTGGCTCTGGGAACTTATCCCATTTCTATCCCGTCGTATCGTATGGCCCCGCTTGAGTTGAAAGAGTTGAAGGAGCAGTTGCAAGACTTGCTTGAGAAGGGTTTCATTAGGCCGAGTGTTTCGCCTTGGGGTGCGCCAGTGTTGTTTGTTAGGAAGAAGGACGGATCGATGAGAATGTGTATTGATTACCGACAGTTGAACAAGGTTACAATCAAGAATAAGTATCCATTGCCGAGGATTGATGATTTGTTTGATCAGCTTCAGGGTGCCAAGGTATTTTCGAAGATTGATTTGAGATCTGGCTACCATCAGTTGAGGATTAGGGCATCCGATGTCCCTAAGACATCTTTCCGCACTCGGTACGAGCATTATGAGTTCTTGGTTATGTCATTCGGGTTGAGAAATGCCCTAACAACTTTTATGGATTTGATGAACCGAGTGTTCAGGCCTTACTTGGATTCGTTCATGATAGTCTTCATTGATGATATTTTGATATATTCCCGCAGTCGGGAGGAGCACGAGCAACATCTTAGAGTGGTTCTTCAGACCTTGATGGATTGTCCGTTATATGCTAAGTTCTCGAAGTGTAAGTTCTAGTTGAGTTCCGTTGCATTCCTGGGTCATGTTGTATCAGCAGAGGGTATTCAGGTTGATCCGAAGAAGATTGGGGTAGTCAAGAACTGGCCTAGGCCAGCATCAGCTACAGAGGTTCGGAGTTTCTTGGGATTGACAGGCTACTATCGCCAGTCGTAGAGGGGTTCTCATCTATTGCAGTCCCGATGACCAGGCTGACCCAGAAGGGTGCCCAGTTCATATGGTCGAATGAGTGTGAGGTGATCTTCCAGAAGCTCAAGACAGCTTTAACTACGGCACTGGTGTTGGTTTTGCCCACGGGTTCAGGGCCTTATACAGTTTACTGTGATGCGTCTCGTATTGGGCTTCGTGCAGTATTGATGTAGGATGGCAAGGTCATTGCCTATGCTTCACGGCAGTTGAAGATTCATGAAAAGAACTATCCGGTTCATGATTTGGAGTTGGCAGCCATTCTTCACGCGTTGAAAATTTGGAGGCATTATCTGTATGGCGTGGCATGTGAGGTGTTCACGGATCACAAGAGTCTTCAGTATTTGTTCAAGCAAAAGGAGTTGAATTTGAGGCAGAGGGGGTGGTTGGAGTTGTTGAAAGACTATGATATCACCATCTTATATCATCCGGGACAGGCCAATGTGGTGGTCGATGCTTTGAGTAGGAAGTAAGCCAGTATGGGCAGTCTTGCTTATATTTCGGTCGGTGAGAGACCGCTTGCTTTGGATGTTCAGGCTTTGGCCAATCAATTCGTAAGGTTAGATGTTTCTGAGCCCAGCCGTGTGTTAGCTTGCACAGTCGCTCGTTCTTCGTTATTGGCGCGTATCCCGTGAGCGGCAGTATGATGATCCCCATTTGTGTGTCCTTAGAGACACGGTACAACACGGAGGTGCCAAGCAGGCTACCTTAGGTGATGATGGAGTTTTGAGATTGCAAGGTCGAGTTTTTGTGCCTAATGTGGATGGTCTTCGAGAGTTGATTTTAGAGGAGGCCAATAGCTCCCGGTACTCTATTCATCCGGGCGCTGCAAATATGTATCAGGATTTGCGGCAGCATTATTGGTGGCGGAGAATGAAGAAGGATATTGTTGCATATGTGGCTCGGTGTTTGAATTGTCAGCAGGTCAAGTATAAGCATCAGAGGCCTGGTGGTTTGTTCCAGAAGATTGAGATTCCTGAGTGGAAGTGGGAGTGGATCACTATGGACTTCGTTGTTGGACTCCCACGGACACAGAGGAAGTTCGATGCAGTGTGGGTTATTGTCGATAGGCTGACTAAGTCAGCGCATTTTATTCCTGTGGCAATCTCATATTCTTCCGAGAGGTTAACTGAGATCTATATCCGGGAGATTGTTCGTCTTCATGGTGTGCCCGAGTCTATCATTTCGAACCAAGGTATGGATTTTACCTCGCATTTCTGGAGAGCAGTTCAGCGAGAGTTGGGCACATTGGTTAAGTTGAGCACGACATTTCATCCTCAGACGGACGGGCAGTCCGAGCGGACTATTCAGATTTTGGAGGATATGCTCCGAGATTGTGTCACTGACTTTGGAGGCTCGTGGGATCAGTTTTTGCCTTTAGCAGAGTTTGCCTACAATAACAGGTACCAGTCGAGTATCTAGATGGCTCCTTATGAGGCATTATATAGTAGGCGGTGTCGGTCTCCGGTTGGATGGTTTGAGCCTGGAGAGGCTCGGTTGTTGGGTACGAATCTGGTTCAGGATGCCTTGGACAAGGTCAGGATCATTCAGGATAGGCTTCGTACAATGCAGTCCAGGCAAAAGAGTTAGGCCGACCGCAAGGTTCGTGATTTAGCATTTATGATCGGTGAGTGAGTTTTACTTCGAGTGTCACCTATGAAGGGCGTGATGAGATTTGGGAAGAAGGGCAAGGTTAGCCCTTGGTTCATTGGCCCGTTTAAGATTCTTGATCGAGTGGGAGAGGTGGCTTATAGACTTGCATTGCCACCGAGCTTATCAGCCGTGCATCCAGTGTTTCATGTGTCCATGCTTCGGAAGTATCACGGTGATCCATCCCACGTGTTAGACTTTAGCACTGTCCAGTTGGACAAGGACTTGTCTTATGAGGAAAAGACGATAGCTATTCTAGACTAACAGGTTCGTCAGTTGAGATAGAAGAGTTTTCCTTCTGTTCGTGTTTAGTGGAGAGGTCAGCCTCCTTAGGCATCGACCTGGGAGTCCGAGTCCGATATGCGAAGCCGTTATCCCCATCTTTTTTCTGACTCAGGTACTTCCTTCTTCAGTCCGTTCGAGGACGAACGGTTGTTTTAGAGGTGGAGAATGTGATGACCTTTTTCATCACTGGTTTTAAAATAAAATTCTGCATTCTGAGGCCTTACAAACCTCTCTTAACATCACCTCGATTTGCGTGCACAGTCCGACGCATAGCCGAAAAGCCTAAATGTGAAAATCTGTGAAAAATGATAAGTTTTGACTATAAAATAAATTAATTTGACTTCGGTCAACGTTTTGGGTAAACGGACCCGGACCCGTGATTTGACGGTCCCGGAGGGTCCGTATGAAAATAGGGGACTTGGGCGTATGCCCGAACTCGAATTCCGAGGTCCCAAGCCCGAGAAATAAATTTTTGAAAGAAATTGTTTTTTGAAATTGTTTATAAAGTTTAGAAATGAATTTTGATTAGAACATGTTGGTATCGGGCCCGTATTTTGGTTCCGGCGCCTGGTACAGGTCTTATATATGATTTAAGATGATTATGTGAAGTTTGGTAAGAAACGGAATCCGTATGACATGATTCGGACCTTAAATGCAAAATTTAATGTTTAAGAAGTTTTGATAAATTTCATTGATATTGAGGTTTAATTCGATGTTTCTGATGTTATTTTGGTGATATGAGTACACAAATAAGTCCGTGGTATTTTTGAGGTTGTGTGTATATTTGGTTTGGAGCCCCGAGGACTCGGGTGAGTTTTGGATAGGCCACGGGGTGCATTTTGAACTTAGAAAAGTTGCAGATTTCAGTTGTGCATAGCAGGCCTGCAGGATCGCAAATGCGAAGGAAGCCAGGCTAGCTCAGTCTCGCAAATGCGAGATTTCTTTCGCAAATGCGAAAATCCCTGTCCCAGCCTTGAGTCGCAAATGCGATGAAGTTGTCGCAATTCTCAAGTCGCAAATGCGGCCAGCTGTTCGCAAATGCGAAGGTCCTATTTTCCTGAAGGGTTCACAAATTCGAACCCTATTTCGCATTTCCCAGCTTAGCAGAGGTCGGGGTTCACAATTCCCATACCTGCGACCTGCAACTTTTAGACTTAACCGATTTTAAACCCATTTTTCATATCCTCTCAAAATATAAACACCCTAGGACGATTTTTCAAAAGCTTCTTCTTCTCCAAATCAATTTTAAGTCGTTTTTAACTAGTTTTCTTCAATCATTAACATCTTTTAACATGATTTCAACTTAGAATCAATGATTTTCATGGGTGAAATTGGGTTTTTGGATAGAACCTATGGTTTTTCAAAAATTGGGGATTTGGACCTCGATTTGAGGTCCGATTTCAAATCAAATTATATATTTGGGTTCGTGGAAAAATGGGTAATCGGGTTTTGGTTCGAACCTCGTGTTTTGACCAAGCGGGTCCGGGGTCAATTTTTGACTTTTTGTGAAGAATGATTAGAAAGCTATAATTAAGCATTAGATTTGGATTGTTTAGCATTTATTGATTTTATTAAGTCGATTATGTCTAGATACAATTAATTTGGAGCCGAGTTCGAAAGGAAAGGCGGTGTTTGAGGCTTGAGTTGGCCGTGGAAGTTTGAGGTAAGTGTTCGGTCTAACCTTAGCTTGAGGGATTAGAAGTTGTGTCCTATTTGTTATTTGCTTCTTGTTGAGTACGACGTATAGGCATGGTAGCGAGTATCTATACATTGGTGTCGAGCATGACCGTGAGTCTTGAATTGAAATTTGTTGTGTTCTTAAATGATACTACGGATGCTTTAATTGATGATTCTCGATATTGAGCAAGGATTGAGTTTCTTTTCGTGGAAGTTACTTATGACTGAGTATTGGTATTAGCTTAGATGAGTAGATATTGGGTTAGGATTGGTTATAGCTGTTTCTCCCTTGCCGGGACGTAATTACTATTACTGTTTAATCCCTTGCCGGGATAGAGTAGTTTATTGTTGATCTCTTGCCAGGACTCGTGGTATGGTTGTTATTAAAGGTATATAAATATATGAATCGAGTTGCGCGCCGCAACAATATTATATATATGGATCGGGTTGCACGCTGCAACAATATTATATATATGGATCGGGTTGCATGCCGCAACAATGTTATATATATGGATCGTGTTGCACGCCGCAACAATGTTATATATATGGATCGGGTTGCACGCCGCAACAATGCTATATATGGATCGGGTTTCACGCCGCAACAATGTTATATATGGATCGGATTGCACGCCGCAACAACGTTATATTGGATCGGGTTGCACGCCGCAACAGTGATATAAATGGATCGGGTTGCACGTCGCAACAGTAATATAAATGGATCGGGTTGCACGCCGCAACAGTGTTGAATGATAAGGGATCAGGTTGCGCGCCGCAACAGTGTTATTATTGTTTTGTTGTAGATTTTGAATTGTTGTCCCCTATTTTCTTAAGTTTCTGCTGGATTTGATATATTCCACGTAGCATATACCCCCTCCCATTTAAACTGTCTATTCTTATTTATTTTCCACTGTATATTATATAACTGCACAGGTTTATCTGGAGTCTGGTCCTAGCCTCGTCACTACCTCGCCGGGGTTAGGCCAGGCACTTACCAGCACTTGGGGCCGGTTGTGCTGATGCTACACTCTGCACTATGTGCAGATACTGGAGCAGTATTTGGGCAGTAGCACTTGGGGAGCCAGCCTTCAGTCCAGCCAGAGATCATGAGGTAGTCCTGCAGGCGTCCGCAGGCCCGACGTTCTCTTCCACTTTGTTATGTACTCTGTTTTCATTAGATTTCGAGACAGATTGTATTTCTTTCGGACAATTGTTGTAGTAATCTTAGTCCGTCCGTGAATATTGTGACACCAGGTTCCGAGTAGAGAAGTATATTGGCATTGTAGCATTGACTTGGTTATTTTTAGCTGTTTAAGTCTTCCGCTTATTTTGTTTATTCGTTAACTTTTAAAGTGTTGATTTCCTGTTAATTCAAGTTGTTAAAAAGGATTAAAATGAAAGAGTTAGAATCACTATATTTCGTGGCTTGCCTAGCTTCTACTAGTAGGCGCCATCACGATTCCCGAGGGTGAAAAATTCGGATCGTGACAGTATGCCAAAGTTATGATGCTGCTATGGAAAATGTGAACTAGAGTAACAAGCAGAAGCCACAGCAGACAATAATCTTGAAAAAAAAGAGAGAGAGAGACCTCAAGGTCACTCTTCTCATGTTGTCAAAATATAACTCAAGATACTCTCCTGAACACATTGAAACAAAATGAGAGCTAATATCATGCGCAAGCAACAACAGGAGAAGAATGAGTTACAAAAGCTTGAAATCCATAACAACAACCCTTGAAAAAAATAATTGCGTATATATATATATATATATATATATATTGAGTCACTCATAAAATATCACTCATATCCTTCCAAGCACGAAATCTACATTACAAGCCAATAAAAGTCCTACGAGATTCTGAAGTCAGTGTTAGTTTTTATTAGTGGAGAATTGCATCCTGGCAAGCTTATGGTATTCACAATTTTTCTTTGACAAAGGACATACAGTGATTTAATCCAATTAGTTTCTATATGTTTTTAACTGCTGTTAATAATTTTGAAGGAATAACAACAGAGGTGAGAGTTGCACGTCACAATTAAAGGATTGATGACTGAAATGGCTGTTTTTTTTTTCTGATACACCTAAAATTCCATTGATATCATGTAAGTCAAGAGAAAGGAACATTGTAGAAAATGACATCATGCAGAAAGATTTTTCAAGGAAGTCTATCAAACTTGCAACTATATTCTTTCATTGCCTGGGGACAGACAAGATTTTAAGTTTGGGAGATCTTGATACCATCAAAATAAGAGTGAAAAGGACCAATGTTTATTCGAGTTTTGGTATTTTACTGTAAAATAATCCTTCTTATTTTGCAGCAAATGTCATCTTTGTATAAGAAAAAAGATGAAAAAATAAAAATAAGAGAAAGAAGAAAAGAAACCAAAATGCAAAGGAAATTCCATAAACGAGAGCCGGCACTGATATAAGGAAAGGAAGAACTCTTTTACTACAGCAAATTATAAACAAAAATTGCATGTTGGAGCAGCAAGTGGACATAGGAATATTCCAACTAGACTCATTGTCTAGCAATTAGAAGACAACAATGCAAGTGGCATATGCAAAAGGGTGAATAATTCAATTAAAGAAGAATTCAAAATAGGAGCTCTCACAACTATATAAAGCAACCATTTCCTTGGCTTCAGACATCGGGGGAAGAGGTAGAATTCGGTGTAAACAAATTGCCAAATCAGTTGCCTTTTCCGTTCTTTTCATCTTTAGCTTCTTTGTTAAATGCTACGTTAGTGTGAAGCCAATTTTGAATTGGCTAGTTCTATTTGTGTTTGAAATAAAAAAAACTCCATTGTCATCATTATTCTATTTCTGATAATAATTAAATAGGGAGAGTTATTCACATCGAATATTTTTTTCTATTTTCTTATTTGATGAAGAAAAACAATTCTTATGGTAGTAATTACTTCACTATGGAGTAATTTTTCTAGTGCTAGAAAAATGATGAAGCTTGATATTCTGTTATAACAGTAGTAATTATTCTTCAACTTCACGTGTTTGGCCTGAAACTTTATATTTAGCATCTGCTTCAGCAGTAGATATTAACAAGATTTTATGGCATTTATTTAAGTTTGTATAAATTAACTTTTACAAATTTGTAATCGAAAGAATAAAATAAGTAATACAGTTAATTTTAGTATAAACAAGTTGTTGCTTGAATGTTAATTACCTGCTGCAATATATAATTATGATGGTATTAAGGATTGTAATCGCAAGAGCAATTCGAATATTAATTAGTTATAACAAGTGAGTTAATCGAAAGAGGCTCGCCAAAATAAAAAGAGCATGTTTTAGTTCTGACATATATTCTCTGTTATAGTAAAGTTGTGTAATCGAAAGAGCATGACTAACTAATAGATTTAAGTGATAATATGTGAGTGTTTACTGCCAAGGACATTCATGTATTTGTGGGAATAAAAGTTGAATAATAATTGAACCTATGTTATAATTGCAATATCAAGTGAAGTCAGGATCCCAACACTTTCTTTTAATCATATTTGTGAAAGAAAATAATTTTTTTTCTCGCTGCTACTTTATTTATTGGCTGTTAGTTAATCAATTCACCACTCCATATTTTCTCAAATAGTAATTCAAACAAAACTTATTTGTAAGAAAAGATTAACCAATCCCTGTGGACCGACATCTTTCTATATTATAAAATTTGACAAGATACGAGTAATAATTTTTTATACGCTAGACACTCGTCACATATTACTTCACTTACAAGTCGTAATGTGTAGACATTCCATGATGGACATTATCCTGTTGGTGATGACTCATGGATGGACCACTGTGATGTAACACACCAAAAGTACGCATATTCCAACTGGGCGTGGGTTCATAACTTGTAAAAATTATATCTAGACTGTACCCTCTGTGGAATTTATGAGTGTTAATACAAATTCAATACAACAAAAAATAAATATCGTAACATAAAGGAAAATTGAAGTTTACCAGTCGTCTTGTGGAATATGTAAAGTAGGAGAGAAATTATTTCCTCGCTCCTCGTTCGCCCGTGGAGATAAATTTAGATCCGGCCAAACTCTTTTAGCTGAACCTGTTGGGCAAAAATTGCTCCAGAATAACAACTCGGTGATTGAGGGTTATCCCTGCTTTGCACAACATCATTATTGCGAACATCTTCAACCTTCACGTACATTTCCAACATTTTTATCAAAATAAGTTCCTGATATTCATCCAGAGTCCCCAAAAAATCTCTCAGAGTTTCATCATCCTTGATGTTAAACTCATAGTAACAAGCAACCCCTTGCGGAGTCACAGAATACGGATATCTTCCAATTATTTTAAGATTCACCGAACGTTTGCTCAACCTCATTTTATTGCATAACAACGATACCAGTCTATCGTACTCCATTGTAAGTGGCAACTTAACATGACTTTATGGAGATAAACTATAGCTCACTGAGTTATTCGTCACCACAACCTCACCCCCCCCCCCCCCAATATAATGAAACATTTACTTTTCGTTCTTCAGACATTATGAAAAAAGCCTGAGAATTTACAACAAGAAAAATTTATCACGAAGTTGGAGTATTTCTGAATGATTTTTCTCAAAACCCTTAACGTCTTTAAATAAGGTAATGCCCAATCCGTGCGAGGGGGGGGGGGTTAAATTTTTGGAAGTAAAATGCAGTTTAAGAGGGCGTTTTACATATTTAAATTATTGTTATGTCAGTTGAGCGCAGAAGATTTATTGGTGGGCCTACAAAATATGTAAAACGTGGTATTAAAAGCGTTTTATGTAAAATGCAGTATTATACCGCGTTTTACAAATGTGGTTCATAACTACATTTTACATATTTTGGTCACTAATTTTTTTTTTTACCTATTTAAGTATTTTGAGTCCAAAAAAACAACATTCGGTTCCGGAGTGAGCCCTTGTATGCTTTCTTCCTAAATACAAAAGTTCTACTTTTTTAACCCAAAAAAAAAGATGTCATAACCATCGCATGCAAGTGGACGTGTGTTGGAAGAGCAAATTTAAGTGGGCCCGCTGTTTCAGTTAAACAATCACAGGTGTATTAAGGAATAAACTGAAATAACTTAATTTTTTTGTCAATTCACCCTGACCGGAACCTCCTCACATTCCCTCTTGTTATTAGTAGTAAAGTAAAGTAATATGATATCTTAAGGAAAGATAAATGATAATTATCTCTTGTTTTAAAGGTACTCATACTTTGCCGATTCAACTACAACAATAATAAACCCAGTATATTCCCAACAGGTGGGGTCTGGGGAGGATAGTCTGTACGCACACCTTACCCCTGCCTAATACTGATAGAGAGGTTGTTTCCAATAGAACCTCAGCTTAGAAGGGTGAGAAGAAGAAGAAGAAGAAGAAGAAGAAAAAAAGCAAGAAAGAAAGAGAGAAGGAAGAGAGAAGAAAAAGATGGGGATAAAGGATAAGTAGTACCAAAAAATATCAATAGGGAATACAATACCTGAGGCGAACTAAACCACATAACACAATAAAAATCTAAGAATATGAAAGGACATGCGTGCTACTAAGACTATCGGTGAGCAACTAAAAAACTACCCACTAATCTTCTACCCTAATCCTCGACCTCCACACCCTCCTATCAAGGGTCGTGTCCTTAGTGAGCTGAAGTAGCGCCATGTCCTGTCTAATTACCTCTCCCTAGTATTTCTTAGGCCTACCTCGATCTTTTCTCAAACTCGCCATAGCAAACCTCTCACACCTCCTAATAGGAGTATCAATGCTTTTCCTCTTAACATGTCCGAACCATCTCATCCTCGACTACCATATCTTGTCTTCCACGGAGGCTACTCCCACTCTGTTCCGGATAGCTTCATTCTTAATCTTATCTCTCCTGGTACACCCATACATCCATCTTAACATCCTCATCTCTTCTACTTTTATCTTCTGCACGTAGGAGTTCTTGACTGACCAACATTCAGCCCCATACAACATAGTCAGTCGAACCACCACTCTATAGAACTTACCCTTAAGTCTCGGCGGACATTCTTATCACATAAAATATCGGAAGCGAGCCTTTATTTCCTCCATCCTGCTCCGATGCGATGTGCGACATCTTCATCAATCTCCCCGTTACCTTGGATAATAGACTCGAGATACTTAAAAATAGCTCTCTTGGGGATAAATTGAGCATCAAGCTTTACCTCTACGTCTCCTTTATGAGTTCCGTCACTGAATTTGCACTCCAAGTATTTTGTTTTGGTTCTACTCAATTTGAAACCTTTAGGCTCCAAGGTCTATTTCCAAACCTCCAACCTCGTGTTAACTCCGCTTCACATCTCATCAATGAACACTATATCATCAGCAAATAGCATGCACCACGACACCTCCCCTTGAATGTGTCGTGACAATACATCCATCACCAAGGAAAATAAAAACGGGCTAAGAGCCGATCCCTGGTGCAGCCCCATCACAACAAGGAAATGCTCTGAATCACCACCCACAATCCTCACCCGATCCAACTACGGACAAAATACCACGCCCACAAGCTCGGCCGTACCAAGCCACCCAGGGATAGACAACTATGTAAAAAACAATTCAGTCAAAATTTTCAGTGATGAATTTTTGTATGTCTTTTGAATCTACAAGTTGTTTATTAAAAATATATAATCATTTGAAATAAATAAACCGGTTAATGGAACCCTCGTAAATTAAATCTTGTTGTTTGTTAGGAATTGAACAAGTTGAAAATTTTGCTACCAAATAACTAAGTGAAAACTCTACGTGCCCAATTAGCCTAGTTCGCAACTTGAAGCACGTCCACGAAATATAAACACGGTAAAAATAGCACGGTCTAGCCAGTTTTCGGATTGGTCATTCAAAAATAGCCAGCGTTTAGCAAGTCAATAAAAAATAGCCTCTATTTTTCTGTACCAGAGACTGATCCAACATAATATACTGGAGTTCGGTGCACCTGTGTATGAACTTCCAACATATTATGCTGGACCGGTATACTTTGCTGGCTCCAGTATAATATACTGGAGACTGGAGCACCGATGCTTCAAACTCCAATATTTTATACTTGACCGGTATATTATACTAGAACTCCAGCATATTAGACTGGGGTTCCAGTATAATATACTGGAACTCCAGTATATTATGCTGGAGTATTTTTTCGAATTTTGAACAGTGTTTTCGTTCATATTTATCTTTACATGAAAGTTGGCTAAATTTCGATTACTTTTGAAACTGAGTTACTTTTAAACAACCACTTATAAATCTGACTATTTTTAAATTTCTCCCTATACACTAGATGGCCAAATTGGGTCAGAACGCAGAAGATATTGAGAGGGGAGAATGATACAAATATGATACTTTTGTGCTATTGTTGATTTTTTAATCCCGATAACAGAAGTCTCAGGGAAATAGCCCAACAAATTTAAATCACATTCTCCAAAATTTCAGTAAGTGATGGTGATTGTGGGATTGTGGTAAAATCCTGAAGATCATCTGAATTTTCAGTCACAATACTAAAAACAATTAGATTTTTCATTATTGTGAATGAATTCCTGATACTTCAAAATTCTGATGATTTTTAAGACGACTTCCTAAAATTCCGACTAGCGTGCTTCAAATTTATGACAAAATACTATTTTTCAAGATTTTTTTTAACGGAGTTAAAATTTAAACAGTGATTTTAGAAAGATTCATCCGGCGTAAAGGTTTTATTTGAAAAGGGTGTACATGGACCGAGTTGGTTTGGATTTTATCAAAATCAAATCAACTATATCGGTTTGAATTGGTTTGATTTTGTCGGAATTTTCGGATTTTTTTGTTATATAAATATTATTTCAATCTCACTTTGTTAAATTTTTTATAAGTAAATATATATTTAGTAAAAATTAAAAAAATCGACAAATATATTATCTATTAAAATATTCTTATGGAAGAATTTTCTTAGTTACACATGATAATTATTTTTTAGTCGTTTGACAATAACTTTACATTGATATACACTTTCAACGTTAACCGAATTTAATAATTAAACATAAAATAAATATAAACATATATAATGATATGTTCTTTTTAATTTTAAATTATCGAAAAATCATTTCAAATTCGAAAAAAGATATAAGAATTTAATAGATCTTGACATATGAATATGGAAAGAACAAAGAGATTGACGCATTTCACTAACACTTGATAAGAAAGTGATCATACAACCCATTATTTAAAGTTAATAAATATGGAGCACGTTATATTTAACTAAATATTACATCCAATAAGAGAATCGCAAATTTCTAGACATTTTTAAATTTTTTTTGTAAAAAGTCTTAATAGTATATATAAAAATTATATATTTATATGTCGATTTGGTTCGGATTTTTTTACTCAATATCAAACCTGTCACACCTCCTTTTTCCGTACCCGAGGGGGTACAAGGGAGTTTTTCCAATTAAAGGACAATCGAAACGGGATTGGTTTAATTATTTCAGAGTCGCCACTTGGGAGATTTAGGGTGTCCCAAGTCACCAATTTTAATCCCGAATCGAGGAAAAGAATGACTCCATATTACAGTCTGCGTACCAGAAATCCGGATAAGGAATTCTGTTAACCCGGGAGAAGGTGTTAGGCATTCCCGAGTTCCGTGGTTCTAGCACGGTCGCTCAACTGTTATATTCGGCTTGATTATCTGATTTTATACAAGTGTGAACTTATGTGCAAAATTTAACTTTTAAACCGCTTTTGTCATTTACTGTTATTTTATCAAGAATTGCAACGTCGTGAAAACATATCTCGAACCACGTTACATCAATGCACCCATGGTTGTTGACATATTTCGACTCGGTTGAGATTTGGATTTGGGTCACATAAATGTGCACCCGAATTAAGGAGAATAAATTATTAAGACGTGCCTAAAGCAACTAGCGTATTGTTGTTTTGGGTAAGGCCGAAAAATTCGCTAAATGGCCTGTCCCGAATTCTAAGTGTTTTAATGTATATACAGTTAGAGGGCCCCGCAGCTGTGTATATTTTTATTTGACGAGGCTCGTCTCGTTCTACTTTTAAAAGGAATTCGCGACGTCATGGATATGCCTCTCGGATCACGTCACAATCAATGTACCCGTGATTAGAAATACATTTCGAATCCGTCGAGATTTGGATTTGGGTCACATAAATGTGCACCCGAGTTTAAGAAGGTAAGGTTTATTAAAGCGTATCCTAAAGAGACTATCGTGTTGTTATTTTAGGAGGGTTGTGAGATTTGCTAAGCAACCCGTCCTGGAAACTAAATGCTTCAATAATATACATTTAACAAGGGCCCCGCATCTGCGCGTTTTGTTTGTTTTCATCGAGGCTCATCTCGTTCTTATTTTTTTAAAAAAAGATATCCTATAGCAACTATGTTTCTTGTCGTGTTTGTCTCTATCAATCGAAAGCAGTAGATAGTCCTAATTAATTAATGCTTGCAAGTTATTTATAACAGAATTCGGAAATGCTTAAAATCAGGGACGAGGCTGCGTGCACAGTCAGTCGAATAAATAATCATGGGCCCAAATCCAGCCCACGCGCGGTTGGCCAGACCTGGGCCACTGCTCGCTCGATGCGGGCCTGCCTGGTCTGTCTTCGACCTGGGCTCGACCTTCATGAGGTTGAGGCCCTGAATTTGTGTTCTTTATCTTGAAACATGGTTTCAAGAGTTATATATGGCAATTTATTGGAAAGGAAAGAACTTAATTTACAGTGTACAAATTTCATGCTTGGATTACATTACAGCATATATGGCAAAGTAAACTAAATCTGAGATGCAACCTAATTCATTGAGACCACTTTTATCTAACAGCATACATATACAATTATCATTCGATACCCTATATTGACATCAACTAGGCTTGTAAGCTAACTTCAGTATCCCAAAATATGAGCTATTAGACATTACATGACATTCAACACAACAGTACATGTATATAAACAACATTTGCAGATCTTCTCTTTTATACTCATTGCTCAAACTTTCGAGTTACATTGGTAGTGTAATTGTGTACCTGGTATAGAGGACAAAGAAGGAAGGAATGATCAGCTGGGTAGTATGCAGTAAACACAGCAACAACAACCAAACAGTAACAACACAACAGCAAACCAACAGCCACAAATGCTTTCCACAGTCCGACAGACAAATAGCAACAGTTTCCAGAGCAACAGAAACCACAGGTGGTCGAGGCCCAAACAAACAATCCCAGAAAAAGAGTAATGAACCAGTAGAAAATCCAAGATACCAAATGTGACAGCAACAGAAAAAACCCAATAACCACAAAGCTCAGCTAATACCCGATACAGTTCCAGCAATCAGGAAGACTAAGACTCGAACCACAGCACACAGAAAACTCAGTATAGTAACAATCGCAGCAGAAACACACAGCCTTTCTCTTAATGGAACAGTAATGACCCTAGTTAGAATAACTGGCTTGGCTAGAATAGCCCAACCAATTTAGCTCCTCGTGCAGTTTTGGGCAGTGATTGGTTAAAGTGTTCTGAAAATTTCCCCTTTTTGTTTTCTCTTTTTCTGAAGACTAGAAGTCCAGCCCTCTTTCAGTTCTCAAATGGCCTATTTATAAGCCATAGTGACCAAGTGCAGCTAAGCTGCCCTCCCATCTGCAACTTGCAGCCTGCCCATACCCTGTTAAAGCCCATGCTTAAGCATCTTTTGGTGCCAGCCCCTTTGGTCCCCCACGCCTGGCTTTGTTTAATCAAGAGTGATGGGCTCATTTTATTATTCATTTTAAGCCCCATACCCTTGTGTCTTGTTCCCCATTGTCACTAGGTTAATCATATTTTAATTACCACTTGACATATTCTGAAATTATCCCCTAATCAGACCCTGTCTTATGCCAAGATTACCCTTATACCTTGCATATTACTGTATTACCCTAACTCTTAATAGTTAGTATATAAACCTCTCTGATTTCAGCCAAAACCTGAATACTAGCTAATTAAACTCAAACTGCTTTTAGGCTGATTTGTTAGATCCCTAAAGCTAATTGCCAATTCTCTGCCTGAGTTCAAACAACGATTCAAACTTTAAGCAAACAGGGGTGCCAATCAAATGGTATGAGTTGGCCACATTGGGAGCCAAGCCTGACCAACTCACAACCAATTGATCCAATATGCAGTCAAAGGTGTACACTATAATCGTCGTGCTACTATATCAAGCTTACAAACATCATAAAGAAACAGGCACAGTAATCGTACTGAAATGTATACTCCTGATTTTTCAATATTTCAAGTGAATTCAGTTGACGACACTTATTTAGATGACTACACAAACTATAATATACAGCAAACAACCAATAAAACCAACAAACAAACTTATCATTAACTTAAAACGGACACAAACAGGGACAGATGAGTCACAAAACAAAACAAACCAGAACATGAACGACAGATAGATTTTAGGAGGACAAAAAGAAAAAGGAAAAATACCTCAGGGGAATGAAACTAAGATCGACACAAGCTCGAACTTGGACCAGGTTATTTGGGGTCTAATGGAATTTAACCGAAGTGTTCTCAACTGAGAACACTTTGGTAAAAGTCTGCTAGACCCTGATCCTGCCACTGATTCGAACAAAACCCATAGATCTGAATCCTAGGGCTCTTGAGGTTCGATTTGGGAACCGTTCAATTCTAGTCAGATTCGAACGGAACCAAAGCCACTCAGGGGGTGAGGGAGGTCAGGAGGGGCTGTGGTGTGAGTTTGGGGTCAATCGGTGTAGATCTAGTTTTTGCTCGAATCTTCGTTTGAAGATTCGAGAGGCTACGGGTTGATTCGAGGTGAGCGGTTAACGGATTTGTGTTCAGGGTGGCTGGGTGCATCGGGGATGTTATTTTGGTGGTCATCGGAATCCGAGTGGCCGGGGTTACAGAGGAGGAACCTAAGGTTTCTTAGGTTTTGAGAGGAGGGGGTTCGGGGACGAAGGTGAACAGTGGGGCTAGGGGGTTTGGTTTGGGGCGTGGGGGTAAGGGGTCAGGTTTATATACGATCTAGGGGTTTAGATCCTGGCCGTTGGATCAAACGAGACCTATGGCCAGGATCTATTCACTTAGGGAAAACGGTGTCGTTTGGGTTTTGGTAGTGGGTGAGACCGGGTAAGGTTGGATCGGGTCAAAACTGGGCGGGTTTAGGGGAATGGCCTAGGTCCGTTGGATCAAGGGGTTGGACGGCTCATATCACCTTCCTTAGACGAAGTCGTTTGGGGTCGAACGAGTGGCCTGATCGGGACCGTTCGTTTGAGTCAGATCAATGGTTCTAATCAGGGGTACTGATGCAACGTCGTTTGGGGGTCCTGTTGGGGCAGCCTGATTTGGACTAGGTTTTGGTGCTGGTTTGGGCCTGCTTTGTTTCATTTCTTCTTTGGCCCAAACCAGTTTTCTTTCACTCTTTTGCTTTCTTTCTTTTTTTTTTTCATTTTTCTTTTAAAACAAAAATAAAAATAATAGATAATAAAACAACGAAATTAAAACTAAACAACAATGTAACATTTTAACACAATTATCACAAAAATATTTAAGTAAGTTAACTAAAAGCCTAGAACGAACGATGCACACATATATATATTTTTTTTTGAATTTTCTTTTACCGACACATAGTTTTGTATTTTTGTTTGATAGTGACTGGATGCAAAATGGGCAGACACACAAATGACCAACAACACATGTTACGGAAAGATCGAAAAATTGTACAGCGAAACCATTTGTCACTATTTTTATTTTCTTTTGGAGCGATCGTCCGTGAGGCAAAAATCACGTGCTTACAGCTGCCCCTCTTTGCACGAAGACTCGAAGGGTTTTCGCGCAAAGATAAGCGAGCGATTTTTGCCCGTCCGAATACTCCGTGTGAAGCATTTTTTTTTGAAAAAGATTTGACCGAACCTTTGCTTCAGAGGTTTCCTACATATCCTGGGCTGAACAGGAATCAGGTCAATGTAGTTCGGGAAATTTTGGTAGCTGGGACTACCGTGTGACTGTAGTGTTTGCTGTTGTTGTGCGCTGTTGTATGCTGCTGTAGGATGCTACTGCTCAACCGATCTCCCTGTTACATTGCTCTAAAAGGAAAACAAGAAGCTAAGCTAGACTGAGGATCATGAGATCTTATCCATCTTCCACTTGTTCTTGTTGCCTTGCTTTCTTGTCGGCTAACGCTTTCCTCTGACGCCTTTATTTTGTGAACTTGGAGATGATGCTGGTCCTTCACCTTTTCTGAATGTCAGTTCTCATCACTTTGCTTGATTTGCTGGGAACATGGCTTTCTTCCTTAAATCTTTCAATGGTTTCTTCAGCGGTATGGTTTTTCATCAGAATTGTTATGTTGGGCATGCCATAATGTTTCTAAACTGCTTCTTCTGAGACGCGTTTTTCCTTCCTTTTGAATGTGCGCTTGCTTTGGCAGACTTCTGCTTCTTAGCGCTGGGGATTTTATTGTTTTTCCTGCTTGGGGCTCTCTGTTGTAACCTTCCGTCTTCAGGTGGGGCTACTGACTCCAAACTCTAGAGCTAAAAGTGTTCCCGCATTATACTGGTGGGCGACCTAGAACTTAAAAGTATTCCCACATTATACTGGTGGGCGACCTAGAACTTAAAAGTATTCCCGCATTATACTGGTGGGCGACCTAGAACTTAAATGTATTCCCGCATTATACTGGTGGGCGACCTAGAACTTGAATGTATTCCCGCATTATACTGGTGGGCGACCTAGAACTTAAAATATTCCCGCATTATACTGGTGGGCGACCTAGAACTTAAATGTATTCCCGCATTATACTGGTGGGCGACCTAGAACTTAAATGTATTCCCGCATTATACTGGTGGGCGACCTAGAACTTAAAAGTATTCCCGCATTATACTGGTGGGCGACCTAGAACTTAAAGTATTCCCGCATTATACTGGTGGGCGACATAGAACTTAAAAGTATTCCCGCATTATACTGGTGGGCGACCTAGAACTTAAATGTATTCCCGCATTATACTGGTGGGCGACCTAGAACTTGAATGTATTCCCGCATTATACTGGTGGGCGACCTAGAACTTAAAATATTCCCGCATTATACTGGTGGGCGACCTAGAACTTAAAGTATTCCCGCATTATACTGGTGGGCGACCTAGAACTTAAAAGTATTCCCGCATTATACTGGTGGGCGACCTAGAACTTAAAAGTATTCCCGCATTATACTGGTGGGCGACCTAGAACTTAAATATTGAAATTGTTTCCCCGTTCTTCCGAGAAAATTTTCGACAATCGGCAGAAAATTTTCTGCCCCGGTTTTTGGTGACTTCCATGGCGTTGCATCTTGCTGCCCTCATCAATCCTCTGTTCCCCTGCAACAGACAAAAGGATTTGGTCAGTTTTAATCGTGGTGGTAGAGGGTGCCTTTCTGGCGAGCAATTTTTCTCTCTTCCTCTTTTCTTGCTCTTTGTCCCCATAATTGGTTGGCGGGCAAAGTTGCCTGTTGGGGGTCTCTAGCCTGCTGGGGATTGGTTTTCAATTTATCCCCTTTTCTGCTTTCTTTTTAAACACATGATGTGGGAGTCTGCTTCTAACTCCCGAAACCACTCCCTTTTGGAGCCTACTTCTTCCAAAATTTCCGGGCACAATCACTGCATTGCCCGGGACCGGCCTTTAAGACTGTTTGTATTATCCTGCATTGGATGAATTCCCCTTCGGTTTCTGGTAGTAAGCTTTGAAAAATCCTTTCAAGACACATTTTAGGGAAAGAAATAAAAGATATGGAAAGGATAAAATCTTTCTGAACCAATATTTTTTGTGGGAGGAGACAATCAGAAGAACTTATCTGGAGGACATGACTGGTCCCCGTGATCATGACGTGCACCATAGATTCCCGACCCAGTCTATTCGTATCAATCGATTTGTCCGATGGTCTGACTTGCTGGGGATGATAAATGGTTGTTCATCTTGTTGCGAATGTGGTAGCTTTTGCTGCTCTATCTTGTCGCCTCATAGTGCCCTTCGAGGGGTTTTCACTAATGAGACTCTCTCTTTTCTCTCATATCCCGGCGCCTTATGGTGCCTGTGAAGGTTTTTACCAATAAGACTCTCATTTCATATCCCTCATCTTATATCGCCTCTCGGTGCCTGTGAAGGTCTTCACCGATAAGACTCTCTCATTTTATTTCTTTCGGGAAATCGGGGTGTTGTAGATACGTCCCTCCTTTCTGGAGATTCCCTTGACCATCAACTCATTTCCAGTCTTACGATCCTCTTCTTTGCTTGGGATCAGTGTATTATTCCCGGTCTTATTTGCCTGACTCGACATCTCTTGAACATTGATCGGGAGGTCTTTTGGACATTGATGTTGGTTTTGGTGTGGAGTTAAAGAAAAGCTATGAAAAAAATGAAAATAATTTGATGGGTGCTATGCTACAACTTTTGGAATCAAACCTTTGTTGGAACTTAAAAACATAACCTCTGCCCCCAGTTTTCTTGCTTGGGGAATTTATCTTTTATGCTTATGTTGAGCTATGTGCGTTACGCACATTGTGCCTATTATGCACACTATGTACATTATGCATCCTATATTTGCTATGATGCATACTATGACCGAGCCGTGAGGCGCCTACGTATCCTCTTTGAGGAATCAGGTCAAACGTAGTTCCCACGGTTTTGTTATTTGTGATTTTATCTTCTTCCTTTTTCTTTTCCTTCTTTTCATTTTTTTCCATGTCTTTTTCTTTTCTTTTCTTTTTCTTTTCTTTTCTTTTTTCATATCTTTCCCATTAGTGATTCCAAGAGAGGGGTATTGAAAAAATTGCTTAAGGCTCAAAGGGGGAAGCGAGGGTTAAAAGTGTTTGGATAGAAGAAAGAATTGCCTCCGTCATCTCATTATTCAACAAATGCCAAATACAAACAAATAAACCAAAAATTGCCATAATTAAAGAAGTTACGCATAATATCTCTTGACTGCATCTGAATTGATAGCCATGTCGACACATCTACCTTCGACATCTGTCAAACACAAAGCACCGTTGGACAATATTCTGGTCACGATATAAGGCCCTTGCCAATTTGGGGCGAATTTGCCTTTTGCCTCGACCTGATGTGGGAGGATCTTCTTTAATACCTGCTGCCCTACTTCAAATTTCCTAGGGCGCACCTTCTTATTATACGCTCTTGCCATTCTCTTCTGGTACAGCTGACCATGGCACACTGCTGCCAATCTTTTCTCATCTATCAGGCTCAACTGTTCCAAGCGAGCTTTGATCCATTCATCATCATCAATTCCGGCTTCAGCGACAATTCGGAGGGACGGAATTTCGACCTCCGCTGGTATCACGGCCTCAGTTCCATACACCAACAAATAAGGAGTTGTGCCTATGGAAGTCCGGACGGTAGTGCGGTAACCCAACAAGGCAAAGGGTAATTTCTCGTGCCATTGTCTGGACCCTTCCACCATTTTTCGCAGTATCTTCTTGATATTCTTATTGGCTGCTTCGACTGCTCCATTTGCCTTAGGACGATATGGGGTGGAATTGCGGTGTGTAATCTTGAATTGTTGGCATACCTCTCTCATCAAGCTGCTATTAAGATTCGCACCGTTATCCGTGATGATCACTTTTGGGATCCCAAATCTGCAGATGATATGGGAGTGAACAAAGTCCACCACTGCCTTCTTGGTTACTGATTTGAAGGTTTTAGCCTCAACCCATTTGGTGAAGTAATCAATGGTCACTAGAATGAACCTATGACCGTTGGACGCTGCTGGCTCGATGGGCCCAATGACATCCATGCCCCATGCTACAAACGGCCAGGGTGCTGACATCGTATGTAACTCTGTTGGCGGAGAATGAATCAAATCTCCATGTATCTGGCACTGATGGCATTTCCTTACGAAAGTGATACAGTCGTGTTCCATGGTTAGCCAATAACACCCTGTTCGAAGGATCTTTCTTGCCAATACATATCCGCTCATGTGCGGCCCACAAACTCCGGCATGTACTTCCGCCATAACCGTCGTTGCCTGCCCGGCATCTATGCATCTCAACAATCCCAAATCCGGGGTTCTTTTGTACAATACTCCTCCACTGAGGAAGAAACCATTCGACAAACGCCGAAGGGCTCTTTTTTGGTCTCCAGAGGCATGTTCTGGATATATCCCCATCCTGAGGTATTCCTTGATATCATGAAACCAGGGTTCGCCATCTGCTTCTTCTTCTATGGCATTGCAGTAGGCGTGCTGATCACGGACCTGGATGTGTAGAGGATCAACATACATTTTGTCAGGGTGGTGCAGCATTGATGCTAAGGTGGCCAAGGCATCCGCAACCTCATTGTGAACTCTCGGGATGTGTTTGAACTTCACCGATCGAAATTGCTTGCTCAGATCATGCAAGCATTGTCGGTATGGTATGAGCTTTAGATCTCGTGTTTCCCATTCACCCTGAATTTGATGTACCAAGAGGTCCGAGTCTCCCAAGACCAAGACGTCTTGGACATCCATGTCAGCAGCCAAGCGCAGACCCAGAATGCAAGCCTCATACTCGGCCATATTGTTGGTGCAATAGAAGCGTAGTTGAGCCGTAACAGGATAATGCCGTCCTGTTTCAGAAATGAGTACTGCTCCTATTCCAACCCCTTTTGCGTTTGCAGCTCCATCGAAGAAAAGCTTCCAACCTGGTTCCTCAGGTAATTCCAACTCATTCGTATGCATCACCTCTTCGTCAGGAAAATACGTTCTTAAGGGCTCGTATTTTTCATCAACGGGATTCTCTGCCAAATGGTCTGCCAGTGCCTGGGCTTTCATGGCCGTCCTCGTTACGTAGATGATATCAAACTCTGTGAGCAGAATTTGCCACTTTGCCAACCTTCCCGTGGGCATAGGTTTCTGAAAGATATACTTCAATGGGTCCAAGCGGGATATGAGATAAGTAGTATATGAAGACAGGTAGTGCTTCAACTTCTGAGCTACCCAAGTTAGGGCGCAGCACGTTTTCTCGAGTTGAGTGTACTTGACCTCATGCACTGTGAATTTCTTGCTAAGATAGTAGATGGCCTGCTCCTTCCTCCCTGTGTCATCATGTTGCCCCAGTACACAACCAAATGAATTTTCCAAGACCGTCAGGTAAAGAATTAGGGGCTTCCCGGGCTTAGGCGGGACCAATACGGGTGGATTAGACAGATACCCTTTGATTTGGTCGAAAGCCTCCTGACACTCTGCCGTCCAACCTACCGCAGCATCCTTTCTCAGCAGCCGAAATATGGGCTCACAAGTTGCTGTGAGTTGAGCGATGAACCTGCTGATGTAATTGAGTCTACCCAGCAAACTCATTACCTCTGTTTTGTTCCTTGGCGGTGGCAAATCTCGGATGGATTCAATTTTGGATGGGTCTAACTCAATCCCCCGTCGACTGACGATGAATCCTAGCAACTTTCCTGATGGAACCCCGAATGCGCATTTGGCCGGGTTAAGCTTGATATCATACCTCCGGAGTCTTTGGAAAAATCTCCTTAGGTCTGCTACATGGTCCTCCTGACGCCAAGATTTGATGATCACATCATCGACGTACACCTCGATTTCCTTGTGTATCATGTCATGAAACACAGCAGTCATTGCTCGCATGTACGTTGCCCCGGCGTTCTTTAACCCGAACGGCATTACCCGATAGCAGTAGGTTCCCCATGGCGTAATAAACGCTGTCTTCTCAGCATCCTCCTCGTCCATTAGGATCTGATGATAACCCGCATAGCAATCCACAAAGGATCCGATCTCGCGCCCAGCGCAGTTATCGATCAGGATATGAATGTTGGGTAGCGGGAAATTGTCCTTGGGACTTGCTTTGTTGAGGTTGCGGTAGTCAACGCACACCCTGATTTTTCCGTCCTTCTTTGGGACTGGTACCACATTGGCCAACCACTCAGGATACCGAGTGACCCGAATGACCTTCGATTGTAACTGCTTAATCACTTCTTCTTTGATCTTTACACTCATTTCTGTTTTAAATTTCCTTAGTTTTTGCTTGACCGGAGGGTATGCCGGGTCAGTGGGCAATTTGTGAACCACTAAATTGGTGCTTAATCCAGGCATATCATCATAGGACCAGGCAAAAACATCTTTGAATTCCCTGAGAGTTTTGATCAATTCTGTTCTGACATTCGGCTCCATGTGGATGCTAATTTTGGTCTCTTGGACGTTATCAACGTCTCCTAGATTCACAGCCTCGGTGTCATTTAAGTTAGGCTTGGGTTTCTCTTCAAATTGGCACAGTTCTCTGTTTATTTCTTCGAAGGCTTCACCTTCGTCACATTCAGATTCATCGTCACAAACGACCTTTTGCATCATTGAGTCGGTTTCAGATTGATTTATTAGACTAGGTCGAAGATCCGCTGTGCATGCCATGTCATTAGAACCAGTAAAAAGAGAACTGTTCAGAAAGAAAAAGAACAAGACAAAAATTAAAATGAGACAAAAGAAGAGAACTTTATTAAATTTGCGGGATAAAAGGGTTCACACTTTTACAAAAACGAAAGTAAAATTTGGATTACACCCTTGAATAATCCGATCAAACAAACAAACAAACAAAACATTAATCAAAGCCTACTACCAAGACTCCCCTCGGACAGGAAGAGGAGTAACCGTCCAATTGTTGGTCTTGGCCTCAGGCCCCACAAATTGTATCTCTGCTCTGCTGGAACCTTCTCCAGCTTCCACCATACTGACATCCGCGAACAGCCTCTCAAAACTCTGATTCAGGTCTTCATTTATACCGATCAAAGGTCCTCGAATCTTTGGGATCGCTGACCCCTTGGCACTTGCTTTAACAAAAGACCTTGAGAGGCGTGGCACTGGTTTAGGCAGAAACCAGACCCTCTTCTTCATTTTTCGCGCTTGCTTCCTGTCTGCTGCGGTTGGTTTGAACCCCAACCCGAAAGTTTCCAGATTCTTAGGAAGGGAGACAGGTTGGACTATCCCTTGAAGTTCAACTCCCAGGCCTTTTCCCGGCACAAATCCATTACCCAGCATTTCTGATACCATCATGACTGCTGCGGCAGCTACCCTAGGGCGCGGGATGATTTCTCCTTCAGAAACTTTGTTGGCCGACCCTATATTGAAAATCTGGTAGACCCAAGGACCTTTGTCATCAGTGGTCTCTATGAAAGGCACAATGGTTCCGCTCATGGTGCATGTTGTATCCTCGCCGTGCAACACGACCTCTTGTCTTTCCCACTCGAACTTCACTGTCTGATGTAGGGTGGAAGGCACCGCTTTAGCTGCATGAATCCAAGGTCGTCCTAACAGCAAGTTGTAAGATACCGTGGCGTCCAATACCTGGAATTCCATGGTAAACAGGACCGGACCAATGGTCAGTTCAAGTACAACATCCCCCACAGTGGCTGTTCCGTTTCCGTCAAACCCCCGGACACAGATGCTATTCTCCCGGATTCTTCCACGGTCAATCTTTAACTGGTCCAGGGTGGATAATGGACAAATATTGGCGCTTGAGCCGTTATCCACCAATACTCGGGTTACCACCGAGTCTTCACATTTGACAGCTAGGTATAGAGCTTTATTGTGCTCCGTTCCTTCCACCGGCAGGTCATCATCTGAGAATGTCACTCTGTTCACCTCGAAAATCTTGCTGGCAATGGTTTCCAGGTGGTTTACAGAAATCTCACTGGGTACATGGGCCTCGTTCAATATCTTTAACAGGGCCCGACGATGTTCCTCGGAATGGAGGAGTAATGACAATAGTGAGATCTGGGCAGGTGTTTTTCTCAGCTGCTCAACCACAGAATAGTCTTGTACTTTCATCTTCCTCAGGAATTCTTCAGCCTCTTCTTCTGACACTGGCTTCTTGGTTGCCACTGGGTTGGTTTTTCTTAACTCCACCGGAGCAAAACATCGACCTGATCGAGTCAGCCCTTGCGCTTCACAACTGACTTCTTCCACCTGTTTTCCTTGGTACGTCACCACTGCCTTTTCATATTTCCAGGGCACAGCCCTGCTGTCAATCATCGGCAGTTGGACCACCGGCTTTATGGTCACCCGTTCTCTACATACCCCTTTCAACATGACTGCCGGTGTGGGCAGGATCCCTGGTATTACCAACTTGCTTGGCTCGGGTTTGCTTGCTATGACGGACGGGCTCTTCCCCAATATTACTACCGGCTTGACGCCTTCACCCTGCGGCTGTATACTCGTTCCTCCACTGGTTAAGACTTCTCTCGGGGCGGCTTGGATCATCATCACTGTTTGTGAGGGTTTTCTTAATTCTCCTCCCTCACACACCAACTCAATCATGTGAGTTTCGTGGTGCGCTGGCAGTGGGTTTTGGTTGATGTTAGGAGCCTCCGGTGTCTGGACCTCGATCTTATTGGTGTCAATAAGATCCTGTATGGCATGCCTTAACTTCCAGCACTTCTCGGTATCGTGCCCGAGCATCCCTGAACAGTATTCACAACTGATTGAACGATCCAAATTCTGAGGCGGGGGATTTGGTTCCCGAGTATGGACAGGACTAACCAAACCCAATTGCCGCAGCTTGTGGAACACAGCGGTGTAGGTTTCTCCCAGTTCGGTGAAGGTTCTTTGCTTCCGCAACCTGTCATTCCTAGCATCTGGATTTCCCCGGAAACCTGCCCCTGAAGGGTTTCTATATGCCCTTGGTGGAGGGTAGGTGTTTTGTGGTGGTGCATATATGTTCTGGGGAGCCGGTGCGCGCCATTGTGGGCGAACCGGAGGCTGAGTGTATACCTGGGCTTGGTGTACGGAACAATGTGGTTCTCGAGGTGGATAGAAATTTTGTGGTGGGTTGTATGGGTAATTTGACCTGTGAGGCCTGGGTTGGTTGTAGTGCGGCCTGCCAGCCCTGGACCAACTGCCTGCCTCGATCGTGGCAACCTCTTCTTTCTTTCTTCTTAGCGCACCTCCCGTGCCGCTTTGAATAGCCTGGGTTGTGGCCTTAAGTGCCGAATAGTTTAAGATCTTGTCCGACCTCAAACCTTCTTCTATCATGACCCCTATTTTGACCACCTCGTTGAAAGATTTTCCAACCGTTGTCACCAAGTGACCAAAGTAGGTTGGATCCAATGTCTGCAAAAAATAGTCTACCATCTCTCCCTCTCTCATGGGAGGATCGACCCTAGCTGCTTGTTCTCTCCAGCGGAACCCGAACTCGCGAAAACTTTCCCCGGGTTTCTTCCCAGTTCTCAATAACGTGAGACGGTCAGGGACTATCTCTAGATTGTACTGGAAATGACCTGCAAAAGCCTGTGCCAGATCATCCCACGTGTACCACCTGCTGAAATCCTGCCTGGTATACCATTCCAGTGCAGATCCGCTCAGACTTTGGCCGAAATAAGCTATCAAAAGCTCATCCTTGCCTCCTGCCCCTCTCATTTTGCTACAGAATCCCCGCAAATGTGCCATGGGATCACCGTGCCCTTCATATAAATCAAACTTGGGCATCTTGAACCCAGCCGGGAGTTGGACATCTGGGAAAGGGCACAGATCTTTGTATGCCACGCTGACTTGATTGCCCAGCCCGTGCAAGTTCCTGAAGGATTGCTCCAGGCTTTTGAACTTTCTCAACACTTCATCCTGTTCAGGGGCCTTAACCGGCTTCTCAACCTCTGCCGGTACTTCCAAATGGGGATTGTAAGCCTGTGGTTCCGGCGCGCGGAATGTAGGCTCAGGGGGATAGTATTGGGTGTCGTGAGCCCGAAACAATGGCTCACTAGTCGTTCGCTGCAAAGGGGCTGATGTAGGTCCCACAAAAATGGGAATGTTGGGTGTTGGGAGAGGTTGATGGGGTGGTGGAGCTTGGGAATCGTGAGGGCTTCTTTCTTGATGATAGAGGGGATTTGGGCGGCTTGTGGAAGGGCCAGAGTGAGGGTATTCCGGCATGTGTCCCAGTGTCTCAGGGCTCTTTTGTGTTTTGGCCAGGGCTAGCTGCATTGCATGCATCTCTAGTCCCATCCTTTCAATCTTTTCCATTGCCTCTTTTAGCAACTGGCTCATCGGCCTTTCTTCCTCATTACTATTCTCTGAAGTAGTCATGCTTGTTGCTACCGGTCCTTTGGATCTGGTTTGGTATGAATGTGTTGCCAGAATTCTTTAACAACTAACTGTCTGGTATCAGACAACAACAAACTTTGTTAGTGTTAGAGCTTAACAGATTTGATCATAACACATAGAGGATGCAATGCACCTAGGCAGTTAACCGTTTCTACATGCTTTGCTTCAAACAACATGCGTCATCCCGGTTTGCTCATTTGTCTCTTTAAAGTATTTTGCGAAACCCTGCGTTTTATTCTATTTACATTTTCTTTTCTTTATTTATTAAAAGCGGTCGAATCTTATGGGGATTTCCTACGTATCACGTCCCCGCGTGAATCAGACCAGGCGTAGTTCTGCCTCGAAGTAAAGACACATAGAAATTCTTTCGGAGTTGCTTAATTTCATTATCAAAATTTGCTATTACACATTACTTCAAGAAAAATAGCAACAGTACAGACTCCACGGTTTTAAACTTGGTTTGAGGAAAAGAAAACAACATATGGGGAAACAACAAACAAAACAATCAGAACTCGATCAACAACTAATTTTCCAACTTAGGGACCCACGAGGCATCTTTCGGCCCTTTCGCGGCCCTAGGTGTAAGGTCTCTTTGCAGGCTCTTCAACTCGTTCATAATCCGGTGGACGCAGCCCATGATGGAAGCAATGAGGGTTTCCCGAGGTGTTTGCTCGCATGCCAAACATTTTAGGTAGATGTAATGCCCGATTTCGTCAATTCTTGCTCGAATGTTGTCCCTTTCTGCGAACAATTGCCTTATCTGTCGGCTTTTCAATCCTAGCGTTTGTGCATTGGTGGCGAGCTGATCCTGGAACATATCCATTTGCCTTTCCATCCTTGTCATTACATTGTAATAGCGTCTTCGGTCGGCTTGGGCATCTTGTGTTTGCTTGAAGATCCGCTCTTGCAGGGCGGAATTTGTTTCCTTTGCTGCTTTGACGCTCAGTTCACAATTCCTCATGACCTGCTGTAGGCGTTTCCTCCGGGCCATTGTACCTTCTGCCCATTTGACCCTCATCCTTGCTATGCAAGCCTCTGATTGGTCTAATTCATCTTGGCTCTGGATGACCTGATTTCTCAAACTGGCTATCAATCTTTCGTCGGAGCAGCGCTTCTGTTGGTCGATGTTATTCTTACTGGCTTGGCGAAGGCGGGCCCTCAGGGTTTGGTTCTCTTGGGCTAACTTGTCTTTTTCAGCCTGCTCTTGGGCGGCTTGCACGTTGTTTTCGAATATCATCCTTTCAATTTGTCGCTTCAACTTCCTAATTTCAACCAGGTAACCTTCCTCTTTTGCGAGCCAATCCCATTGTTCTTGCGATGACTTAACAAAACTTCGGAGGTGAGGCCGTTTGGTTGGTCGTTTCACGATGCTCTTCTTGTTCTGCCAAGTGAGATAGGCCGGTGAGACTTCACCCCTAGACACATCATTTACTCGGGTATTTGCCGTCAAGTACTGGCATTCACTCCATATGCAACGAACTGTCTTTTCAGGAAATTGGCCGTCACTGCTGACCTCGACTGCATAAGTGCTGAGATCTTCGTCCGGGTGTAGTACTTGACATCTTCCCAACTGTCTCATTACCCTGTAAGGGGCATAAGGTTGAATACCCCTGAGTCCCATCAAGAGGAAGTGAGGACCAGTGGCGGGCATGTATATGATTTCTTCCACAGAAAGCCAACCCAAAGTCCAGTTTACTTGGTCTGCGGTGATGATCCGGAGATAGGATATCCATTCTTCAAACCCTCCCGGTGATCGAAAACCTGAAACCCTTAGGCTATAACCCTCGATGCAGCCCCCATTTGTAGACATGTAGTGCATATACTGAGGATGGTGACACAAGTGTTCGATCATCCACATCTGTAACAACAAGTTGCACCCTTCGAAGAAGTCTGCTCCAGCTTTACAAGCTGTGAGGGCTCGGTATATTTCTGACATTATCATGGGAGCAAGGATGCTTTTATCGTTGGTAATCAAGATTTTGACGATTCCAGCCACCTTTAGATCGATATTTCTATCTTTTCGGGGAAACACCACAAGGCCCAAAAATGCCACCATAAAAGCGAACCGCCTATGCTCATTCCATTTTACCAGATTTCCCCTGCTACAAATACCACTTTCTGGATCATTAAATCCTCCTTTGCTCCCGTACCTCTGGTATATGAATTGTAGGGTAGAAAAACCTCTATCCAGTTCAGCGTATGGGACTCCTTTGCTTATCTTCAACAGATCCATGAATTTGTGTGAATTCACAGCCCTTGGAGCGATCAGGTATTTGTGTCTCAAACCTTCAGTGACGTCCATGTAACCCGCCATTTCTTCTAAGGTTGGGGTGAGTTCAAAATCTGAGAAACGGAACACGTTGTGGGCTGGATCCCAAAATGTAACTAAAGCCTTTATGATGTCGCACCGAGGCCTAACTTTCAACAAATCAACCAAACCTCCCAGGTGCAGTTTGATCTTGTCTTGCTCTGACCTTTCCAAATCCTCCCACCATAATCGCACTTCCAGGGGGATTTTGCTTCTAACTGTTACCGGCAAACTTGGACTCATACTCATTCTGCATGAGCATTGGGGTGATTAAGCAAAGATCCAGACTCATTAGACTCAAAGACACAAATTGACACACTATTTTTCTAGAGAAACGAAATTTTTGTTGTTTCTGAAAAGTACGATGTCACCTTAAAACTTTCGTTATTTGATTTGTACCTATATTTTGAAAAACAGGTTGAGCCCGATGGGGGTTGCCTATGTATCTTGCACCCGGCGAGAATCGAACTGACGTAGTTCAGGCATAAGCCGAAATTTGGAGACACACTATTTTTCTCTTAGAAATGAATCAAAGACCCTTACTAAAACAAATTAATAAGACACCCATTTTCTTTCTTTTTTTTTCAAAATTCTGGCAGAGTTTTAACCATTTTCTGGGTATTGATCTTTCAAAAATAATTATCTCCTTATCCGTTATTCCGAAATCGGTCAGCATGCAAGCCTTGAAACAAGTAAATGCATAAAGCAAGCAGGATGCAGCAGGATGGTCTTTTCATATCAGGTTGCTAGTCCTAGACGGACCCAACCCCTGTGTTGAGTCCCCTAAGTCAAATGCACATGATGCAAATAAACGTTCCTACTAGGGATCCTGGCATGTGGCTTTGTTATACTACGTTCAGAACCTGGGTGTTTGTTCTAGACCTGGCTTACCCGAGCGGACAACTCGAGCCAAGGATGGGAGCTGTGTACCGGTAACCAAAAGGCCATCCGATTTTGCAACTCCTCCGAATCCTCGTTCTATTTTGGCATATGACACTAACAGAAAGAAGCCACGACCAGCGTGCGCTCCTCAAGAGAGAAGAGAAGGGTTTCGGCACAGTTTATATATACAGTCCAAATAATATCAAAGCAGTAAAAGCAGCATTTAGCACATTAGGCTCAAACACGTAAAAAAACCAGATAATAAATAAAGCCAAATAATAACAATTATTTCCAGCTCGAATTCTTAACCCTGAACCAGTGGTTCTGGGTTAAAGATCCCCAGCGGAGTCGCCAGAGCTGTCACACCTCCTTTTTCCGTACCCGAGGGGGTACAAGGGAGTTTTTCCAATTAAAGGACAATCGAAATGGGATTGGTTTAATTATTTCAGAGTCGCCACTTGGGAGATTTAGGGTGTCCCAAGTCACCAATTTTAATCCCGAATCGAGGAAAAGAATGACTCCATATTACAGTCTGCGTACCAGAAATCCGGATAAGGAATTATGTTAACCCGGGAGAAGGTGTTAGGCATTCCCGAGTTCCGTGGTTCTAGCACGGTCGCTCAACTGTTATATTCGGCTTGATTATCTGATTTTATACAAGTGTGAACTTATGTGCAAAATTTAACTTTTAAACCGCTTTTGTCATTTACTGTTATTTTATCAAGAATTGCAACGTCGTGAAAACATATCTCGAACCACGTTACATCAATGCACCCATGGTTGTTGACATATTTCGACTCGGTTGAGATTTGGATTTGGGTCACATAAATGTGCACCCGAATTAAGGAGAATAAATTATTAAGACGTGCCTAAAGCAACTAGCGTATTGTTGTTTTGGGTAAGGCCGAAAAATTCGCTAAATGGATAGTCCTAATCGAAAGCAGTAGATAGTCCTAATTAATTAATGCTTGCAAGTTATTTATAACAGAATTCGGAAATGCTTAAAATCAGGGACGAGGCTGCGTGCACAGTCAGTCGAATAAATAATCATGGGCCCAAATCCAGCCCACGCGCGGTTGGCCAGACCTGGGCCACTGCTCGCTCGATGCAGGCCTGCCTGGTCTGTCTTCGACCTGGGCTCGACCTTCATGAGGTTGAGGCCCTGAATTTGTGTTCTTTATCTTGAAACATGGTTTCAAGAGTTATATATGGCAATTTATTGGAAAGGAAAGAACTTAATTTACAGTGTACAAATTTCATGCTTGGATTACATTACAGCATATATGGCAAAGTAAACTAAATCTGAGATGCAACCTAATTCATTGAGACCACTTTTATCTAACAGCATACATATACAATTATCATTCGATACCCTATATTGACATCAACTAGGCTTGTAAGCTAACTTCAGTATCCCAAAATATGAGCTATTAGACATTACATGACATTCAACACAACAGTACATGTATATAAACAACATTTGCAGATCTTCTCTTTTATACTCATTGCTCAAACTTTCGAGTTACATTGGTAGTGTAATTGTGTACCTGGTATAGAGGACAAAGAAGGAAGGAATGATCAGCTGGGTAGTATGCAGTAAACACAGCAACAACAACCAAACAGTAACAACACAACAGCAAACCAACAGCCACAAATGCTTTCCACAGTCCGACAGACAAATAGCAACAGTTTCCAGAGCAACAGAAACCACAGGTGGTCGAGGCCCAAACAAACAATCCCAGAAAAAGAGTAATGAACCAGTAGAAAATCCAAGATACCAAATGTGACAGCAACAGAAAAAACCCAATAACCACAAAGCTCAGCTAATACCCGATACAGTTCCAGCAATCAGGAAGACTAAGACTCGAACCACAGCACACAGAAAACTCAGTATAGTAACAATCGCAGCAGAAACACACAGCCTTTCTCTTAATGGAACAGTAATGACCCTAGTTAGAATAACTGGCTTGGCTAGAATAGCCCAACCAATTTAGCTCCTCGTGCAGTTTTGGGCAGTGATTGGTTAAAGTGTTCTGAAAATTTCCCCTTTTTGTTTTCTCTTTTTCTGAAGACTAGAAGTCCAGCCCTCTTTCAGTTCTCAAATGGCCTATTTATAAGCCATAGTGACCAAGTGCAGCTAAGCTGCCCCCCATCTGCAACTTGCAGCCTGCCCATACCCTGTTAAAGCCCATGCCTAAGCATCTTTTGGTGCCAGCCCCTTTGGTCCCCCACGCCTGGCTTTGTTTAATCAAGAGTGATGGGCTCATTTTATTATTCATTTTAAGCCCCATACCCTTGTGTCTTGTTCCCCATTGTCACTAGGTTAATCATATTTTAATTACCACTTGACATATTCTGAAATTATCCCCTAATCAGACCCTGTCTTATGCCAAGATTACCCTTATACCTTGCATATTACTGTATTACCCTAACTCTTAATAGTTAGTATATAAACCTCTCTGATTTCAGCCAAAACCTGAATACTAGCTAATTAAACTCAAACTGCTTTCAGGCTGATTTGTTAGATCCCTAAAGCTAATTGCCAATTCTCTGCCTGAGTTCAAACAACGATTCAAACTTTAAGCAAACAGGGGTGCCAATCAAATGGTATGAGTTGGCCACATTGGGAGCCAAGCCTGACCAACTCACAACCAATTGATCCAATATGCAGTCAAAGGTGTACACTATAATCGTCGTGCTACTATATCAAGCTTACAAACATCATAAAGAAACAGGCACAGTAATCGTACTGAAATGTATACTCCTGATTTTTCAATATTTCAAGTGAATTCAGTTGACGACACTTATTTAGATGACTACACAAACTATAATATACAGCAAACAACCAATAAAACCAACAAACAAACTTATCATTAACTTAAAACGGACACAAACAGGGACAGATGAGTCACAAAACAAAACAAACCAGAACATGAACGACAGATAGATTTTAGGAGGACAAAAAGAAAAAGGAAAAATACCTCAGGGGAATGAAACTAAGATCGACACAAGCTCGAACTTGGACCAGGTTATTTGGGGTCTAATGGAATTTAACCGAAGTGTTCTCAACTGAGAACACTTTGGTAAAAGTCTGCTAGACCCTGATCCTGCCACTGATTCGAACAAAACCCATAGATCTGAATCCTAGGGCTCTTGAGGTTCGATTTGGGAACCGTTCAATTCTAGTCAGATTCGAACGGAACCAAAGCCACTCAGGGGGTGAGGGAGGTCAGGAGGGGCTGTGGTGTGAGTTTGGGGTCAATCGGTGTAGATCTAGTTTTTGCTCGAATCTTCGTTTGAAGATTCGAGAGGCTACGGGTTGATTCGAGGTGAGCGGTTAACGAATTTGTGTTCAGGGTGGCTGGGTGCATCGGGGATGTTATTTTGGTGGTCATCGGAATCCGAGTGGCCGGGGTTACAGAGGAGGGACCTAAGGTTTCTTAGGTTTTGAGAGGAGGGGGGTTCGGGGACGAAGGTGAACAGTGGGGCTAGGGGGTTTGGTTTGGGGCGTGGGGGTAAGGGGTCAGGTTTATATACGATTTAGGGGTTTAGATCCTGGCCGTTGGATCAAACGAGACCTATGGCCAGGATCTATTCACTTAGGGAAAACGGTGTCGTTTGGGTTTTGGTAGTGGGTGAGACCGGGTAAGGTTGGATCGGGTCAAAACTGGGCGGGTTTAGGGGAATGGCCTAGGTCCGTTGGATCAAGGGGTTGGACGGCTCAGATCACCTTCCTTAGACGACGTCGTTTGGGGTCGAACGAGTGGCCTGATCGGGACCGTTCGTTTGAGTCAGATCAATGGTTCTAATCAGGGGTACTGATGCGACGTCGTTTGGGGGTCCTGTTGGGGCAGCCTGATTTGGACTGGGTTTTGGTGCTGGTTTGGGCCTGCTTTGTTTCATTTCTTCTTTGGCCCAAACCAGTTTTCTTTCACTCTTTTGCTTTCTTTTTTTTCATTTTTCTTTTAAAACAAAAATAAAAATAATAGATAATAAAACAACGAAATTAAAACTAAACAACAATGTAACATTTTAACACAATTATCACAAAAATATTTAAGTAAGTTAACTAAAAGCCTAGAACGAACGATGCACACATATATATATATATTTTTTTTGAATTTTCTTTTACCGACACATAGTTTTGTATTTTTGTTTGATAGTGACTGGATGCAAAATGGGCAGACACACAAATGACCAACAACACATGTTACGGAAAGATCGAAAAATTGTACAGCGAAACCATTTGTCACTATTTTTATTTTCTTTTGGAGCGATCGTCCGTGAGGCAAAAATCACGTGCTTACAAAACCTAATCCGGTTTTTTAATCGGCTTTAACTGACTTTTCAGTTTGATGCGGTTTTCTGGTTCGGTTTATGCACCCCTACTTGAGAGCTTCAATTTAGAAATTAGTTTCTTTTTTCTTTTACTTTATTATTTGGCCAAGCTTTTGGGAACATTTGTTTTAGGAAATCTTTTAAAAAACGGGATTAGAGGTGTCAAAAGTAGGACTTTTTCGATTGTTTGTAAGAATAAAATATTTAAGTTCTTTAAGACAAACTTATGCTTATTAATAATTTTAATTTACAATACTACCCCTTATCGATTTGTAAAATAAAAAGCCATCAGAAAGTTGTTATCTTCTCCTTCTTTACCATGTCTTTTCTCAATTCTCGCTCCACCTCTTTTCTTTTTACAAATTTAACCAAACTCAGACAAAAGATAGAATATTTTAATTTAAAAAATTTAAAATTTTAATTAAATCCTATAATAATAAATATAAAAATATTTTTTATACAATATTAATTGCATGCAAATGTCATGTTTCATAATATAACCTTAAGCACTTTTTAAATAAGATTGACCAAGTACAAACTGCTTTCTAATACTAACAAAAGGTATTTTTCAAATAACTTGACCAAACACAAATTATTACCATGCCACTTTATCAAAAAGCACTTGTGCTAGAACAAAAAAAATCATAAATAGTTTGCTACAATACTTATTAAAAAATTAATATCCAGTACTCTCATCTAAGATGTCACGATCCAAAATCACCAGTCACGATGTCACCTAACTGAACCCTCTAGGTAAGCTAACTAACAGATAAAAACCACTCATCTGAAATTATAAATAAATAGAGAATAGATAACTGAACATTTACAAATTTATCCAAGACCTGGTAGTATGACTCATGAGCTTCTAAGACTTGGAATTTACAAAGCTAGTATGAATACATACACGTTCTGTTTGAAAGATACATAAATAGAATAACAAAACCTAAGATACCAAGGACAAGAGGTAGCTATATCCGGAATGTGCGAACATCTTCAGAATCACCACCCAACATCACCAGCAGCTCAACTTCAGAAATTTGTACACATCGTACAGAAGTGTAGTATCAGTACAACCGACCTCATGTACTCGTAAGTATTTTGTCTAACCTCGTCGAAGTAGTGACGAGGCTTTTAGTTTAAATATGCTTACTGTTATAACCTGTACATTAACAGTAAAAGCAGTTCAAAGCATTACAGATAAAAAGTACCGTATACAACTCTGCGAGGCAGCCGACAATTACTAAAACGAATCACTGTAGTAGATTTAAAATCTTTCCTGGTATAAGAAGCATATCCAAGATATCATGTCAAGCAGCACGACAACACCCTTCGTACTTCTATCTCTGCCTCACCATATGTATATATATGTATGTATACATATGTATGTATATATATATATATATATATATATATATATATATATATATATATGTATGTATACATGCATACATACATATGTATGTATGTATACATGCATACATATGTATGTATGTATACATGTATACATATGTATGTATGTATGTATACATGTATACATATGTATATATATATACCCATATACATATATGTACATATGTATATAATACATATGTAAAAGCAATTCAAAGTATAACAGATAAAAGTACCGTATACAACTCTGCGAGACAGTCGACAATTACTAAAAGGAATCACAGTAGTATATATATATATATATATATATATATATATATATATATATATATATATATATATATATATATATATATATATATATATATATATATATATATATATATATATATATATATATATATATATATATATATATATATATATATATATATATATATATATATATATATATATATATATATATATATATATATATATATATATATATATATATATATATATATATATATATATATATATATATATATATATATATATATATGTACGAGTAATAGAACCAACCAGATGATAGAAATATCTCTAACAGGAATTACAAAGTAGGAAATATGCAAGTACAACAATAGACAAGGATACACATGTGCGCAGCATTAAAAGACTAAACGAAAAGCACGTGAGTAATAACAAGAATTGGAAAACAAAGAATCAACGCCAATTAACTAGCATATTGGAGGCCTAAGTACAAATATAATAAATAAGACGGAAATACATAATTTTTACAAGTTGACAGGTAAGGGCATGTATGTGTAACGACCCGATCTGTCGTTTTGAGCTCTAGCGCATTGTTCAGCAGTTTGAGGCTATGAGCAGCTTCACTTCAGGTATTAGGACTTGTACGCATGGTCGGAATTGAATTCCAGGGAATTCGGAGTTGATTTGGAAAGAGAATTCTCATTTCGGAAGCATTAAGTTGAAAGAATTGACTAAGATTGGGTTTTTTAGTAAACGACCTCAGAATCGAGATTCGAAGGTTCCACCATGTTCGTATGATGATTTCGGACTTGGGCGTACGTCCGGATCGGGTTTTGGAAGACCCGGGAACGTTTTGCCGCCTATTGTGGAAGTTAGCATTTTGGAAGAAATTTCATTAGTTTGGGTTGAAGTGCATTTCAGTGCTATCAATGTCTGTTTAGGATTCGGAGTCTGGGAATAGCTCTGTATGGTGATTCTGGTATTAGGAGCGCGATCGGAAGTGAATTCGGAGGTCAGCGGGTCATTTTGGAGTCATTTGGCTAAAGATAGAAATGTTAAGGTTTTTGAGAAGTTTGACCGAGAGTTGACTTTTTGATATCAGGGTCGGATTTCGATTCCGGAAGTTGGAGTAGGTCCGTAATGGCAAATATGACTTGCGTGCAAAATTTGAGGTCAATCGGACGTGATTTGATAGGTTTAAACAACGAAAGTAGAAGTTTGAAATTCTAAAGTTCATAAAGCTTGGATTGGAGGTCGATTCATGGTTTTAACATTGTTTGATATGATTTGAGGCCTCTAGCAAGTCCATAATGTGTTTTGGGACTAGTTAGTATGATTGGTTGGGGTCCCGGGGGCCTCGGGTGGATTCCGGGTGATTAACGGATCGAAAATGGAATTTTGGAGAAGGCTGAAGTTGCTGGTTTCTGGTGTAACCACACCTGTGAAACTAGGGCCGCAGGTGCGGAGCCGCAGAAACGGCCTTCGTGCCACAGAAGCGGAAATGGACGGCTAGGCTGGGACCACAGATGCGATCATTTTACCGCAGATGCGGGACTGCACCTGCGGAAGGAGAAGCACAGATGTGGAAGTTGAAGGCTTGGGGGAAGACCGCAAAAGAGGTAATTGGTCTGCACCTGCGGGACCGCAGAAGCGTTCAATAAACTGCAGGTGCGAAATGACTGGAGGCAATGAGTGTTTTAAAAATCGGGATTTGGCCATTTTCTCACATTTTTCTCTTGGCTTGGGTGATTCTTGGAAGGTTTCAAGAGGGGGTTTTCATCATCAACGATAAGGTAAGCTATCCCCACCTATCTTGAGTTAAATACATTGATTATGTACGGATTTGAATATGAAATTTTAGAAACTTGGGGTTTGAGGGAAAACCTAGAAAATCGATATTCTTGGAATTTGACCACGATTTTGGGTATAAAATTGAGAGTAACTTATATATTTGAGTTCGTGAGGTTATGTGTAAAGTTTATCTTCGAAAAATTTAGGAATCCGGGCATGTGTGCCTGAGGTTAATTTTGTCAACTTTTCGATCGGGGTTAGGAATTGTTATAAATCAGATTATAATGAGTAATTGAACATATATTAATGGATTTGCATAGTTGTTGGCTAGTTTTAGAGCATTGTTCATCGATTCGAGTCTTCGAAAGAGCGTGGAATGCCGATTATGGATCTTCGGAGCGAGGTGAGTCTTATTTCTAACCTTGTAAGAGGGAATTGTCCCCATAGGTGGAATAATTGGTTATGTGCTCCTATTTGTGGGGGCTACGTATGCACGAGGTGATGAGAGTCTGTGCGTAGCTACTAATATGTGTAAGTCCGGGTTGTCTAGGACCCAAAAACATGCTATACTTGGAATATCTATAATCTTATTGACAGATGAATTGCTTAAATCCTATCGAATTGGTAAATGAATTTCTAAAAGGATTAAACTTCTTTTTTCTTAAATTGTTAAAAGAGAATTGGCTTTTATTTGGATAAATGTTCCTCGATAAATTCTTAATTGTATGTTTGAGCATGTATTTCTATGTGTACCTGTGTCGCATTTATGATTCGCGATCAGGGTGGTTGTTTATTTTATGTCGACCGCGTCACATGAATGATTCACGAGTGGGGTAATAGATGCATCTATGGTTCGCGCCGTTCGACCCTCGGCAGTGCACATTTTACATTTATGTTGGATCGGGCCGTACGACCTCGACATGGTTTGTGCATGCTTTTATTGCTTGCCTTGAAACTTATTGAAGTTGTTATTGCCCCTTCCCGGCTTGAGAATATGTGTATAAATGGTGAAAATGGAAATTTGGAAATTTCATATAAAAAAAAGAATTGTTTACATGTTTCACCCTATTGAATTACAAATCCTGTTTATATAAATCCTCGATTCATTATATTACAGACATATCATTATTTGACCAATAGTAAGTATCGAAGTCGACCTCTTGTCTCTACTTCTTCAAGATTAGACGGGATACTCATTGGGTATACGTTATTTTTGTACTCATACTACACTTGTTGTGCATTTTTGTTGCACAGGCACATGCATCACTAGTGGCCTGGCGGGCGTAGTAGCATGGTTGATGCAGAGACTTAGGTGAGCTGCACTTCTCGAGACGACCCACAACCAGTAGAGTCTCTTCCAGATTATTGTATTTATTTTCTATCCAATTTGTATTTTGGACGGTTGTTGTATTGTATTGTTTCCTAGAAATAGCTCATGCACTTGTTACACTGGGTTCTGGGATGATTATGGGGTATTATGTATTAACTTCTTAACATTTATATTTGATTTGAAACGATTATCTTTTACTGATAAAATTAAAGGAAAATAATAGTTTTCAAAATTATTAAAATGAGAATTTAATTAAGTATCTTGGTTGGCGTGCATGACAGTGGTATCTGTTGCCATCATGACCCTTAGTGAATTTTGGGTCGTGACAACATGGTATCAGAGCACTAGGTTCCCTTAGGTCTCACGAGTCATGAGCGAGTCTAGTAGAGTCTTGCGGATCGGTATGAAGACGTCTGTACTTATCTTTGAGAGGCTACAGGGCTGTTAGGAGCTCTTCCCTTCTTGATTCCTCATCGTGCGGTTTGATTCCGTGAGTCTTATGCCCTTGTTTCCTTCCTATTCAATCTTACGCGATGTGAGCCGCTTGTTATAAATCGAGAATTGAAGAATTGTAATGGTACTACAGATGTGGTGCGGGATATTTCTCCCGGTATAGTTGGTTGGGCTATTACCGTCGCCTTGCGGAAGGATTTTTCTATCGTTTCAGCTCGGTAGTTGTACATCTAAGAGCTTAGAGTCTATGCACAGGTTGCTATGATGCTCACGATTGGTTATCGCACAGTAATGACTTGATGGTAGGATACTTGCCTATGTGTTGGGGCGGTGAATGATTTGAAAGAAAGCCTACTCAATGCACGATTCAGAGATCTGATATTTCATTTCCGGCAGAGTAAAAGCCATTGGCCTAGGGACGTCCAGATTTGGAGTAATGGAGTAACAAGACTTTGTGATTTCAAGCATGACGGTATTTTCATCTGCGATGTGGTGTTGTCATCCTCGATTCAATGTGTTAAGTTCGTCGGTGTTATGGTGTGACGACTCGTCCTGTTGTCTCATGAGTTAACGCTCCGTTTCCCCCAGTTTTGCTTCTTTATGCTTTGTTATCCGCGTTTTATGTGATCGAGTTGATTAGTTTGTGTTCGGGGTGGATTTGGTAAGAAATGAGACACTTAATCTCTTTTAAAAAGGTTTAAGTTGGAAAAGTCAATCGGATGTTGACTTATGTGTTAGAGAGCTCGGACGTGAGTTCCGATGGTTTGGCTAGCTTCGGGAGGTGATTTATGACATAGGAGTGTGATCAGAATTGGTTTTGGAGGTCCGGTGTAGAATTAGGCTTGAATTGGCGAAATTAGTATTTTGGCGATTTCCGGTTGGTAGGTGAGATTTTGATCCGAGGTTCAGAATGAAATTCCGAGAGTTTTTGTAGCTTCGTTATGTCATTTGTGATGTGTGTGAAAAATTTCAAGTCATTCGAATGTGGTTTGGTTGTGTTTTTGATCGAGAGCGTATTTCGGAAGTTTTTAGAAAACTTAGGCTTGAATTCAATGTGAATTGATGGATTTGGTGTTGTTTAAGGTGTTTTGATGATTGGAACAAGTTTGAATGAGGTTTTAGGATGTGTTGGAGCTTTTGGTTGAGGTCCCGGGGGCCTCGGGTGAGTTTTGGGTGGTCAATCGGACCATTTTGAGTTTGAGGAGTTGCAGAAAAATCAACTCAGCTGTTGCAGAGATTTTGGCTTTCGCGATCGCGTAGGTTGTGTCGCGATCGCGTAGAAGAAATTTGGAAGGCCAGGATTTAGACCTTCACATTCGCGTCTGAGGGCTCGCGTTCGCGGAAGGTTAGAAGCTTGTGCTTCGTGATCGTAGGAGGAGGTCTGCGTTCGCGTATAAGGATTTGGGGGTCTAGTGGAATTGCTCTTCGCGTTTGTGCTATTGATCTCACGTTCGCATAGTTTGGAAAGTGGAAGCATCACTTTCGCAGTGCTCATGTCGCGTTCGCGTAGCGTGTTTTTGGAGCCTTGGAATTTTGCTCTTCGTGATCGCGAGGCTTGGGGCAGCGATCGCAATGAAGAGAGGTCAGAACTGGGAAGAAAGTGGTTAAATTATTTCATCCGCAATTTTGAGTCATTTTTCCACCATAGTTGATCATTTTGAGAGCTCTTTGAGGGAGATTGAAGAGGGATTCAAGGAGAAGTGATTGGAGGTAAGATTTATGAACCTAAAATGTGATTCTAATGTGAAATTAACCCAGAAATTCATGGAACCTAAGATAAAAATGGAAGAATTAGGGCTTGGGATTTTGAACTTTTAAATTGGGATTTGAAGGACCATTTGAGGTCGAATTTGAGAACTTTTGATATGTATGAACTCGTGGGAGGATAAGGAACCCGTTGATGTAAAAATTTCTGAGTTTTGAGAAGTGGGCCTGGGGCTCAAATTCTGCTAATTTCGGGATTTTTGATATTTTTCGATTGTTTTCGCTTGGGCTTTGTTCCCTTAGCATATTGTGACGTATTCGTTATGATTTTGGATAGATTCGACGCGCGTAGAGGCCGATTCGAGGGGCAAAGGCATCGCGAGTTAGAGTTGTAGCCGGTCCGAGGTGAGTAATGATTGTAAATGATGTCCTGAGGGTTTGAAACCCCGGATTGCACATCGTAGTGCTATATTGAGGTGAGACACGCATTGGATGATGAGCGTGGGGTCTTTTACTACTTGTAATTGAGACTTCTTCCGTTCCGACTGATGATTTTACCGCGTATTTGATTGAAACTTATTTATTATCATCATGATTTGGGCTAATTGCCATATTTGGGCTTCGTGCCAACTATTTGAACCCTTCGGGCATTTTGACTGATTTTCCTTATTATACTTGTTAAAAATCATATCCTCGGTCATGTTTCTATCTATTTTAAACGATTCGAGCCGGTTTTTATCATACTATTCCTAAATGAGAGGAATTTGTGGGCTGAGATCCCTATCTTCTATTATTGTGCCCGAGAGGCTGTGTGGTAAATGACTGAGAGGGGTTGAGAACCCAATGGTAAGGATATTATATATATTATAGATCGGGCTGCACGCCGCAACAATACTTATATGGATCGGACTGCACGCTGCAACAATATAGCGCTTGGGCTGTAGGAGCCCCTCCAGAGTCTGCACACCCTCAGTGAGCGTAGTCGACTATCTATAAGGATCGGGATGCATGCCGCAGCGATGTACGTATCGGGCTGCACGCCGCAGCGGTTATTCTGATTTCTGTTATTGTGAGAGATATATGGGCCGAGAGCTGAGAATGAGCACTAAGTGATGAGAGTGAGCCCGAGGAGCTGATACTGTTCTAAGTGATTGATACTGTGTTTGAGGGGAGGATTTCTACTTGTTAATTACCTGTTAAATTACCTGTTTTGCTTGGTTTAAAGGGATTCCATTTGACTTCTTTACTGATCTACTGCTTCAAGTGATTTTACTGCTTGATATAGAACTGATTTGTGCCTTTACATGTTTTCTTGCTTTCAGCCATTATTTATGATTATTACTCACTGGGTCGGAGTACTCACATTACTCCCTACACCGTGTGTGCAGATTCAGGCCTCGCAGAGTCCGCTCCTGAGTGTTGATTTTCCCGTCCAGGCAGTGTTTCGAAGATCACGAGGTAGCTGTTGGAGTCCGCATCCCCCGTGCCTCCCTTATCTTATAATTTTCATATTCTTAGAACTACTGTATCGGGTTTAGTGATTAGTAGACAATATCAGGATTTCTCTAAGTTGCTCATGACTTGTGACACCCTAGTTTGGGCTGTGTCGGGATCGCTTTTACTATTGTTATCGTTAATTCCGCAAATTATCGATATTATATCATGCTTTAGAACTGTTTATGATGTTTAACTGTTTAAAAGAGGTGGTATGTTTTGGTTTGGCTGGCCTTGTCTTCACGAGAGGCGCCATCACGATCGGGTTCGGGAATTTGGGTCGTGACAAGTTGGTATCAGAGCCTAGGTTACATAGGTCTCATGAGTCATGAGCGGGTTTAGTAGAGTCTCGCGGATCGGTACGAAGACGTCTGTATTTATCCTCGAGAGGCTACAGAACCTTTTTAGGAAAAACTTCATATTCTTGAAATTCTTGTCGTGCGATCTTGTTGATCCGAGAACTAAACTTCTGTTATTCTATTCTCTCACAGATGGTGAGGACGCGAGCTACCGGACGAGGTGGACGACCACCATGCCACCCACTGAGGCCACCAGAGGCCGTGGATGTGGTCGTGGTCATGGCAGAGGCAGAGCAGCGAGGGCAACAACTGTTGATCCACCAGCTGCCCCAGCTCCAGATCAGGCTCCAGCAGTACCAGTTCAGGCACCAGCTGTGGCCATCGTGATCCCGGGTCTATAGGAGGCCTTGGCACAGATCTTGACAGTTTGCACTAGCTTGGCTCAGGCAGTTTCAGCCACCACAGCAACAACAACTACTTTACAGGTCGAGGGAGGAAATCAGACCCCCGCTGCTCTCACACCTGAGTAGGTAGTACAGGGACTACAGACACCGGGGGCACCTCCAGCCCAGCCGGTTGCACTAGCTCAGGAGTTTGTTGTGCCGGTTATGCCAGATGATGAGCAGCATCGTCTTGAGAGGTTTGGTAGACTCTAGCCTCCGTCATTCAGTGGTGCTAAGGGCGAGGATGCCCAGGGTTTTCTAGATAAGTGGTCAACGGATGCTTCGTACAGCAGGGATTCTTGAGTCTAGTGGTATGGCATTTACCACCTTTCAGTTTACTGGTGTTGCCTTCACTTGGTGGGAGGCGTATGAGAGGCGTAGGCCTGTGGGAGCAGCACCCCTTACTTGGCAGTATTTCTCCACTCTCTTCTTGGAGAAGTATGTACCGCAGGCTCGCAAAGAGGAGCTGTGTAGACAGTTTGATTGGTTGAGACAGGGGGATATGACTGTGTCACAGTATGAGTCAAGATTTTCTGAGTTGGCTCGTCATGCCGTTTGGATGGTTCCAACAGATCGTGAGAGGATTAGGAGATTTGTTGATGGCCTTAACTATCATCTCCGTATTCTTATGACCCAAGAGAGGGTGTTGGGTGCTACGTTTGAGGAGGTGGTTGATATCGCTCGCGAGATTGAGATGGTTCGCCATCAGGATCGAGAGGAGAGGGAGGCCAAGAGGCCTTGAGGATCGAGCAGTTATAGTGGTGCTCCTTCGAGGGGCCAGTTCTAGCATGGTAGAGGTCGTTCTTTCAGGCCTACTTAATCAGCCCGTCCAGAGTATCGTGGGGCATCTTCGGGTCATGATCATCATGGATCTCAGAGGGGCCAGTTATCACTCAGTGCCATACCAGCCCAGAGCTCGTCACGTGCCCCATCAGTCTAGGGTTCTTCCATGCCAGGTCCTTCTACTGGTCATTCCGGTGCCAGGGGTTCCCTTCAGTCCCCATCTCCAGCACCAGGTAGTTGTTATGAGTGTAGAGAGTTTGGACATATGAGGAGGCAGTGCCCTCGACTTCGTGATGGTCAACTTCAGTAGAGGGGTCAACCCTCGACTTCTGCTCCAGCTACTTCACCACCTTCCCAGCCAGCTAGGGGTGGGGTTCAGGAAACCAGGGGTCGCCCCAAAGGGGGAGGTCGATCAGGCGATGGCCAAGCTCATTTTTATGCTATTCTAGGCAGGACAGATGCTATTGCTTCAAATGCTGTCATTACCGGTATTGTTTTAGTCTTCCACAGAGATGCCTCTATATTATTTGATCTCAGTTCCACCTATTCTTATGTGTCCTCGTATTTTGCTCATCATTTGGGTACGTCTCGAGAGTTTCTTGCTTTACCTGTTCATGTATCTACCCCGATGGGCGATACTATTGTTGTAGACCGTGTGTACTAGTCATGTGTGGTGACTATTGCGGGTCTGGAGACCCGAGCGGATCTATTGCTATTGAGGATAGTGGATTTTGATGTCATTTTGGGCATGGATTGGTTATCTCCGTGTCGTGCTATTCTAGACTGTCATGCTAAGACAGCCACTTTGGCTATGCCGGGTGTACCGCTGATCGAGTGGCGTGGTGTGACTGATTATGTTCCTAGTAGAGTGATATCTTTCTTGAAGGCCCAACGTATGGTTGGGAAGGTTTGCCTTTCATATTTAGCGTTTGTGAGGGATGTGGGAGCTGAGACTCCTAGCATTGATTCTGTTCCAATTGTGAGGGATTTTTCTGATGTGTTTCCTGCAGACCTGCCGGGCATGCCACCGGACAGGGATATTGATTTTGGTATTGACCTGGAGCTGGGCACTCAGCTTATTTCTATTCCATCGTATTGTATGGCACTAGTAGAATTGAAAAAATTAAAGGAGCAACTTTAGGAACTCCTAGATAAGGGGTTCATTCGGCCTAGCGTGTCACCTTGGGGTACGTCGGTTCTGTTTGTAAAGAAGAAGGATGGCACAATGAGAATGTTTATTGATTATAGGCAATTGAACAAGGTAACAATTAAGAACAAGTATCCCTTGCCTCGCATTGATGATTTATTTGACCAGCTTCAGGGAGCGAGAGTGTTCTCCAAGATTGATCTTCGTTCGGGCTATCACCAGTTGAAGATCAGGGATTCAGATATTCTTAAGACTGCTTTCAGGACCATATATGGTCATTATAACTTTCTTGTCATGTGTTTCGGGCTGACCAATGCCCCAGCAGCGTTCATGCATTTGATGAACAATGTATTTCGACCTTATCTGAATTTTTTTGTTATAGTATTCATTGATGATATTCTGGTGTACTCTCATAGTCAGGAGGAGCATGCGGAGCATTTGAGGGTTGTATTGCAGAGATTAAGGGAGGAGAAACTTTATGCAAAGTTATTTAAGTGTGAATTTTGGCTTAGTTCAGTGGCTTTCTTGGGACACCTGGTGTCCAGTAAGGGTATTCAGGTAGATCCAAAGAAGATAGAGGCGGTTCAGAGTTGTCCTAGACCGTCCTCAACCACAAATATTCATAGCTTTCTTGGGTTGGTAGGCTGTTATCGCCGGTTTGTTCAGGGATTCTCATCTATCGCATCGCCCTTGACCAAGTTGACTCAGAAGGGTGCTCCATTTGTATGGTCGGACGAGTGTGAGGAGAGCTTTCAGAAGCTCAAGACAGCTTTGACCACAACTCCAGTATTGGTTTTGCCATCAACTTCAGGTTCATATATCGTATATTGTGATGCCTCGAGAGTTGGGATTGGTTATGTATTGATGCAGGAGGGTAGAGTTATTTCTTATGCTTCTCGTCAATTGAAGCCCCATAAGAACAATTACCTTGTTCATGATTTGGAGTTGGCTGCAATAGTTCATGCATTGAAGATTTGGAGACAATACTTGTATGGAGTATCTTGTGAGGTATTCACTAATCATCGCAGTCTTCAACATTTGTTCAATAAAAAGGATCTTAATTTGAGGTAGCAGATATGGTTAGAGTTGCTTAAGGATTATGATATCACCATATTGTACCATCCGGGAAAGGCCAACGTTGTAGCCGATGCTTTGAGCCGAAAGACAGTGAGTATGGGGAGTTTGGCATACATTTCAGTTGGGGAGAGACCTCTTGCAGTTGATGTTCAGGCCTTGGCCAATCGGTTCATGAGGTTGGATATTTCGGAGCCCAATCGAGTGTTGGCGTGTGTGGTTTCTCGGTTTTCCTTATATGATCGCATCAGAGAGTGCCAGTATGATGATCCGCATTTGCTTGTCCTTAAGGACAAAGTTCAGCATGATGATGCTAGAGATGTACCATTGGTGATGATGGGGTGTTAAGGATGCAGGGTCGGATTTGTGTGCCCAATGTAGATAGGCTTCGGGAGTTGATTCTGGAGGAGGCCCATATCTCGCGGTATTCCATTCATCCGGGTGCCGCGAAGATGTATCAAGATTTGAGGCAGCAGTATTGGTGGAGAAGAATGAAGAAAGATATTGTGAGATTTGTAGCTCGGTGTCTCAATTGTCAGCAGGTGAAATATGAGCATCAAAGGCCGGGTGGCTTGCTTCAGCATATGGTTATTCCTGAGTGGAAGTGGGAAAGGATCACTATGGACTTTGTTGTTGGACTTCCACGGACTTTGAAGAAGTTTGATGCTATTTGGGTGATTGTGGATCGGCTGACCAAGTCCGCGCACTTCATTCCTGTGTGTACTACCTATTCTTCAGAGCGGTTAGCAGAGTTATACATTCGGGAGATTGTTTGGCTGCATGGTGTTCCAGTTTCTATTATTTCAGATCGGGGTACTCAGTTTACTTCCCAGTTTTGGAGAGTCGTGCAGAGAGAGTTGGGTACTTAGGTGGAGTTGAGCACAACTTTTCACCCTCAGACGGACGGTCAGTCCGAGTGTACTATTCATATATTGGAGGACATGTTGCGTGCTTGTGTTATTGATTTCGGAGATTCATGGGTTAAGTTTCTACCGCTTGCAGAGTTTGCTTACAACAATAACTACCAGTTAAGTATCTGGATGGCTCCATATGAGGCATTGTATGGGAGGCAGTGTAGATCTCCAGTTGGTTGGTTCGAGCCCGGCGAGGCTAGATTATTGGGGACAGATTTGGTTCAGGATGCCTTAGAGAAGTGAAGGTGATTCAGGAGAGGCTTCGTACTATGCAGTCGCGACAGAAGAGTTATGCGGACCGGAAGGTTCGAGATGTGTCCTACATGGTTGGTGAGAAGGTTCTGCTGAAGGTTTCACCCATGAAGGGTGTTATGAGATTTGGGAAGAAAGGAAAGTTGAGTCCGCGATTCATTGGGCCTTTTGAGGTGCTTCAGAGGACTAGAGAGGTGGCTTATGAGCTTGCTTTGCCACCCAGCTTATCGAATGTGCATCTGGTATTTCATGTTTCTATGCTCCGGAAGTATATTGGGGATCCTTCTCATGTTTTGGACTTCAGCACGGTTCAGTTGGATGATGATTTGACCTTTGATGTGGAGCCAGTAGCTATTTTGGGTCGTTAGATTCGAAAGTTGAGGTCAAACGATATAGCTTCAGTGAAAGTGCAGTGGAGAGGTCGGCCCGTGGAGGAGGCTACCTGGGAGACCGAGCAGGATATGCGGAGTAGATATCCTCACCTATTCGAGGCTTAGGTATGTTTCTTGACTCGTTCGAGGACGAACGTTTGTTTAAGTTGGGGAAGATTTGATGACCCAGCCAGTCGTCTCATGAGTTACCACTCTGTTTCCCCCATTTCGGCTTCTTTATGCTTCGTTATCCGCATTTATGTGATCGAGTTGATTAGTTTGCGTTCAGGGTGGATTTGGTAAGAAATGGGACACTTAGTCTCTTTTAAGAAGATTTAAGTTGGAAAAGTTAACAGGATATTGACTTATGTGTTAGAGAGCTCGGATGTGAGTTCCGATTGTTCGGTTAGCTTTGAGAGGTGATTTATGACTTAGGAGTGTGATCGGAATTGGATTTAGAGGTCCGGTGTAGAATTAGGCTTGAATTGGCGAAGTTAGTATTTTGGCGATTTCCGGTTGGTAGGTGAGATTTTGATCCGAGGGTCAGAATGAAATTCCGAGAGTTGATGTAGCTTTGTTATGTCATTTGTGATGTGTGTGCAAAATTTCAGGTCATTCGAACGTGGTTTGGTTGCGCTTTTGATCGAGAGCGTATTTCAGAAGTTTTTAGAAAACTTAGGCTTGAATTCAATGTGAATTGATGGATTTTGTGTTGTTTGAGGTGTTTTGATGATTGGAACAAGTTTGAATGAGGTTTTAGGATGTGTTTGTGCTTTTGGTTGAGGTCCTGGGGGCCTCGGGTGAGTTTTGGGTGGTCAATCGGACCATTTTGAGTTTGAGGAGTTGCAGAAAAATCAACTCAGCTGTTGCAGAGATTTTGGCTTTCGTGATCATGTAGGTTGTGTCGCGATCGCGTAGAAGAAATTTGGAAGGCCAGGATTTAGACCTTCGCGTTCGCGTCTGAGGGCTTGCGTTCGCGGAAGGTTAGAAGCTTGTGCTTCGCGATCTTCGCGTTTGTGCTATTGATCTCACGTTCGCATAGTTTGGAAAGTGGAAGCATCACGTTCGCAGTGCACATGTCGCGTTCGCGTAGCGTGTTTTTGGAGCCTTGGAATTTTGCTCTTCGCGATCGCGAGGCTTGGGCCGCGATCGCGATAAAGAGAGGTCAGAACTAGGCAGAAAGTGGTTAAATTATTTCATCCGCGATTTTGAGTCATTTTTCCACCATTGTTGATCATTTTGATAGCTCTTTGAGGGAGATTGAAGAGGGATTCAAGGAGAAGTGATTGGAGGTAAGATTTATGAACCTAAAACGTGATTCTATTGTGAAATTAACCTAGAAATTCATGGAACATAAGCTAAAAATGGAAGAACAAGGGCTTGGGATTTTGAACTTTTAAATTGGGATTTGAAGGACCATTTGAGGTCGGATTTGAGAACTTTTGATATGTATGAACTCGTGGGAGGATAAGGAACCCGTTGATGTAAAAATTTCCGAGTTTCAAGAAGTGGCCTCGGGGCTCGGGTTTTGCTAATTTCGGGATTTTTGATATTTTTCGATTGTTTTCTCTTGGGCTTTGTTCCCTTAGCATAATGTGACATATTCACTCTGATTTTGGATAGATTCGACATGTGTGGAGGCCGATTCGAGGGGCAAAGGCGTCGCGAGCTAGAGTTGTAGCCGGTCCGAGGTGAGTAATGATTGTAAATGATGTCCTGAGGGTTTGAAATCCTGGATTGCACATCGTAGTGCTATATTGAGGTGAGACACGCACTGGATGATGAGCGTGGGGTATTTTACTGCTGGGTATTGAGACTTGGTCCGTCCCGACTGATGATTTTACCGCGTATTTGATTTAAACTTATTTGTTATCATCATGATTTGGGCTAATTGCCATATTTGGGCTTCGTGCTAACTATTTGAACCCTTCGGGGATTTTGACTGATTTTCCTCACTATACTTGTTAAAAATCATATCCTCGATCATGTTTCTATCTGTTTTAAACAATTCGAGCCGGGTTTTATCATACTATTCCTAAATGAGAGGAATTTGTGGGCTGAGATCCCTATCTTCTATTATTGTGCCCGAGAGGCTGTGAGGTAAATGACTGAGAGGGGTTGAGAACCCAATGGTGAGGATATTATATATGTTATGGATCGGGTTGCACGCCGCAACAATACTTATATGGATCGGGCTGCACGCCACAATAATATAGCGCTTGGGCTGTAGGAGCCCCTCCGGAGTCTGCACACCCCTAGTGAGCGTAGTTGGCTATCTATAAGGATCAGGCTGCACGCCACAACGATGTACGGATCAGGATGCACGCCGCAACGGTTATTCTGATTTTTGTTATTATGAGAGATATATGGGTCGAGAGTTGAGAATGAGCACTAAGTGATGAGAGTGAGCCCAAGGAGCTGATACTGTTATGAGTGATTGATACTGTGCCCGAGGGGCAGATTTCTACTTGTTAATTACCTGTTTTGCTTGGTTTAAAGGGATTCCATTTGACTTCTTCACTGATCTACTGCTTCAAGTGATTTTACTGCTTTATATAGAACTGCTTTGTGCCTTTACGTGTTTTCTTGCTTTCAGCCATTATTTATGATTATTACTCACTGGGTCGGAGTACTCACATTACTCCCTGCACCGTGTGTACAGATTCAGGCCTCGCAGAGTCCGCTCCTAAGTGCTGATTTTCTTGTCCAAGTAGTGTTTCGGAGATCACGAGGTAGATGTTGGCATCCGCAGCCCCCGTGCCTTCCGTATCTTATCATTTTCATGTTCTTAGAACTATTGTATCGGGTTTAGTGATTAGTAGACAGTATCAGGATTTCTCTTAGTTGCTTATGACTTGTGACACCCCGGTTTGGGCTGTGTCGGGATGACTTTTACTTTTGTTATCATTAATTCCGCAAATTATGGATATTATATCATGCTTTAGAACTGTTTATGATATTTAACTGTTTAAAAGAGGTGTTCTGTTTTAGTCTGGCTGGCCTTGTCTTCACGAGAGACGCCATCACGACCGAGTTCAGGAATTTAGGTCATGACATATGGTCTTCTTTCATTCTCTTTTGGGGTAAGATATTGTGGAATAATATTGAAGAAATGACTGTTAGATATCACGAGGTGCGGTGGTTCTGGATTGAATCGGTATTTCTAATGATGATGGTTCGAAAAAAAATGACCTTCGGAGAGGTTTAAAGTTAGTACTCGATTAAAGGGGTGAGTTCCGCCAAAGTGGGAGAGTGGCGGATTTGCATATGGGCTTGGTGGTAGGATGACCACGCACCTTGAGGAGAGTTTGGAATGATTTGGGAATTTTAGAGATTGGTGATTGGGGCATACGTATTTAATTTGGAGCATGGGCTATTATGCGGCAGGAGATTTGATATAATGGAAAGGTGTTGCTTGAAATGAAGAAGGATACAATGTACCTTTGATTGGAAGGATGTTGCCGCACATTTAATTGATGTTCAAGAGGGGTGAATGGACTTGTACAGCTAGAGAGTGAGCCCGGACTCAGGATGGTCATTGATGTTGTAGTCATTGTACCCCGTGTAGCAGCGTTGGAAGATGTCGGGAAGTGATTTCCACAGGTGGGTTATTCCCTGTGAGCAGGTTAGTAGTTGTGTGGTTGGCGAGGCTTCTGCGAAGAATTCTACTAGTAGTACAGCAAAGAGATCGGTCGTGCGAATGTGGTTAATGATTCTGGGTATAACAGGGGTTTTACAGGAACATTCCGAGAATTTTGGTGGTTGATTGCGCAAGGTTATATCAATAAGAGATAAAGAATCCTGGTGAATTCTAGAGTTGTGTAATAGTAGCTTCGAGCCAAGTGGGAGAGTCCCACCGCCTATGATTGGGTTGCATGGTTAACTACTTGTGAGGTTTCTGGTTACTAGCATATTGACGGGTTATTTCAGCTATGGGAAAAGAACATAAGTGGTAGTTTAAGCAAAAGAATTGTTAAAGGAGTGCTATGGTTGGTTTTATTAGCTCACGTTCAGACTTGGGGAAGGATTTAGGATTTTTCCCTTATATAGGTGCGGGTTTCAAGGGAAGTGATTCTGCCGGGTGCTTTGTCGAGAAGGTATTTATGTGCTAGAAGATTCATGGAATAGATTATATTCGGGGCCAAGTCAGAGCGGGTGGCTCTCAACAACGGTCCTGGTGGATTCAAAGGGGTAAAGTGTGGTACCTAATGATTTTGAGCCTATAGGTACGGTTAAGAATCAAGCTTTTGTAGCAGCTTATGAGAAGAAGACCAGAATGTTCTATGAAGTTTTTACTTGCAGTACATCATTTGGGAGGAAAATGAGAAAGGAATTCAGATTCTTAGAGGGATTATCAGAATGGGCATACCAGTTGAGGATGCGAATGTGCGTACAAGGGAAGTATGAAACGGTTTGTGGGATTGGAGACAGCGTGGTCTCGTGATTCAAGGTCACTCGGGATGAGTGCGGATGAGGTGTGTTATGTGTTAAATGGAGTTATTATATTTCTAAGGCAATCAAGGATAAATTGGAAGAAGATAGATTAATTATCCATAGTTGAATTGGCATATTGGTGGTAGTGATCAGTTCCTGCAGAGGGACAAAGTTATGCAAGTGATTCATGACGGTACGTGTGAGGCCGGTCGGCCGCTGTAATTGATATTATTTAGAAGTATTCTACTGTATGGCCTGTTATGTATAGGCGGACCCCGAAAGGGCTATGGTGGCTTAGACCACTACTTAGAGATTTGCATATTCCACGGTTATGAGAATTCACCTGTGTGTTGCTATAGTTCTCCTGAAGTGAATTAAGTGAAAAGTTTTTATATGATAAAGTGTTAATCTATTAGTGGTTCCGAAGTTATGACGAAAATCGTGTCCTATCGTATATTGGCATGATGGGTGCACTGAGTGGTATGGAATCTGAAGTGAGGATCAAGGCTGCAGTTCGGTGTTGACAAGGATGTCACGAGCTCGGATAAGCAGGAAAGGAGTTTCGATGTTTAAGGAAAATTGGTATTGTCATCGGTGTCGCCTGGGATCGGTGTTTTGTGAAAAAGGCTTTGCATCCTGGTTAAGGATTCTTGTTCGCTTTTCAGCGTTAGTGCGGCCGGTGGTTTGGATGTACAGACCTGTTATTTTATACGGAAGGCGGTGGGAGCGTGTCCCACGGGAAGGTTGTATAAGTGTGGCATGTAGTCACTTGATTGATTGAAGAAGTTAAACCAAGTATGAAGATTGTAGTGATGTCGTTAAATTGAGAATTGATGTCTGGAGGGCACTCGGTTTATTGGGTTGTGGATTGTGGAGGTTTACTCCGGTTATGATGGTTGTTCTTATGTGTTATGAGAAAAAGAGAGTTATTATGGACCTTTGAAAGGTTATTAGCTTAGTTCAGTGCGATCAGAATCAGCTTGAGGTCTGTGGTTGGATCTAAATGTGAATATGGGCTCTATATCAGGCCAGATGTGTTCATTTCAGCAATGCGCTCCTTATAGGAGAGTAGTCGGGGTGTTAATTCGTGGTCAGCTATTTCATGTAATGATATATTGCGCCATGTGAGTTGTGAGACGACTTGTTAAATTTCTTATGTGTTGAGGTTCTGCGTAGAGACGATGTTATATGAGCAGAATGGATCTTGAGATTCAGATCGTATATCACATTTCAGTTGTGCTTGAGTTGGTAGCTCATAGCGCTATATGTCTCCCCAGGTATGGTATTGTGCACTTGACGTGCTGGTGATAGACATTCGGTATTTTGACGTAATGAGCAATCTAGCTCGGTGTGTATCTCCTTATATGTGTGGATCGGGTGGCACGCCTTCATGGGTATGTTGTTTAGATCGGGTTGCGCGCTGCAACAGTGTGATGTTGAGTACAGTTCCCCGTATCTGTTTTTATGTGTTTTGTTTCTTTCTCTGAGGAAATCTCATATTGGTTGTGTGCCCGCGTCGCATGTATGATTCGCGAGCGGGGTGTATGTTTAGTTATGTTGACCGCGTCGCATGCATGATTTGCGAGCGGGGTAATTCGATTTCCTTTTCAAGGTTCGTTTTCCTTTTGTATCACGTTCTAATTGGTAGCCTATTGTCATATTGTGGCTTATTCCCTGAGCAGTTCATACTTGGTGAGATGAGATCATTGAATTTAGGATCATTGCAATCTGATTATATGAAGTACATTAAGGAGCTAAGACCATTATTTGGTTCAGAATGAGGTGATGGTTCTTGGTAGGAGTATAGGCCCAATGAATTGTTGATTCGGCAGTCGGTTATGAATTTCTACACGTCTCTTCCATCATGGAGGTATTGTAAGAGTTAGAGCAAGACCTATATAGGTCATGAGGTGCAATGTGAGCATCAGATTCGTGGAATTTCGATTAATTTGATCAGAGAATGTTATTGTGGTCCTGTGAGTAAAATGGTGCAAGTTATGAATTCAGCTAAGGTATGCAGTCATGTTTTGGTGCTGCGTGTAGTTATTGATACGGTGAGCGTATGTTGGAACAGGCCTGGCAGAGAATTCTGGATGATGGAATTGGGCTCTAAGGCTTATTTGCTTAAATGAAAAAGGATGTCTTCAAATTGATCGAGCTAGGGTGCCCGGCTGAGTTGTGGTAGCACGGGCAGGTGCTCGAGGTGTTAAACAGTGATTTCGGGCAACTCCAGCACAGTTCTTAGCACGTTCGAGGACGAACGTATGTTTAAGTGGGAGAGAATGTAACGACCCGACCGGTCATTTTGAGCTCTAGCGCGTCGTTCAGCAGTTTGAGGCCATGAGCAGCTTCACTTCAGGTATTAGGACTTTGCATGGTTGGAATTGAATTCCAGGGAATTCATTTGGAAAGAGAATTCTCATTTCGGAAGCTTTAGGTTGAAAGAATTGACTAAGATTGGGTTTTTGAGTAAACAACCTCAGAATCAGGATTCGAAGGTTCCAACAGGTTCGTATGATGATTTTGGACTTGGGCATACGTCCGGATCAGGTTTTGGAATACCCGGGAACGTTTTGGTGCCTATTGTGGAAGTTAGCATTTTGGAAGAAATTTCATAAGTTTGGGTTGAAGTGCATTTCAGTGCTATCGATGTTCGTTTGGGATTTCGAGTCTGGGAATAGCTCCACATGGTGATTCTGGTATTGGGAGCATGATTGGAAGTGAATTCAGAGGTCCGTGGATCATTTTGGAGTCATTTGGCTAAAGATAGAAATTTTAAGTTTTTTGAGAGGTTTGACCGAGAGTTGACTTTTTGATATCGGGATCGGATTCCGATTCCGGAAGTTGGAGTAGGTCCGTAATGGCAAATATGACTTGCGTGCAAAATTTGAGGTCAATCGGACGTGATTTGATAGGTTTAAACATCGAAAGTAGAAGTTTGAAATTCTAAAATTCATAAAGCTTGGATTGGAGTTCGATTCATGGTTTTAGCGTTGTTTGATATGATTTGAGGCCTCGAGCAAGTCCGTAATATATTTTGGGACTGGTTGGTATGATTCGTTGGGGTCCCAGGGTTTTCGGGTGGATTTCGGGTGGTTAATGGATCGAAAATGGAATTTTGGAGAAGGCTGGAGTTGTTGATTGCTGGTGTAACCGCACCTGCAAAACTAGGGCCGCAGGTGCAGAGCTGCAGAAGCGGCCTTCGTGCCGCCGAAGCGGAAATGGATGGCTAGGCTAGGACTGCAGATGCGGTCATTTTACCGCAGATGTGGGACCATACCTGCGGAAGGAGAAGCACGGATGCGAAAGTTGAAGTCTTGGTGGAAGATCGCAGAAGCGGCAATTGGTCCGCAGTTGCGGGACCGTAGAAGCGGTCAATAGACCGCAGATGCGAAAGGACTGGAGGCAGTGAGTGTTTTTAAAAATTGGGATTTGGCCATTTTCTCTAATTTTTCTCTTGGCTTGGGCGATTCTTGGAGGGTTTCAAGAGGGAGTTTTCATCATCAACGATAAGGTAAGCTATCCCCACCTATCTTGAGCTAAATACATTGATTATGTACGGATTTGAGCATGAAATTTGTAGAAACTTGGCGTTTGAGGGAAAACCTAGAAAATCGATATTCTTGGAATTTGACCACGATTTTGGGTATGAAATTGATAGTAAATTATATATTTAAGTTTGTGAGGTTATGGGTAAAGTTTATCTTAAAAAATTTAGGAATCCGGGCACGTGGGCCCGAGGAAAATTTTGTCAACTTTTCGATCAGGGTTAGGAATTGTTATAAATCGGATTATAATGAGTAATTGAACATATATTAATGGATTTGCATAATTATTGGTTAGTTTTGGAGCATTGTGCATCGATTCAAGTCTTCGGAAGATCGTGGAATGTCGGTTATGGATCTTCGGAGCGAGGTGAGTCTCCTTGCTAACCTTGTAAGAGGGAATTGTCCCCATAGGTAGAATAATTGGTTATGAACTCCTATTTGTGGGGGCTACGTACGCACGAGGTGATGAGAGTCAATGCGTAGCTACTAATATGTGTAAGTCCGGGTAGTCTAGGACCCAAAAGCATGCTATACTTGGAATAGCTGTAATCTTATTGATAAATGAATTGCTTAAATCCTATCAAATTGGTAAATGAATTTCTAAAAGGATTAAACTTCTTTTTTCTTAAATCATTAAAAGAGAATTGGATTTTATTTGGATAAATGTTCCGCGATAGATTCTTAATTGGATGTTTGAGCATGTATTTCTATGTGTACCTGCGTCGCATGTATGATTCGCAAGCAGGGTGGTTGTTTATTTTATGTTGACCGTGTCGCATGGATGATTCACGAGCGGGGGTAATAGATGCATCTATGTTTCATGCCGTTTGACCCTCGACAGTGTACATTTTACATTTATGTTGGATCGGGTCGTACGACCTCGACATGATTTGCGCATGCTTGTGTTGCTTGCCTTAAAACTTATTGAAGTTGTTATTGCCCCTTTCCGGCTTGAGAATATGTGTATAAATGATGAAAAAGGAAATTTGAAAATTTCACATAAAAGAAAGAATTGTTTACATGTTTCACCCTATTGAATTACAAATCTTGTTTATATAAATCCTCGATTCATTATATTATGGACGTATCATTATTAGACCACTAGTAAGTGTCGAAGTCGACCTCTCGTCTCTACTTCTTCGAGATTAGAGGGGATAGTCATTGGGTACACGTTATTTTCATACTCATACTACACTTGCTGTGCATTTTTGTTGCACAGGCACATGCATCACTAGTGGCCTGGCGGGCGTAGCAGCATGGTTGATGCAGATTTAGGTGAGCTGCACTTCTCGAGACGACCCGCAACCAGTAGAGTCTCTTCCAGATTATTGTATTTATTTTTCTGTCTAATTTGTATTCTAGACTGTTGTTGTATTGTATTGCTTCCTAGAAATAGCTCATGCACTTGTGACACTGGGTTCTGGGATAATTATGGGGTATCTTGTATTAACTTCTTAACATTTATATTTGATTTGAAATGATTATCTTTTACTGGTAAAATTAAAGGAAAATCATAGTTTTTAAAATTATTAAAACGAGAATTTAATTAAGTATTTTGGTTGGCTTGCCTGACAGCGGTGTCCGGCGCCATCACGACCCTTAGTGGATTTTGGTTCGTGACAGTATGGCTAACATGGTGGAAGGATTATATTAAAGTGCAACAGAATAGATACAATATGAGTATAATTATAAAAGCATGAAATAAACATGGTATTTGCAAGTTAAGCAAGTAGAAGGTATGAACAACACAACAATAATAGAAATAGAGATCTATGACAGAATAATAGCAACAAGTCACATCAGATCTATAATTATGACAATAATAGTTCAAGGTAAAGACATGAACGTATACACGGAAGACTGATATCAAATATAATGCATGTCTCTCATCCTCGCCTGCATGGAAACACCCATCGTGCCATGACCTCACGAAAACACATACTCATAACAATATAAATGAAATGGCACGGCATCACCCTTCGTGCTTTTACTCTCAAATGATATGGCACGGCATCACTCTTCGTGCGTTTAATTTCAATAACATGGCATGGCATCACCCTTCGTGCTTTACACTCTTCCTCACATGATAATGAATATAAAATGGCACGGCAACACCCTTCGTGCTTTACACTCTTCCTCACATGGTAATGAATATAAAATGACACAGCATCACCCTTCGTGCTTTACACTCTTCCTCACATGATAATGAATATAAAATGGCACGACATCACCCTTGGTTCTTTACACTCTTCCTTACCAAGCATATGAATATCAATAAAATGGCAAGACATGAAGTATAAATAATATCGAGGAGAGTGTTCAATGAATATTCCAAACAAATTCTCAATCAGTGCTTTACAAGCCAACAGTGATTCAGTGTACCCTCAAAGGCCATAATTCAAGTACTTCCACAAATCCCACAATTTATCAACAACACAAGTATGACATCTAGCATCTCAAAATATCAACCGTAGCAATGTATTAATGATTATGCATAGAGATGACCGAATTAGACGCATCAATGTATTCTCAGAAAACTATCAAATTTGATCAAGTTATATTAGGCTAAGTCTCGATTCTAACATTTAATACTATGTTCTCAATATCTAGAAGTCAAGTGAGGCATGAAGCAAGAAGGTCATAAAATTTTACAAACACAAATGTAATATAACCCACCCCCCGAGCATGATTAACCCTGGCACATACATATACGCTCGTCACCTCATATATGTATCACCCCCGCATGTAGAAAACAATGAAAAATAAGAGGAAAAATTTCCTCAACAATGTTATGCAAAACACTTACCTCCAACAAGCCAATAACAATATCGAGCAAGACAAGTGATGCTCCAAAAATGCCATCACGCGCGTAGTGACATCCAAATGGCTTAAAACTAGCCAAAAACAACTCAAATACATCAAATAAAGCCCAAGGAAACAAATACAAATGATAAAGATCGAATCCTAAATCAAATCCCAAATCCGGCCAAAAATCACACCCTGACCCACGCCTCAGAACCCGACAAAACTCATAAAATCCGACAACCCATTTAATTATGAGTCCAACAATACTACTTTCACTCAATTTCGACTGCCAATCAATCTTCAAAACTCAAAATTTTATGTTATGAAACTTTAGGCCAAAACCCCCAATTTCTCTTTAAAATTCATCAACCAAAAGCTAAAATCGAAGATAGATTCATAGAATATAACCAAAACGAGTAGAGAACACTAACCCTAATTCATATGGTGAAAATCGCCTAAAAAATTGCTCAATTCCGAGCTCCCCAACTCAAAATATGTTAAATGAACAAAACTCTCGTTTTAACACAGTTCTGCGTCGTTTCTTATGCCAAATGATCTCGAAACTCGCTTTTGATACCTCCAATGGATTTCTTGTGAAATTCTAGTTAAGTTAGTCTCTTAAAAATCACTCCATTTGACCTTATATTGAAGGAAATATGTTTGTTTCAATATTTGGAAATAGTGCAGATTTTTAAATACGAAGTCGGTGGCAATTTCGTAATTAATCTGAAAAATCTGGCAACCCAATTCTTAGTAAAATGACCATAAACTCCTCATACGATGTCTAAATTCGACAATTCTTTTTTATATGTGTCCATAATTACGATATGGATGTAATGCTTCAAAAAAACAAAAATTGGAGCTCATTTTCTTAGCGTAGTACCATTTATGCTTGAAGAAACAACATCGAAACATAAAAAAACGAGGGCAGCACAACAAAAATTATCCAAAACTCACCTGAGCCCCTCGGGACCACGTCCAAACATATCAACAAGTCCTATAACATAACACGGACTTTCGAGTACTCAAAATACATATAACAACATCGCAACGACGAATCACACCTCAATCCAAAAATCAATGAACTTGAAACTTCAAACATCCACAACCGATGTTAAAACATATCAAATCAAGTCCGATAGCCCTCAAATTTTTCACACAAGTCACATTTGACATTACAGGCCTGCTCCAACTTCCGGAATTGAAATCCGATCCCGATATCAAAAAGTCCACATTCGGTCAAACTTTCCAAAAAAAATCCAACTTTTGTCATTTCGCGCCAAATTCAACTACGGATCTCCAAATCACAATCCGTACGCGTTCCTAAGTCCAAAATCACCCAACGGAGCTAACAGAACCATCAAAATTCCAATCCGAGGTCAAATACTAAAAAGTCAAACTCGGTTAACTCTTTCAAATTTAAAGCTCCCTAGTTGAGAATCATTCTTCCAAATCAGTCTCGAAAACCTGAAACCGAAACTGACGATTGACATAAGTCAAAATACATCATACGGAGCTACTCACGCCCGTAAACTACCGAACAAAGTGCAAATACTAAAAACGACCAATCGGATCGTTACATAAGACATGCATGTTCTCTATGGATATACTCTGATCTTTTTTATACTATCCATCAAATTCATGTCACAAAAAATATCCTCTTAACTTAGACAAGTTAGTTCCTAGCAAGAAAATACAATAAATCGTATAAGAAAAAAGAATATTTTCATTTCAGTAAAAGTTGATCCTTACACGACCATCATCCCTTTATTTTACAGAAAACTGCAGAAAAATGAATTAATAAGTGAGGTAAATAACAATAAAAGAATACAGAACAATCCTGTAGTTTCTATATCTAGCCAAAAAAAAAAGGAGGTTGTAAACTATGCTATTCTGCTTCTTTCATCCCTTTAAAAACACTACTACTTATTTTTTGGCTTAATGACCAGGTCCTCTAGGGCTTGGTCCAGAAGGTAGTCTCTCAAGCCAAAATGACAAATTGTTCTTCGCCTTCTCATATATCGTTGGGAATGTTGCGAGATGAATTTCACCGGAAAAATCTTGTGACAACACTCTAGCTGCTTCAACATGGGTTCGACTCGTAATAACAACGAAGATGGCCAAAATTATCAACAAATAGGTAATTCTTCGATAATCCATACTCGTATAATTCAGAGATCAGAGCAAATGAACACTGTAACGATGAAGAAGGGTTTGGCCTCGAATTCAAATGAATTCTTCTTCTTCTTCTCGATCTCAAGATATTTCTAAGTCGAAATTCACAAAAAATTGGTAATACTTTTTTTATCAAAATGAGAGGGTTGTGATCTTTTTTCTTCTCTAGTTTTGCTAGTGAATGTCGATGAAGAAAGTTGTGCATGGGCTTTGGTATTTATAGCAAAATTTGAATAAGGTGTCTTTTGTTTAACTTTGAATAAATAATAGTATTTGTTGAATTGAGAATTCATGTATAGAGGGCGGTGCGGACCAAGTATAAACATGAAAAAGTCATGCGTGTAACAATTTCTCGAATTCCAGAAATGCCCCTTTTGCTCTGTGTTGATTGCTCTGAGGGAAAGATGCGGATTTGATTTTGAAGGGTGATATGGGAACAGCGTAAGCAGTTCAAAGTTCAAACAAGTGCACAGGTTTGGAAAAATTTGCAAGTTTGACCCACTGGTCTGTGTTGACGGAATACTGAATAAGCCCGAGATTACGTTATTGCCCTTTTACGCAAGCGCTTGTCTAAATTCTAAATCTCGTGGCTAGACTTTTCTACACTCTCACAACGAATAAAATATTCCATCAACAAATCATATACTAGTAAATATCCCTGCAAAAAATGGAAAAAAAGAAGAAGATTTAGATCGTTTTTGTTTCTCATTTGGTGTTCATATTAGAGCATCGATTAATCAGGATTCGATCAGAGTAATACCTGTAGAAAATATTTTTAAATATTTGTTTATATATGGTTAGACATTTACAAGTTTAAAAGCGGATTTTTCATAGCGGATGACTACTTTAGTATTTTGTTCGTACGGATGCCGTGAATATCTGACTAAATTTAAATAGATTAGGAATCTAAATTAATGCAAATGAACGAACGTGTATAAAATCATTTTTTCCTTAGTTGTCCGAAAACAAAGTAGCACATTGAAATTTACTCCACTTTCTTGTTTACGAATCTATATTTATACTATATTAAAAGCACGAAAGCATTTAGCGAAATATCGTTCCCCTTTTCTACTTCTTTAAAATAAAATTTACACTGGACAAAATAGTCACATAATTATTTCCTAATATTTAACACTTTGAAATCAATTAAAACATTGTTCATTAGAATTTTCCTTATTAGATTTGTCACGTTAGAAGTCCTATTAATTAGGACACAAAAATCAAATAAGATTTACTTTCTATAAATTATTTACCTTTTAAATTAATGAGCTTTATTCTACTGTAGTTCTGAATTGAGAATTTTGCTTCTCTAAGTATTTGTTAATTTTTTTTTTTAATTTTATTTGATATTAAATATCTTTCCCAATAACAACAAAAAATATTTTTACAAAAGTATAGAAAGCAAATTTCTTTTCTTGTAAGAACAACGACGCTAAAACATTGTGTAATTTTTGTTTTCTTACCAATTTTGCCTCTTTATTTCCCTTTCAAAAGAAAGTAATTGATATCCTTAAAATTTTAATTAGTAAGTTTTTATTTAACAACTAAATATATCTATTTTATTTGGTTTAAATGATAAAATTTCAGTCTAAACATCGATGAATTTATTTGAAAAAGAAGAAATATACAGTTAAAATAAATATATTATTTTGCTTAAAACGTTTTCTTTCACAAAAAATAATGGAGCTTTAAGCAAGTATATCTACATATTTTTCTCCCCAAAAAAATACACAGTTGAAATAAATAGTTGTTGCATGTAAAGGAAAAACAAAAATAAAGTATTCAATTGCAACTTCATTATTTTGGTTGTACATATTTTATTAGGCAAAAAAATAATGGAGCTTTAACCAACTTCTTTGTACTAATTTGACTCGAAAATAAGAATATACAATTAAAATAAATAGTCATTTGTCTAATGAGAAATAACAAGAAATACATTGTTGGTACTCCATTATTTTGGATAAAGAAAATTTTATTTGGCTAAAATGAAGGAGTTTCAGTTAAGATTTATTACAAATTTGACCCCAAAAAAGAAATACACAGTTGAATCATGGCCATTGTTTTCAAATAAAAACTTTAAAAATGTAAAATTAAATGGGAATAAGATATGCATTGTATATTAAGAACAAGCAAGAAGAAATACACAATTCATACCAATAAATATTGAATATGACTATGTGATAATGACGAAAAACACCCGATCTGAAAATTAATTATTTTTTTCCACTCTTACTCGCCTAAATGAGAGTGTCAATGCTCTTTGTTCGAGTGAGTAACGAAGACTACGAACAAGTTAGGTGTGTAACTAATAATATGTGCCAAAATTAAAATTTTCTTAACCTAAACTCTAACTTTTGCTCATAATTAATATATTCTTTTAGAATCTATTAACATTAAGAAATTCCATAATAGGAGTCGTTAGGTACCAGGATAAAGTGGGATAAAGTGAGGTACTAAATTTATACTATGCTTGGTTGGTGGTATAAATTTATCCCGAAATAAATTTATACTAACAATCAAACATAGTATAAACTTTGTTCAAATTTTAATCCTGGATATTCCATCTTATTCCATATTATCCCATAAAACCTGGTATTATTTTATCCCACCTCTCACCTGGGATAAATTAGTATAGGGATTATAATCCCAGGACTATAATACATGTATAATTTAGTTCGCGTACCAGACGACCCTTACTTCCGTAAAAAGAAATTTTCAAATGTACAGTTATGTACTAGGACAGAGAAAGAAAGTCACTTACAAAACTAAGGAAGAGCAGATTAATTAAAGCATAAGAATTGAATTCAATACATTTGCAATAGCATTTTTTAATCTTTTGAAAATAATTATTGTTGTATTTCTTATTGGTTAAGGAAATAAAATAATTGCATTTTGGTCGTGAGAAAAAAAAACTATCTTTTATCAGTTTTTTTGAATGAGAAGATATTAAGGACTTATAAATGAAGTTTCTTACTTTATTGAATTAGCTAAATAGGATCAACAATCATCATTTTTAGAAACTTACACTTTTATTAACATTAATTTTAAACACAAACAAAAAATTTAATATAATATTTATTTAATGTTTCGATGTTTTTATTTATTGAGATAAAATACACGCGCAATGCACGTACCTTAAGACTAGTATATTGAAATATATTAATATACCAAAATTCTTGCGTGGTGGTCGCTCTACCAAAAACATTATAATTCAGTAGTATACAAGCAGCCACATTTGCCAAATATTATGATTTATGACTTTTTCATAGCTCTGACAATAAATTGGTACCATGTTGACTAAGATATACGAGTATATTAATCATCCAAATAAAATTGTATACGGTAGAAATCGGGGCTACTCGATTTCGTGGGCTCGAGGGTCACTTCAAGAGCGATATCGAAATAGACCAGGAGCGGGCCCGATGGGAGGCTTCAAAGATCAAAGTGTCTGATGAATATCGATGCCGAACGTGACCGGCCTCGAGATAATGCCGTTGTGATTTTGTAACACAAAAAGCAAGATTGTCACGACCCAATTCCCGAACCCGGTCGTGATGGCGCCTCTCGTGAAGACAAGGCCAGCCAGACAAAAAAAAACACCTCTTTTAAACAATTAAATATCATAAATAGTTCTAAAGCATGATATAATATCCATAATTTGCGGAATTAACGATAACATCAGTAAGAATCATTCCGACACCGCCCAAACTGGGGTGTCACAAGTCATGAGCAACTAATGATCCTGATACGAGTCTACTAGGTACGATGTCTGGTACAATAGTTTGAAAGACATAGAATTAATAAGACAAAGGGAGGCATGGGAGCTGCAGACGCCAACAGCTACCTCGTAGTCTCCGAAACACCGCCTGAACTGGGAGGATCAGCACTCAGGAGCGGGATCTGCTATGCCTGAATCTGCACACAGAGGTGTAGGGAGTAAAGTGAGTACTCCAACTCAGTTAGTAGTAATTATAATTAATGGCTGAAAGTATAAAAACACGTAAAGGCACAAAACAATTCCATATCAAGCAGTAAAATCACTTAAGATAGTAAATCAGTGAAGAAATCAAATGAAATCCCTTTTAAAACAAGTAAAACAGGTAATTTAACAGGTAAATAACAAGTAGAAATCCGCCCCTCAGGCACAATATCAATCACTCATAACAGTATCAGCCCCTCGGGCTCACTCTCAGTACAATATCAGCCCCTCGGGCACACTCTCAGATCATAATGGGTACCCACGCTCACTGTGGGTGTGCAGACTTTGGAGGGGTCCCTTACGACCCAAGCGCTATATCAAGCCACCTCGTGGCATCATCTCTCGGCACTCAGCCTCACATCACTCGGCACTCGACCTCACATCATACAAGCCACCTTGTGGCATATAAAGTATCTCAGGCCCTCGGCCTCATATCACTCAGTGTATCTTCACATCTATCCCTCGGCCGCACTCAGTCAGAAAATCATCACAAGCCCCTCGAGCATTTGTAAAATTGTAGTGGTCAGCCCAAAACATCGTTTGGAAATATCATTTAAGTCTCAAAACTGAGTAAGAGTGGCTGAGTTGTAAAACAATGGAAAATAACAGGACTGAGTTCAGGTAATAAATCAATACCGTGAGGAAATAGTGACAAAAATCCCCGGAGGGTTCAAATAGTTGGCACGAAGCCCAAATATGGCAATCAACCCAAACCATGATGATAACAAACAAGTTTTAGTCAAATACATGGTAAAATCATCAATCGGGACGGTCCAAGTCACAATCCCCAATAGTAAGCGACCCCACACTCATTATCAAGTACATGTCGCACCTCAATATAGCACTACGATGTGCAATCCAGGGTTTCAAACCCTCAGGGCATCATTTAGAATCATTACTCACCTCGATCCGGCTAAATCTCTAGCTCGCGATGCCTTTGTCCCTCGAATTGGCCTCTACGCGCGTCGAATCTATCCAAAATCAGAACGAATACGTCACAATATGCTAAGGAAACAAAGCCCAAGTGAAAACAATCAACAAAGGGCGCGATTCCCGAAATTAATAAAACCCGAGCCCCAGGCCCACATCTCGGAATTTGACAAAATTCACAAAACTAGAATCCTTATATTCTCACGAGTCTATCCATACGAAAAGTATCCAATTCCGATACCATTTGGTCCTTCAAATCATCATTTTACATTTTTGAAAGATTTTACAATTTTCTTCCCAAATTCCATCCCAAATCACGAATTAAATGATGAATTCAATGATAGATTCATGTACTCTAGCCAAATCTGAGTTAGAATCATTTACCCTTTTTTGAAAAACCTTCGAAAAATCGCTAAAATCCGAGCTCTCTAGGTTAAAATATCAAATAAAACCCAAATTCTCGTATTTATAGAGTACCCCACAGATTTCCACCTCCACGGGCCGCACAAAATCGACCGCGATCCGCACAAAACCAGTGCGGTCCGCACAAAAACGACCGCGGCCGCGCAAGCTTTCCTCTGCAGTGACAGGCCTTAGTATTTTGGCCATAACTTTTGCTACAGATGTCCAAATTGCGATATCTTTATCTTTCTGGAAACTAGATGCGAAGGGCTAATACTTTCAATTTTGAATAATATCAAAATTTCTTGTAGATCAAAAGATATGAGCTTCCGAAGTAGGACTAGCGGAATGTTCTTCACCGCGGCCGCACACCATTTTGTGCGGTCCGCACAACACCTACCGCGGCCGCACTTTATTTTGTGCGGTCCGCACAGCACATACCGCGGCCGCACTTCTTTTTGTGCGGACCGCGCCGATGAGTTCCGAGGCTTGCAACCCTTCTGGACCTGCTACAACTATGATTTTCGGCCTAAAACATCCTGGAACCTATCGGAACTCCCGGAACTTCAAACTAATTGTACCAACACATCCCATGACATAGTTCAAACTTGTTCAAAACTTCGGAACGCTCACAACAACATCAATCACCAATTTAACATAGGATTCAAGCCTAAGAACTCCAAGATCTCTTAAATTATGCTTTCGATCAAAAAGTCTATCAAATCTTGTCCGAATGGCCTAAACTTTTGCACACACATCCCAAATGACACAACGAAGCTACTGTCACTCTCGGAATTCCATTTCGACCCCTATATCAAAATCTCGCCTATCAACTGGAACCGCCAAAATATCAACTTCGCCAATTTAAGCCTAAACTTATCTACAACTTCAAATCCCATTCCGATCGTGCTTCTAAGTCACAAATCATCTCCCGAAACTAACCTAACCATCAGAACTCACTTCCGAGCCTTCTAACACATAAGTCAACATCCGGTTGACTTTTCCAACTTAAGCTTTCTTAAAAGAGACTAAGTGTCTCATTTCTTACCAAATCATCTCCGAACTCGAACTAATCAATCCGATCACATAAAACACGGATAATGAAGCGTAAAGAAGCTGAAATAGGGGAAAACGGAGCGGTAACTCATGAGACGACTGGCCGGGTCATCACATCCTCCCCAACTTAAACAACCGTTTGTCCTTGAGCGAGTCAAAAAACATACCTGAAGCCTCAAACAGGTGAGGATATCTGCTCTGCATCTCCCGCTCGGTCTCCCAGGTAGCCTCTTACACGGGCCGACCTCTCCATTGCACTTTCATTGAAGCTATATCCTTTGACCTCAACTTTTGAACCTGACGATCCAAAATTGCTACTGGCTACACATCATAGGTAAAATCAACATCCAACTGAACCATGATGAGGTCCAAAACATGAGACGGATCCCCAATATACTTCCAGAGCATAGAAACATGAAATACCGGATGCACACTCGACAGACTGGGTGGCAAAGTAAGATCATAAGCCACCTCCCCAATCCTCCGAAGCACCTCAAAAGGCCCAATGAACTGCGGACTCAACTTTCCTTTCTTCCCAAATCTCATAACACCCTTCATGAGCGAAACCTTCAGCAAGACCTTCTCACCAACCATGTAGGACACATCTCGAACCTTCCGATCCGCATAACTCTTCTGTCGCAACTGCGGTGTACGAAGCCTCTCCTGAATCACCTTCACCTTTTCTAAGGCATCCTGAACCAAATCTGTCCCCAATAGCCTAGCCTCGCCGGGCTCGAACCAACCAACTAGAGATCTACACCGCCTTCCATACAAAGCCTCATATGGAGTCATCTGAATACTCGACTGGTAGCTGTTGTTTTAAGCAAACTCTGCAAGCGGTAGAAACTTATCCCATGAACCTCCGAAATCAATAACACAAGTACGCAACATGTCCTCCAATATTTGAATAGTATGCTCGGACTGCCCGTCCGTCTAAGGATGAAAAGCTGTGCTCAACTCTACCTAAGTATCCAACTCTCGCTGAACATACTTCCAAAACTGGGAAGTAAACTGAGTGCCCCAATCTGAAATGATGGAAACTGGGACACCATGCAATCGAACAATCGCCCGAATATATATCTCTGCCAACCGCTCTGAATAATAAATAGTACAGATAGGAATAAAGTGCGCGGACTTGGTCAGCCGATCCACAATCACCCAAATAGTATCAAACTTCTTCAAAGTCCGTGGAAGTCCAACAACAAAGTCCATAGTGATCCTCTCCCACTTCCACTTAGGAATAACCATCTGCTGAAGTAAGCCACCCGGTCTCTGATGCTCATATTTCACCTGCTGACAATTGAGACACCGAGCTACAAATCCAACAATATCTTTCTTCATTCTTCTCCACCAATAGTGCTGCCTCAAATCCTGGTACATCTTTGCGGCACCCAGATGAATAGAATACCATGAGCTATGGGCCTCCTCCAGAATCAACTCTCTAAGCCCATCCACATTGGGCACACAAATCCGACCCTACATCCTTAACACACCATCATCACCGATGGTCACATCTATGGCATCATCATGCTAAACCCTGTCCTTAAGGACAAGCAAATACATATCATCATACTGGCGCTCTTTGATGCGATCAAACAAGGAAGATCGAGAAATCACGCAAGCCAACCCCGATTGGGCTCCAAAATATCCAACCTTACGAACCGATTGGCCAAGGCCTGAACATCAACTGCAAGGGGTCTCTCCCCAACTGGAATATATACCAAACTCCCCATACTCACTGCCTTTCGGCTCAAAGCATTGTGAGCACGTAATTGCCTCACGAAAACTACTCCAAAATAAATCAAAAAATAAAATTAATTTCTTTTAGTGTGCAATTTTAGAAATTATTTTGCGTTTATTAATTGTTTGTGTTGTCCGTAAATGTTTGCTTTGTTATAATTAAACAAAATAAAAATAAAAATATAGTTTCATGCATATCTAGGATTTAATTATGCATTTAATAATTGAAATAAAATCACAAAAATATACATTTGTTCTAGTTTTAATGTTTCACTGTGTGATTAACGCTTTGTTTATGTGTTAAATAATTGTTAAAAGGTAATTAATATTTTTGTAAGGTTAAAATTGTTTTATAATTTTATTAGGATTTTTTTAAAATTAGAAAATAATAATAAAAAAATATTGTAAAAGAAAAATCGGACCTGGACCTAAATCCAGGCCCAAACAAAATAAACCCCCACAGCCCAATCCAAACAACCCAGGTCCGGTCCAATTTAAACGAGCCAAAACGACAGCGTTTGGTCGTATTTCATCAATGGCCGTTGGATCAAATCCATCCAACGGTTGAGATCTCATCACCCTAACCCGTGATCCTTACCCGACCCAATGCCCCGACTTAGCCCGACCCTTGCATTAAACCAAATGACATCGTTCGGTTTAATGGACGGATCCTGGCCATTCATTCTGCCTGATCTAACGGTCAACATCAATCCACCCTTCCCCTATATAAGGCCCAAACCCCTACCCCGGCCCCCTAACTAAACACCCCCACCTCTTCACTATTCATCATCGTCTCCAAAAACCCACCCCTAACCCTAGTCGCCCTAGCATCCCATCGCCTGAAACCTGGCGGCAACGCTGCCACCGGTCACCACCTTAACACCCCAGACTCCTCACAACACGGATCTGACCTTAGTTTCTTTCGAATCAGACCCCAACTCTTCGAATATTAAATCGAAGGTTGGTCTGAAAACTCAACCCTTTCCAATGGCTTCCAAAATAACACCACAGCTTCCCCTAGATACCCTAGCTATGGATCTAGTGTTGGTTTGGTTCGAATCCCCTCAGAACTCTTCGAATCTTCTTTTGAAGGTTCGAATCAAAAATGAACTCACTCAGATTCCTTTCAAATTAACACCAAATGACCCCTAGGCTTTCCTCACCCTTGTGTCATCTTTGGTTCCCTTCGAATCTGCCCAGAAGTGTTCGGATTTAAGATCCAAAATCTGAAACCCTAAAAATTTTCCAATCTTGGAAGTTTTTCAATTCAAACGAGGGATTGAGGTTTAATCGACCTTAGTCGAAGTATTTTCAGTTGAAAATACTTCGACTAAGGTCTGTTTGATTTCAAAAAGTCCGAATCCAAGTTGAGTTTGAGTCCGGTTGAATTTGAAGGTTCAGAGGTATTTTTTCTATTTCTTATGTGTATTCTACGTGTATTTTATGTTTGTTTCATTAGTCTGTTTAATTTTTCATAATTTTCTAGTCAATTCTGTGATTCTGCCTTATACCCGTCTATTTGATCCTAATTATACCATTGTTTCTGTCAGTATGATTATTTACAATGTGTGTAATCGACTCGATTAAGTTCGTCGATTAGTTATATTATGAATTCTCGTTTATGATAATACTGATTGAAAACAATCTGTTTCTATAGACTGTTTGTTGACAAATGTTGTAGATAATCAGTTTAATTAATACTCGTTTGTAAATCAATAAGTCTGTCAGAATAAATGTTGTATGTATATTGTTTCCTGAACATTAAGTTTCAGGGCATTATCCGTATATTGACAATGCTCCTATTTGTTTGATTTTAGTTCAAAAGTTGAAGTTCAGTTTGAATTATTGTACTGAATTCAGTGTAATGTTATTGTGATGTTAGGTTTAAACTCAATTTCACAAGTATTGATTAGATACCATTGTGTTAGAAAAAGTACATTCTCAGTTAAGATTCAGTCCAGAACTTAAGAGTGTTTTAATTCAGGTTGATATTTAGGTTTGAATAGATTTTTTTTAATCTGTTTTATATCAGATTCTGAATTTAAGTTTAAAGGCAGTAATAACAGTAGTTACAGTAGGATTTCTGGGGTATTTCTGGGATAGAACAGTAAGGGTAATATGATAGTATAGTGGGCTGAAAGTGGAAAGTTAATGGCTATTATTTAATGTGATAATGGGAAACAAAGGGTAATGGGGCTGCTGAAAATCAGGATAAGATCACTTAATGGGATTTAAAGTATTTAAAAGCAGATTTTAATGGGACTTTCTGATTTTTAAAAGAAGAAAGGGGTCCAGACAGTAGGCTAAAAAAAGAGGGGCAGACCTGTATAAGATAAGGGGGATTGGGACTGATTTAAGGAGGAGATTTTGAGAGAGATTTGGAGAGAGATTTTAAGAGAGATACACAGAGGGAAAAGATAAATTTGAGAGAGGAAAATCACAAGCAGAAACAGAAATCTGAAAGGGAAGATAGAAAGAAAGGAAAACAGAAACATTAAAACAGAATTCTGCCTCGGAAGTCAGTATTGAAGCTGATTCTGTGTTTTGAAATTGAAAGCTTTTTCAGTCTGCTTTGTTCTAAGTCTCAAAATCAGAAATATTATTCTTTTCATTAAATCTGTCCGGATTTGTTCGATCTCATTGTTCAGTTAAAAATCTGAAATTTCTTAAAAGTACTGTCACTGTGCATCTCGGTTCCTCGGGTCCTATTATTGCTCAAATCTGTGGGAATACTAGTATTCTGCTGATTTTGTTACTACTGCAACTGCTGAAATTTACTCCTTCTACCTTCATTTCCAAGTACCTATCTTTTAAATTCAATGTTGGGAAGAGATTCAGCATGACAAATCAATGAAACTTGAATTGCAATCCTATTTTTTCATTTGTCTAAGTTCATTATTTTAAATTTCAGTCTTGTTTCATGTTGGTTAGTACAGTAGTATGCTTGACATGATAATTATCAGTTGATCATTCTCTTTTGAAATTCATATAATTGTTGTAATAGTATTATCTATTCCAGAATTTCATTAAAGTATAGTTATGATTGAATTGTCAAAATAGGGAACATGGCATAAAGGTGGCCATTAATTAAGTCTTATGACATTGTTAGTCAGGTACAGAGTAGTATGGAAATGTCAAGAAAATGCATTGTTAGCATATTTTGATTATTTAGTTGTGGATTAAGGCTAGATGATGTTGGTTACATTTTTGTCCATATATGGCGTAATAATGATTATGTTTATAATCAATAGTCGAAAGTTGCATTAGTACAAGTCCGCCATGTTCACAATGTCAAAAAATATGGCAAATAATGTTGTATGCAATATCATTTTTTTAAGTCAATAGGTAGATTTGTTCTCTTTCTTAATAACAAATGGCCTAGGAATTTTACAATACGAAAGTTAGTGTTTAGCAATGGTTCACATAAATTGAGAATCAAATCGGTTTGATTATATATATATATATATATATCTTACTTTCAATCATAAGCAGAATTAACAAAATAATTAGGCCTATTAGATTAAGAACAAGCAATGTGGAAAGAGATTAGATTTATAATGTGTAACAAGTTTAAGATTGTAAAAAATAACATTCATTGCAAATGGAATAATAAGAATTCTTCAAAAATATCATTTCCTTTCAAGAACTGATTTTTTTAGTTTCATACGCTATGCACATTTTTAGTATACATATTGTATTTACTAAAATAGTATTAGTCATATGCTTATTGTGCTCTTTAAATTTGAATAACTTTGAGGAATATAATTCATACGCGAAGAAATATAATTTGCAATCAACGTCCAATAAATTGTAAATTCTTTTAAAGGAATTAGAGACTAGAGGAATATTTATTTCTCATGATTTTCCCATAAAAATACATGAACGTAATAAACAATTTATGGGAAATTTATGCTATTCTCAAAAAAATATTCCACGTGATTAGGGATACGTTCGCGTAACCTGATTGTATTTCCAAAAGAAATTCGGATTATGCGTTCGCGCAACTTCGAGCGAACATTTAATAAAAATGGGTTTCTTCGGAAAATATCAAGTTAATTTCATAAAAACCCGAGATGTGCGGTTCACTACTTAATTATACAAAGAGCGATTTTTTTTTGTTTTTTTTATTTAAGCACAATTTCGAGTAAGTATTTTAATAAATATATTACCTATATTATTGTGTACACATGCGCGTGACACGAATCCGCACGTTAAAATATATATAATATATAAAACGGATACACGTATGCGTGATTCGATTCGAAGAAGGGTCTTTAATTATAAACAATCTAAACAGAAGCGATAACAAAATCATGCAATAAAAAATGTAAAATCGAGATAATTAAGCCAAGAATAAAAACAGTTAAGCGACCGTGCTAGAACCACGGAATTCGGAAATGCCTAACACCTTCTTCCGGATTAACAGAATTCCTTACTCAGGATTTCTGGTTCGCAGAATAACAAACAGAGTCATATTCTCCTCGATTCAGGGATTAAAACCGGTGACTTGGGACGCCTTAAAATTCCCAGGTGGCGACTCTGAAACAAACAAACAAATCCCGTTTCGACTGTCCTTTAATTGGAGAAAACTCCCTACGCGCCCCGCGGGTGCGGAAAAAGGAGGTGCGACAGCTCTGGCGACTCTGCTGGGGACAAAAAAAACTGTAACCCAGAACCACTGGTTCAGGGTAAATTCGAGCTTAAAATATCTGTGTTAATTGGCTTTATTTACTATATGATTTTCAACTGTTTATATGCTAATATGCTAAATGTTGCTTTTTACCGCTTTAATATTATTTGAATTGTGAATATATACAACTGCTACGAAACCCCCTTCTTTCTGAGTCTTCTGAATTTATGGTGTACACGTGCGCGTGGCCCACCTTTCTGTTAAAGTCATACCAAATAAGACGGAGTCGGGACAAGTAACTAGGCCGGGTAGACTTTCGTGCTCCCGATACGTTGCCCCCACTTCGGCTCAAACTGTCCGTTTGGGTAAGCCAGGTTTAGAACAATATGCCTCAGGTTTTTACCTAGAATAGCTCAGCCATGTACCGGATCCCTAGTAGGAACGTCTATTTGCATCATGTACATCTGACCTTGGAGACTCAACACAGGGGTTGGGTCTGTCTAGGACAGGTAAACCCGAAATAAAAAGACCATCCTGATGCATCTTACTTGCTACCTGTGCATTCATTTGCCTCGAGCATGCTTGTTGACCAGCTTAATTGAAATCATTGTGAGAACCGAGGAATAAAATGGGTTGTTTTTTTTTAAAAAGAATTTCCCAAAAAATAGTTTTAAATCTTGAAAAAAGGTGTTAATAAATAAAATAAAAATGAAAATGATTTTTTTAGTGTATATTTTCAAAATGAATCTTGACTTTATTAAATTAAATTTCAGATACAAAATGAGCACCACACAAAACCCCCAATCCACAAATACAGACGAGTTTCTATTTCAGCTTCAAATGTGGTGGTATGAATTAGGCGAAGATGGTCAAAAATGGGTCGTCAAGCATTTGGGAAATCTCACGGATATTATGAAAGTTAAACCCCGTGATGATCTGATTGCGGCGTTAGTAACTTTTTGGGACCCTGTTCACAATGTCTTTCGTTTCTCTGACTTCGAGCTTACTCCTACATTAGAGGAGATAGCTGGATATGCTGGTTTTGACGGAAGTCTAAGAAATCAAAGCTTGATATTCACAAAGGCTCCTTCGGTACATCGATTCTTCGGTCTTCTGAACATCAGCAGTCAAATCAGGAAAAGCAATGTCATCAATGGATGTTGTTCCTTCAACTTTTTGTATTCAAGGTTCGGAAAGTCAGATGGGTTCGAAATTCATGAGAAAGGCCTTACTAACAAGCAAAACAAAGACACTTGGCAGATTCACCGTCGCTTTGCCTTCATGGTGGCTTTTCTAGGAGTCATGGTCTTCCCAAACAAAGAGCGAACAATTGATATTCGCACCGCGAAAGTTGTGCAAATCCTCACCACCAAAGAAAATCACACCCTTATCCCCATCATTCTATCAGATATTTATCGGGCTTTGACTTTATGTAAATCAGGAGCAAAAGTCTTCGAAGGATGCAAAATTTTGTTGCAAATGTGGGTGATTGAACATCTCCAACAACAGCCCAAGATCATACAGTATGGGCCAAGCAATGGTAATTGCATCGAGAGTTATGAGGAAAGAACAAAAGATTATAAGTCCCCAGAAGGGATAGAAGCATGAGTATCTCATCTAAGGGCTTTAACGGCAAATCAAATTGAGTGGACTTTGGGATGACTCTCGATGAGGGAAGTGATACACATGTCAACCTCAAATAGTTATTTGCTACTATTGGGATTGAGAAGCATCCAGCCATATGCACCCCAAAGAGTCATAAGACAACTAGGGAGATACCAAGTAGTTCCTGATGATGAAGATTTGAGTATGCAAGTAATCGAATTACACCCAGAAGCCACTATTCCCGAGGCTCTAATTCAGCAGATGTGGAATGGATGTCGATACTTGAAAAGTGATACTCAAGTCCCAGACACTACAAAGGGTGAGATAAATCCTGGATATGCAAGGTGGTTTGAGAAATGGTCTCGCGTGGATGATGTACCAGAACCTGAGCTAAGAAGGCCAACAAAAAGACCCCATATTCAAAACTTTAATGATAAAATCCAAGAGCGGTTAATCTGGGGAGAAAAGGAAAAAGGGTACAAAGCAACTATCCATGCCCTAAAGGAAAATCTGAGGAGCCTCAGTCTGGAGAAAGATTTGCAAGCACAAGAAGCTGAAGGCGAGAAGAAGAGTCTAGCTTGTGAGAATGAAAATCTTCATGCTCGATTTCAGAAAATGAAAAAGGCTTCTGAAATGCCAATGAGGATTTGGAAGGATCAAAAAACCATCGCCAATCTTTTTGAAAGAATGCAAGATTATGATTCCATTCTTACTGCAAACGAAAGGGCATTGAGCAAAGCAAAAGAAAGAATCCAACAATTAAACGAAGAAGCCAGATCTAATAAGGAACGCCAAGATAGACAATCCGAAGAAGACAGGGCACAATTCAAGAAGGAAAAAGATCATTGGATACGATCAGAAGACCAACTTCGTGCACAACTAGAAGAGGCAAGAAGATACAACAGAGAGAATCAACAAGCGGACATCGACAGAGAAAGAGCGCAGGCAAGATTAGAGTAGGCCAGACTCCGAGCTCTATTAGAGTCAGCTCTAGATCGTGAAGACCGTGTCAGAGATATAGCCACCACTCGCCAACAGCAATTGCAGAACCAAGACCAACGTCTTCAAGATTTCAGGGCACAAATCCACGACCTGTCGGTCTACACCTCTCAAAGTTATGTAAACTGCCAAGGAATGGATTATGAAAGGTTTACAGAGCATGCACCCACTTTTGCCCGTCATCTAGCAATGGAGTTGGAAAGGATGTATCGTACGCTGGGAGGTCATCCAGGTCAAGCCCCACATTGAGTAGATAATCCAATAATTGATAACAAAAGTGGAAAGTGGGGCATGTTGTGAGATGTTAAGAGTTGTATCTTTTATTTTGATTTAAGTATGTGTGTTTCAAACCATTTTCTTATAAGGTTTTCAAATGTAATGTCTGTTCATCTTTGTATAATGAATAAAAGTGTTTGCCTTATGTCTGAACTACGCAAGGTTTGATTCATGCGGGGGCATGATACGTAGGCAATCTCTATAAGATTCGACCATGATACAATAACAATGTATATAAGAAAATAAAATAAAAGTGAATAACAATAAAAATTTCAAGAAAGCTGGGACGACACAAGCAACCAAGCAAATGCATAGTAGAAAGGAGTTACTTGTCTAGGAGCATTGCATCTCAACGTGTAATTATATATGTGTTAAACTCTCAAAACTAACAAGTTTGTTCATTTCCAGAATTCAAGCAGTTAGTTTCTCTAAAGAGTATACTGGCATATTATCATTATCACACGAGATCAAAAGGACCAATACCCGAAAGTATGTCTATCCCAGATGTTGACACAGGTATTGAGCTAGAGGAGATGGATGTCGGGAAAATGAAAGAAGAGATGTTTAAACTCAAGCAGCAAATGGCTGAAATGTACCAGGCCTGGTCTACAGGACAGTTACCCCCATCTTACCCAACTAACCCTGCTCCATCAATGACCCAAACTCAGGATAATATTACCACTGAATTATCCCCAAATTTCCCCATTTACCAACACTACCGAGGAACCACCTCTCAGACACCGCAGTCTCCCCCTCCTAAACCAGTTCCATACTTTCCTCCACCTGTAACTCCTGTCTTTGTGGCACCTCCCACAACTACATTCCACAAATCTCCTACTGAGCCTACATTCCAGGCCCAGGACAACCAATATTACCCCCCGGAGCCCACCCTCAAAGCCTCTGAAATCCATTCAACTACTCCTCGTTTTGACCTCCCAAACGAAATTGACAAGCCGGCCAAAAATGCTGAACAAGAAGAGATGTTCAGGAAGGTCAAAAGTCTAGAACAGTCGTTCCGAGACATGCGAGGATTAGGTGGGCAAGTCAGTGTAGCCTACAAAGATTTATGCTTATTCCCTAATGTACAATTGCCATTTGGCTTCAAGATGCCCAAATTTGACCTATACAGCGGGCACGGCGACCCAGTAGCCCACTTAAGGGGTTTCTGTAGCAAGATGCGAGGAGCTGGGGGAAAGGATGAATTATTGATGGCTTACTTCAGTCAAAGTCTAAGCGGATCAGCTTTGGAGTGGTATACACGCCAGGACCATGGGAGATGGTACACCTGGGATGACCTGGCACAGGCATTCACATACCATTTCCAATACAATCTGGAAATCATCCCAGATAGATTATCTTTGACAAAATTTGAGAAGAAACATAATGAAAGTTTCAGAGAGTATGGTTTTCGGTGGAGAGAACAGGCAGCAAGAGTGGATCCTCCTATGAAGGAGAGTGAAATGGTAGACTACTTCCTCCAAGCCTTGGAACCAACTTACTATGCCCATTTGGTTTCAGCGGTAGGGAAATCATTCAACGAAGTAGTGAAGATGGGAGGTATGGTGGAAGAAGGCCTCAAGACAAATAAAATTATGAGCTATTCAGCAATTAAGGCAACTACTCAAGCTATTCAAGGCGGGGTAGGAGGAATCGGAAGAAAGAAGAGGGAGGAAACAGCGGTAGTTGATTCAGGAATTTGGTCGGGACCCAGAAGTTCACTGCCTTACTATAATCAACAACGACCTCGCCAATCAACTTACCACCGCGATTCATCCCAACACTACTATCACCCGTCAGAGCCTCATTTTTCCATTAACCATGCACAAGCATACAATCAGCCGCCTGTTCACGCTAATTGGCGTGCTCCTGCCATACCAAGTACTTACCCACGATCCTATCCCGGACCAGGTTTCAGGCCTAGGCCAGCATTCAGGGGAGAAAGGGAACAGAAAAAGAAAACCTACACTCTATTGGAAGAGTCTTACACTAGTTTGTTCCACAGGCTGAGACAGCTGGACATGCTAAGACCAATACAATCCAAGCTACCCAATCCTCCTCCAAAGAATCTGGACTACACCATTAGCTGTGAGTATTGTTCCGGTACACCAGGCCATGATACGGAAAAATGCTGGCATTTGAAAAATGCAATACAAGAGCTGATTGATACTAATAAAATCGAGGTTCAAAACCCCGAAACTCCCAATATCAACAGAAATCCAATGCCAGCCCATCAAGAGGACAATATGATAGAAATCATACAAGCTGATGGGGAGACAAAGAAGCCGTCACAAACTGTTATGATGATCAGGTCTCATGAAGCCAAGCCAGATAAGCAGTTAACAGAGGAGAAGCTGGTACCTAAGTAGAACAGAAATGGTGATGAACCATCTGTGATAATCGAAAAAGGGTCTTCGAGCAAGGTTGCCACAAAGCAAGAAAGGTTGAAAGTGAGAGTACCAGGGGTTGCCAGTAAACCCATTGTACTCGTGGAAGGAGCCCGTACAGATCGGGTTATTATCACACCTGTAACCCAGCTACCAGTGATCAACAACAAGGCCATTCCATGGAACTATGAACGGGTGACTGTAATGTACAAGGGAAAAGAAGTCAAGGAAGAAGTGTGTGAGGTGCAAGGCTTGACTCGTTCGGGAAGATGTTTTACTCCCGAAGAGTTAAGAAAAACTAAAATTAATCCAACACCAATAAAGAGAGCTGTGACGGAAGAAGAAGCGGAAGAGTTTTTAAGAAAAATGAAACTCCATGACTATTCTGTTGTGGATCAACTGAAGAAGACGCCCGCTCAAATTTCATTGTTGTCATTACTGATCCATTCAGAGGAGCACCGTCTGGCTTTGATGAAAATCCTGAATGAGGCTCATGTTCCTGAAAAAATCTCTGTAAATCATTTGGGAAGAATAGCCAACAGAATCTTTGAGGCAAACAGAATTACATTTTCTGATGATGAATTGCCTGTGGAAGGTACCGAGCACAACAGAGCTCTTTACCTCACCGTGAAATGTGAAAACTCCGTAGTAACCCGGGTATTGGTTGACAACGGGTCAAGTGCAAACATCTGCCCTCTCTCCACTTTAAGCAAATTGAAAATCAAAGAGGAGAGGATCCAGAAGAATAGTATTTGCGTACGGGGGTTTGACGGTGGAAACAGAGATTCATGTGGCGACATAGTGTTGGAACTAACAATAGGGCCAGTTGAATTCACAATGGAATTTCAAGTGTTGGACATAACTGTTTCTTACAACTTGTTGTTGGGTCGACCATGGATCCATGCTGCTAAAGCAGTCCCGTCAACACTACACCAGGCGGTCAAGTTTGAATGGGATCATCAAGAAATAGTTGTGCATGGGGAAGAAAGTTTAAATGCTCACAGCAGTGCCATTGTACCAGTCGAGGGAATAGAAAATGACCAGGGACCATGGGTATACCAAGTGTCCGATACAGTGTCGGTAGAGAAAATTCCAGAGGGGAAGTACCTTCCGAATCCAAGGATAACCTCTGCATCAGTCATGGTAGCCTACGAAATGTTAAAAAATGGTTTTATACTCGGCAAAGGTCTGGGCTCATCTTTGCAAGGAATTATACAACCAGTATCTCTCCCCGAGAACTGGGGAACATTTGGTTTGGGATTTATACCCACTATCACCGATGTGAAAAGGCCAGAAAGCTGAAACACAAGGCATGGGTTCTTCCAAAACCAGTCCCACATCTGTCAAAGTCTTTTGTCAAGACCGGTGCTAAAAATCGCCCGATAACAACAATTCCTAAATCCCGGGTCAATCCTGAGGAGGAATTAATTGAAAGATTCGAGAAATTGTTTAATGATGTGAATATGTTGGAAAGCGGAGAAGGGTGTAGCAACGCAGAAGTTCAATTCGTTGGGCCAGAAACAAAGCTTAATAATTGGAAAGCCACTCCTCTCCCCATTCGAAAGGAGTCTTGGTAGTTTATTTTGATTTTCTTTCAGTTTGTTTGGGTTACCTCAGGGTTGTAATCCCAATGCTTATCTTACAGTTTGTTTGAAGTGTGCAAACCTTGTTATCTTTCAGCATCCAATAAAATACAGTTTCCTTTATCATTCCTGATAGTTTTCTTTTTCCATTTCTTCTTTTTTCTGTACAGTTCTTTTTACGCTGGCTCTAGTGATATGGCATGCATGAGGAATCCTCAGCCCAGTCTTAAAAATCAATCTGGTTCCGAAGTAATAATTCAAGAAATATATTGTGATTATGAATCAGAATATGATGAAGATGAGGTTTTTGAAGAGATTAGTAAAGAGTTAATTCACTTTGAGGAAAAAATCAAACCTAACTTGAGTGATACCGAGGACATCAATATAGGGGACACGAGTAATATCCGGGAAACTAAAATAAGTGTCCATCTCGAACCAAAGATCCGAGAAGAGTTAATTAAAGCACTCATAGAATTCAAAGATGTTTTTGCATGGTCATATGACGACATGCCGGGCCTGAGCACTGATTTAGTGGTTCACAAATTGCCCACCAATCCAACGGTGCCTCCTGTCAAGCAGAGGTTGAGAAAATTCAAGCCTGATATGAGTGTGAGAATTAAGGAAGAAATTACCAAACAGTTGGAAGAAAAGGTCATTCGAGTAACTCGATATCCTGTTTGGTTAGCTAATATCGTTCCTGTGCCAAAGAAAGACGGCAAAATTAGAGTATGCGTCGATTACCGCAATCTCAACAAAGCAAGTCCGAAGGATAATTTCCCATTACCCAATATCCATATTTTGATCGATAATTGTGCCAAGCATGATATAGGATCTTTCGTGGATTGTTATGCCGGGTATCATCAAATTCTAATGGATGAAGAGGATGCAGAAAAGACAACATTCATCACACCATGGGGAACTTATTGCTACCGGGTAATGCCATTCGGTTTGAAGAACGCTGGAGCAACCTACATGAGAGCAATGACCACGGTGTTTCATGATATGATACACAAGGAGATTGAGGTATACGTGGACGATGTGATCATAAAATCAAAGCATCAGGCCGACCACGTTGGGGATTTGAGGAAATTCTTCTTAAGACTTCGCAGGTACAACCTCAAGCTTAACCCTACCAAATGCGCATTTGGAGTTCCATCTGGAAAGTTGCTGGGATTCATAGTCAGTCGGCGAGGCATCGAGCTAGATCCATCAAAAATCAAAGCCATCCAAGAACTGCCACCTCCAAGGAACAAAACTGAAGTAATGAGTTTGTTGGGAAGGTTAAATTACATCAGCAGGTTTATTGCTCAGCTCACAACAAACTGTGAGCCAATTTTCAAATTGTTGAAAAAAGATGCTGCGGTCAAATGGACCGATGAGTGTCAAGAAGCATTTGATAAGATAAAAGGGTACTTGTCAAACCCACCCGTGTTGGTCCCGCCAGAGCCAGGAAGACCTCTGATTCTTTACTTAACGGTCTTGGAAAATTCATTTGGTTGTGTAATTGGGGCAACATGACCTCACTGGCAGAAAAGAACAGGCCATCTACTACCTTAGCAAGAAATTCACAGCTTATGAGGTTAAGTATACTCATCTGGAGAAGACATGTTGCGCCCTAACATGGGTAGCTCAGAAGTTGAAACATTATTTGTCGTCCTACACTACTTACCTCATTTCTCGCCTGGATCCATTGAAATATATTTTTCAAAGCCTATGCCAACGGGAAGACTTGCAAAGTGGCAGATATTGCTCACAGAATTCGACATCATCTATGTGACTCGGACTGCAATGAAAGCCCAAGCACTGGCGGATCATTTAGCTGAAAACCCGGTCGACGAGGAATACGAGCCGTTGAAAACCTATTTTCCCGATGAAGAAATAATGCATATCGATGAGATCGAGCAAATTGAAAAATCTGGTTGGAAACTTTTCTTCGATGGAGCTGCTAACATGAAAGGAGTCGGGATAGGAGCTGTAATCATCTCTGAAATAGGGCATCACTATCCTGTTACGGCTCAACTGCGATTTTATTACACTAATAATATGGCTGAATATGAAGCTTGTATTATGGGGTTAAGTCTAGCCGCAGACATGGGTATCCAAGAAATCTTAGTCATGGGAGATTCAGATCTTCTGATACATCAAATTCAAGGAGAATGGGAAACCCGAGATTTGAAGCTCATACCGTACCGACAATGTCTACATGATCTTTGTCAGCAGTTTCAATAAGTGGAGTTTCGGCATATTCCAAGGATCCATAATGAGGTCACCGATGCATTGGCTACCTTGGCATCAATGTTGCACCATCCAGACAAAGCTTATGTGGATCCACTACATATTCGAGTCCACGATCAGCACACTTATTGCAATATGGTTGAAGAAGAATTTGATGGTGAACCATGGTTCCACGACATCAAGGAGTATATCAGGATGGGGATATATCCCGCACAAGCCACGGGATATCAAAAGAGGACCATTAGGCGATTGGCAAATGGATTCTTCTTAAGCGGAGGAGTTTTGTATAAAAGAACACCAGACCTTGGATTATTAAGATGCATAGATGCCAGACAAGCTACAGCTGTCATGTCTGAAGTACATTCGGGAGTTTGCGGACCCCACATGAGCGGATATGTGTTGGCAAAGAAAATCCTCCGAGCTGGCTACTATTGGCTTACCATGGAGCGAGATTGTATCAGTTTTGTGCGCAAGTTTCATCAATGCCAGATACACGGAGATTTGATTCATTCTCCACCATCCGAGTTGCACACAATGTCGGCACCATGGCCCTTCATTGCCTGGGGCATGGATGTGATTGGACCAATTGAGCCGGCAGCATCCAATGGGCACAGGTTCATTCTGGTAGCCATTGATTATTTTAACAAATGGGTTGAGGCCAAAACATTCAAATCAGTGACCAAGAAAGCTGTGGTCGATTTTGTCCACTTAAATATCATATGTCGATTCGGAATCCCAAAGGTGATCATCACAGATAACGGTGCTAATCTTAACAGTAACTTAATGAAGGAAGTATGTCAACAGTTTAAGATTACACATCGCAACTCTACCCCATATCGGCCCAAGGCGAATGGAGCAGTCGAGGCAGCCAACAAAAACATAAAGAAGATACTTCGGAAAATGGTAGAAGGTTCAAGACAATGGCATGAAAAATTACCATTTGCATTATTGGGATACCGCACTACTGTTCGCACTTCAGTAGGAGCAACTCCTTATTTGTTGGTATATGGCACTGAAGCAGTAATTCCTGCAGAAGTTGAGATTCCTTCCCTTCGGATCATCGCCGAAGCAAAGATTGATGATGATGAATGGGTCAAAACCCGTCTGGAACAGTTAAACTTGATTGATGAAAAACGATTGGCCGCAGTATGTCATGGTCAATTATATCAAAGAAGAATAGCAAGAGCATACAACAAAAAAGGTGCGTCCACGGAAGTTTGAAGTGGGTCAACATGTGCTGAAACGCATTCTTCCACATCAGGTTGAAGCAAAAGGCAAATTTGCTCCGAATTGGCAAGGACCATTCATTGTGACCAGAGTATTATCGAATGGTGCACTATGTTTAACAGATATTGAAGGCAAATGCATAGATATGGCGATCAATTCTGACGCGGTAAAGAGATATTATGCATAACTTTTTGAATGTTTGTATTTAGCACTATTTCGAAGATTGAAATGACAAAGGCAATTTATTCTGCTATCCAAACACTATACCCTTTGCTTCCCCTTTGAGCCATATTTGTTTCTTTCCTACCCTCTCTTGGAATCGATGAAAATCAAATATATATATATATATAAAAAAAATAAAATAAAAAATAAAATCACTATTATTGTAGTGAACTACGTTTGACCTGATTCCTCAAAGAAGGATACGTAGGCGCCTCACGGCTCGGTCATAGGGTGCACAATATGCATAATGTGCACAAAAAGAAACATCAAGCGACCCCAATCAAGAAACTGGGGCAAGAATTGTATTGGAAATAAGAAAAAGATTCCAAGAGTTGTAATTTTAAACCCATATCAAAACTATTTAACTTTTTGATGTCTTTCCATTTCCAACCACATACCAAAAAGACCTTTCGATCAATCTCAGAAAAATGTTGAGTCAAGCAAATGAAGATGGTTCATAACACTCTGGTCCAAACAAAAAAAGAAAGTAAAAATGAGAGAGTCTTATAGGTGAAAACCCACACGGGCACCATAAGATGACATAAGTTGAGAGAAAGTAAAGTGAGAGAGTCTTATTGGTGAAAACCTTCGCAGGCACCATAAGGCGAAAAGGAAGTAAGAAATGAACAAATGAGGAAAGTTTGTCGGTGAAAACTCTTTGAGATATTGCAAGTCAAATAGGTCTGTAAAATGAAAAATGAAGTTAGGTTATGGAAATTTTGGGGAAAACAAAAATGAGACAATTGAAAGGAGATTGATTAAAAGACTGGGTTGATTAATCCAAATTGCATGCCATGATCATTGGCGCCAGTGACTCCAATCAGATAAGTCCTTTATTCCTTCTCCAAAAATCATCCAAAATTGGATTTTTCTTTTCATTCTAGATTGTCGAAATCGTCATGTTTTCGTCACTAATAATCTTACTCTTCTAAAGCTTTGAGGTGAGTTTTTGTTCCAAACAAATAAGAAAGAATGTCAAGGTATACTACCAAGATTCAAGGTTGCATAGGACAAAAATACGGCCATGATGGGCAAGAGGTAATAAAAATAATAAGTTATGGGTGAAAGAAAAATGGAATCAAAAGCGGATCAGCAATGTCAGGAGAACATATGATTACGGTTAAAAGGGTTTGAAGGAAAAAATACAGAGGGGAATCCTATAGTTAAGGATCAATTACAAGGACAAACAGTCTTTTCAACCATTTCAAGGCAACAAAACAAGACAGAGAAGCCCCACCGTCGGCAAGAATGCCCAGTTAACCATCCTGTTTTAAAACTAACAAAGTTTTCTTTGATTTTAAAACAGGGGCAAAAACAACATTTGTGTCAGGAAAAACTCGATGAAAAGAATTAAAAAGAAATCAGGCGTCCACCTGGAGAATGAGGATGAAGAATTAAAGAAGAAATCAGGCGTCCACCTGGAAAATGAGGATGAAGAATTGAAGAAATCAGGCGTCCACCTGGAGAATGAGGATGAAGAATTGAAGAAATCAGGCGTCCACCTGGAGAATGAGGATGAAAAATTTAAGAAGAAATCAGGCGTCCACCTGGAGAATGAGGATGAAGAATTAAAGAAGAAGTCAGGCGTCCACCTGGAGAATGAGGATGAAGAATTAAAGAAGAAGTCAGGCGTCCACCTGGAGAATGAGGATGAAGAATTAAAGAAGAAATCAGGCATCCACCTGGAGAATGAGGATGAAGAATTAAAGAAGAAGTCAGGCGTCCACCTGGAGAATGAGGATGAAGAATTGAAGAAATCAGGCGTCCACCTGGAGAATGAGGATGAAAAATTTAAAAAGAAATCAGGCGTCCACCTGAAGAATGAGGATGAAGAATTAAAGAAGAATTCAGGCGTCCACCTGGAGAATGAGGATGAAGAATTGAAGAAATCAGGCGTCCACCTGGAGAATGAGGATGAGAGTTTAAGAAGAAATCAGGCGTCCACCTAGAGAATGAGGATGAAGAATTAAAAAGAAGTCAGGCGTCCACCTGGAGAATGAGGATGAGAATTAAAGAAATCAGACGTCCACCTGGAGAATGAGGATGAGAGTTTAAGAAGAAATCAGGCGTCCACCTGGAGAATGAGGATGAGAATTGAAGAAGTCAGGCGTCCACCTGGAGAATAAGGACAAAGAAAAGAAGCAATCAGGCGCCCACCTGGAGAACAAGGAAATATAATTGAAGCAGCAGAAATCAGGCGCCCACCTGGAGAACAAGGGAATACAATTGAAGCAGCAGAAGTCAGGCACCCACCTGGAGAACAAGGGAATACAATTGAAGTATTGAAATCAAAAGCCCGCTCATATGAGAAAGGAGCACACTTAGAGTCAATAAAGCAGAGGAGTCCAACAAAGTCCCCAGCAGGAAACAACAAGAGTCCCAAACAGAGAAAGAAAATACGGGACACAATGAAAGGGAATGCAGAATAAGCCAAATGCCCAAGAGTCACCAATATATCAAGACAACAGGAAACGCAAGGGCATGATTTAGATAAGATTTTATAATTCATGTACCATAGTCCAGTTTAGCTTTTTGTATTACCTTTGGAGTAAGGTGTAATAAGGAGGTCAGCAAGCAGTAAAAACAACACGAAACAGCAGCAGTATCACAGTCCCATGGTAGTCCCAGCTACCCAAAACTTCCCGAACTACATTGACCTGATTCCTTTATAGCCAAGGATATGTAGGAAACCTTTGAAGCAGGGGTTCGTTCAAATCTTTCAAAAAATGCTTCCCACGGAGTATTGGAACGGGCAAAAATTGCTTGTATCAGCTCAATTATCTTTGCACGAATATTCTTCGAGTTTCCGCACAAAGAGGGGCAGCTGTGAGCACGTGATTTTTGCCTCACGAAAACTACTCCAAAATAAATCAAAAAATAAAATTAATTTCTTTTAGTGTGCAATTTTAGAAATTGTTTTGCGTTTATTAATTGTTTGTGTTGTCCGTAAATGTTTGCTTTATTATAATTAAACAAAATAAAAATAAAAATATATGTTTCATGCATATCTAGGATTTAATTATGCATTTAATAATTGAAATAAAATCACAAAAATATACATTTGTTCTAGTTTTAATGTTTCACTGTGTGATTAACGCTTTGTTTATGTGTTAAATAATTGTTAAAAGGTAATTAATATTTTTGTAAGGTTAAAATTGTTTTATAATTTTATTAGGATTTTTTTAAAATTAGAAAATAATAATAAAAAAATATTGTAAAAGAAAAATCGGACCTGGACCTAAATCCAGGCCCAAACAAAATAAACCCCCACAGCGCAATCCAAACAACCCAGGTTCGGTCCAATTTAAACGAGCCAAAACGACAGCGTTTGGTCGTATTTCATCAATGGTCGTTGGATCAAATCCATCCAACGGCTGAGATCTCATCACCCTAACCCGTGATCCTTACCCGACCCACTGCCCCGACTTAGCCCGACCCTGACATTAAACCAAACGACATCGTTCGGTTTAATGGACGGATCCTGGCCATTCATTCTGCCTGATCTAACGGTCAGCATCAATCCACCCTTCCCCTATATAAGGCCCAAACCCCGACCCCGGTCCCCTAACTAAACACCCCCCCTCTTCACTATTCATCATCGTCTCCAAAAACCCACCCCTAACCCTAGCCGCCCTAGCATCCCATCGCCTGAAACCCTGCGGCAGCAACGCCGCCGGTCACCACCTTAACACCCCAGACTCCTCACAACCCCCTCTTCACGGATCTGACCTTAGTTTCTTTCGAATCAGACCCCAACTCTTCGAATATTAAATCGAAGGTTGGTCTGAAAACTCAACCCTTTCCAATGGCTTCCAAAATAACACCACAGCTTCCCCTAGATACCCTAGCTATGGATCTAGTGTTGGTTTGGTTCGAATCCCCTCAGAACTCTTCGAATCTTCTTTTGAAGGTTCGAATCAAAAATGAACTCATTCAGATTCCTTTCAAATTAACACCAAATGACCCCTAGGCTTCCCTCACCCTTGTGTCATCTTTGGTTCCCTTCGAATCTGCCCAGAAGTGTTCGGATTTAAGATCTAAAATCTGAAACCCTAAAAATTTTCCAATCTTGGAATTTTTTCAATTCAAACGAGGGATTGAGGTTTAATCGACCTTAGTCGAAGTATTTTCAGTTGAAAATACTTCGACTAAGGTCTGTTTGATTTCAAAAAGTCTGAATCCAAGTTGAGTTTGAGTCCGGTTGAATTTGAAGGTTCAGAGGTATTTTTTCTATTTCTTATGTGTATTTTATGTTTGTTTCATTAGTCTGTTTAATTTTTCATAATTTTCTAGTCAATTCTGTGATTCTGCCTTATACCCGTCTATTTGATCCTAATTATACCATTGTTTATGTCAGTATGATTATTTACAATGTGTGTAATCGACTCGATTAAGTTCGTCGATTAGTTATATTATGAATTCTCATTTATGATAATACTGATTGAAAACAATCTGTTTCTATAGACTGTTTGTTGACAAATGTTGTAGATAATCAGTTTAATTAATACTCGTTTGTAAATCAATAAGTCTGTCAGAATAAATGTTGTATGTATATTGTTTCCTGAACATTAAGTTTCAGGGCATTGTCCGTATATTGACAATGCTCCTGTTTGTTTGATTTTAGTTCAAAAGTTGAAGTTCAGTTTGAATTATTGTACTGAATTCAGTGTAATGTTATTGTGATGTTAGGTTTAAACTCAATTTCACAAGTATTGATTAGATACCATTGTGTTAGAAAAAGTACATTCTCAGTTAAGATTCAGTCCAGAACTTAAGAGAATTGGTATTAGCTGTTTTAATTCAGGTTGATATTTAGGTTTGAACAGATTTTTTTAAATTTGTTTTGTATCAGATTCTGAATTTAAGTTTAAAGGCAGTAATAACAGTAATTACAGTAGGATTTCTGGGGCATTTCTGGGATAGTACAGTAAGGGTAATATGATAGTATAGTGGGCTGAAAGTGGAAAGTTAATGGCTATTATTTAATGTGATAATGAGAAACAAAGGGTAATGGGGCTGCTGAAAATCAGGATAAAATCACTTAATGGGATTTAAAGTATTTAAAAGCAGATTTTAATGGGACTTTCTGATTTTAAAAGAAGAAAGGGGTCCATACAGTAGGCTAAAAAAGAGGGGCAGACCTGTATAAGATAAGGGGGATTGGGACTGATTTAAGGAGGAGATTTTGAGAGAGATTTGGAGAGAGATTTTAAGAGAGATACACAGAGGGAAAAGATAAATTTGAGAGAGGAAAATCACAAGCAGAAACAGAAATCTGAAAGGGAAGATAGAAAGAAAGGAAAACAGAAACATTAAAACAGAATTCTGCCTCGGAAGTCAGTATTGAAGCTGATTCTGTGTATTGAAATTGAAAGCTTTTTCAGTCTGCTTTGTTCTAAGTCTCAAAATCAGAAATATTATTCTTTTCATTAAATCTGTCCGGATTTGTTCGATCTCATTGTTCAGTTAAAAATCTGAAATTTCTTAAAAGTACTGTCACTGTGCATCTGGGTTCCTCGGGTCCTATTATTGCTCAAATCTGTGGGAATACTGGTATTCTGCTGATTTTGTTACTGCTGCAACTGCTGAAATTTACTCCTTCTACCTTCATTTCCAGGTACCTATCTTTTAAATTCTATGTTGGGAAGAGATTCAGCATGACAAAGCAATGAAACTTGAATTGCAATTCTAATTTTTTATTTGTCTAAGTTCATTATTTTAAATTTCAGTCTTGTTTCATGTTGGTTAGTATAGTAGTATGCTTGACATGCTAATTATCAGTTGATCATTCTCTTTTGAAATTCATATAATTGTTGTAATAGTATTATCTATTCCAGAATTTCATTAAAGTATAGTTATAATTGAATTGTCAAAATAGGGAACATGGCATAAAGGTGGCCATTAATTAAGTCTTATGACATTGTTAGTCAGGTACAGAGTAGTATGGAAATGTCAAGAAAATGCATTGTTAGCATATTTTGATTATTTAGTTGTAGATTAAGGCTAGATGATGTTGGTTACATTTTTGTCCATATATGGCGTAATAATGATTATGTTTATAATCAATAGTCGAAAGTTGCATTAGTACAAGTCCGCCATGTTCACAATGTCAAAAAATATGACGAATAATGTTGTATGCAATATCATTTTTTTAAGTCAATAGGTAGATTTGTTCTCTTTCTTAATAACAAATGGCCTAGGAATTTTACAATGCGAAAGTTAGTGTTTAGCAATGGTTCACATAAATTGAGAATCAAATCGGTTTGATTATATATATATATATATATATCTTACTTTCAATCATAAGCAGAATTAACAAAATAATTAGGCCTATTAGATTAAGAACAAGCAATGTGGAAAGAGATTAGATTTATAATGTGTAACAAGTTTAAGATTGTAAAAAATAACATTCATTGCAAATGGAATAATAAGAATTCTTCAAAAATATCATTTCCTTTCAAGAACTGATTTTTTTTAGTTTCATATGCTATGCACATTTTTAGTATACATATTGTATTTACTAAAATAGTATTAGTCATATGCTTATTGTGCTCTTTAAATTTGAATAACTTTGAGGAATATAATTCATACGCGAAGAAATATAATTTGCAATCAACGTCCAATAAATTGTAAATTCTTTTAAAGGAATTAGAGACTAGAGGAATATTTATTTCTCATGATTTTCCCATAAAAATACATGAACGTAATAAACAATTTATGGGAAATTTATGCTATTCTCAAAAAAATATTCCACGTGATTAGGGATACGTTCGCGTAACCTGATTGTATTTCCAAAAGAAATTCGGATTATGCGTTCGCGCAACTTCGAGCGAACATTTAATAAAAATGGGTTTCTTCGGAAAATATCAAGTTAATTTCATAAAAACCCGAGATGTGCGGTTCACTACTTAATTATACAAAGAGCGAATTTTTTTTTGTTTTTTTTATTTAAGCACAATTTCGAGTAAGTATTTTAATAAATATATTACCTATATTATTGTGTACACGTGCGCGTGACACGAATCCGCACGTTTTAAAAAATATAATCTATAACACGAATATACGTACGCGTGATTCGATTCAACGAAGGGCCTTTAATTAGAAACAATCTAAACAAAAGCGGTAATAAAAATTGGGCAACAGATAAATATGCATTTAACAAATCAAAGCCAAATATAAAAACAGTTAAGCGACCGTGCTAGAACTACGGAATTCGAAAATGCCTAACACCTTCTTCCGGATTAACAGAATTCCTTACTCAGGATTTCTAGTTCGCAGAATAACAAACAGAGTCATATTCTCCTCGATTCAGGGATTAAAACCGGTGACTTAGGACGCCTTAAAATTCCCAGGTGGCGACTCTGAAACAAATAAATAAATCCCGTTTCGACTGTCCTTCAACTGGAGAAAACTCCCTAAGCGCCCCGCGGGTGCGGAAAAAGGAGGTGCGACAAGCATCAACCACTACATTGGCCTTTCCCAGATATATAGTGATATCATAATCCTTAAGCAACTCCAACCATCTCCGCTGCCTCAAATTAAGATCCTTTTGTTTAAACAAATGCTGAAGACTGCGATGATCAGTGAACACCTCACAAGATACGCCATACAAGTAATGCCTCCAAATTTTCAATGCATGAACTATGTCAGCCAACTCCAAATTATGAACGGGGTAGTTTTTATCATGGGGATTCAACTGATGAGAAGCATACACAATAACTCTACCCTCTTGCATCAATACACAACCAATTCCAACTCTCGAAGCATCACAATACACGATATATGAACCTTAAGTTGATGGTAAGACCAATATTGGAGCTGTGGTCAAAGCCGTCTTAAGCTTCTGAAAGCTCTTCTCACACTCGTCTGACCACACGAATGGAACACCCTTCTGAGTCAATTTGGTCAAAGGCGATGCGATAGATGAGAATCCCTGAACAAACCGGCGATAATAGCCTGCCAACCCAAGAAAGCTACGAATCTCTATGGCTGAGGACGATCTAGGCCAACTCTGAACCGCCTCAATCTTCTTTGGATCAACCTGAATACCCCTGCTGGACACCACGTGCCCCAAGAAAGCCACTGAACTGAGCCAAAACTCACACTTGGAGAATTTTGCATAAAGCTTCTCCTCCCTCAATCTCTGCAATACAACTTGCAAATGCTCAGCATGCTCTTCCTGACTACGCGAGTACACCAGAATATCATCAATGAATACAATAACGAAGGAATCCAGATAAGGCCGAATTACACTGTTCATCAAATGCATGAACGTTGCTGGGGCATTGGTCAGCCCGAAGGACATAACAAGAAACTCATAATGACCAATCTGGTCCTGAAAGCAGTCTTAAGAATATCTGAATCCCTGATCTTCAACTGGTGATAGCCCGAACGGAGATCAATCTTGGAGAACACTATCGCTCCCTGAAGTTGGTCAAATAAATCATTAATGCGAGGCAAGGGATACTTGTTCTTAATTGTTACCTTGTTCAATTGCCAATAATTGATGCACATTCTCAATTTGCCATCCTTCTTCTTCGCAAACAAAACCGGCACACCCCAAGGTGACACACTAGGCCAAATGAACCCCTTATCTAGGAGTTCCTAAAGCTTCTCCTTCAATTCTTTCAACTCCGCTGGTGCCATACGATATGGCGGAATAGAAATGGGCTGAGTGCCCAGCACCAGGTCAATACGAAAATCAATATCCCTGTCCGGTGGCATGCCCGGCATGTCTGCAGGAAAAACACGAGGAAAATCCCTCACAACTGGGACAGAATCAATACTATGAGTCTTAGCTCCAGCATCCCTCACAAACGCTAGATATGAAAGGCAACCTTTCCCAACCATACGCTGGGCCTTCAAGAAAAAGATCACTTTACTAGGAACATAACCAGTCACACCATGCCACTCGATCCACAGTACACCCAGCATAACCAAAGTGACGATTTTAGCTTGACAATCTAGAATAGCACGACACGAAGATAACCAATCCATGTCCAAAATGACATCGAAATCCACCATGATCAATAGTAATAGATCCACTTGGGTCTCCATACCCCCAAAAGTCACCATACATGACTGGTACACAAGGTCTACAATAATAGTATCGCCCACTGGGGTAGATACATGAACAGGTAAAGCAAGAAATTCATGGGGCGTACCCAAATAACGAGCAAAATATGATGACACATAAGAAAAGGTGGAACCGGGATCAAATAATATAGAGGCATCTCTGTGGCAGACTGAAACAATACCTGTGATAACAACATCTGAAGCAATAGCATCGAGTCTGCCTATGAGTGCATAGAAATGAGCTTGGTCACCGCCTTATCGACCTCCCCCTTTGGGGCGACCCCTGGCTGCCTGACCTCCACCCCTAGCTGGCTGGGCGGGTGGTGAAGTAACTGGAGCAAAAGTCGAGGGCTGACCCCTCTGCTGGGACGAACTAGCAACACGATGAGGACACTGCCTATATACATGCCCAAACTCTCCACACTCAAAACAACTCCCAGGTGCTGGAGAAGGGGACTGAAGGGAACCCCTCATACCAGAGTGACTAGTTGACGCACTCGGCATAGAAGAACCCTAAGCTGACGGGGCACAGGATGAATTCTGAGCTGGGAGGGAATTGAGTGATGACTGGCCCTGCTGAGTTCCGTGATAACCATGACCCGAAGATGCCCCACGATAACCTGGGCGAGCTGGCTAAGCACACCTAAATGAATGGCCTCTGCCGTGCTGAAACTGGCCCCTCGAAGGAGCACCACTATAACTGCCCGATCCTCGAGGCCTCTTGGCCTCCCTCTCCTCTCGATTTTGACGGCAAACCGTCTCAATATCACGAGCGATATCCACCACCTCCTCAAACGTAGCACCCAACACTCTCTCTCTGGTCATAAGAATGCGGAGATGATAGTTAAGGCCATCAACAAATCTCCTGATCCTCTCACGATCTGTCGGAACCATCCAAACGACATGACAAGCCAACTCAGAAAATGTTGACTCATACTGTAACACAGTCATATCCCCCTGCTTCAGCCACTCAAACCATCTGCGCAGCTCCTCTCTGTGGGACTACGGTACATACTTCTCCAAGAAGAGAGTGGAGAACTCCTGCCAAGTAAGGGGCGCTGCTCCAACCAGCCTATGCCTCTCATACGCCTCCCACCAAGTGAAGGAAGCCCGAAAAAACTGAAAGATAGTAAATGTCACACCACTAGACTCAAGAATCCCTGCTGTACAGAGCATCCGCTGGCACTTTTCCCAGAAACCCGGGGCATCCTCGCCCTCTTCTCTGCTAAATGTCAGAGGCTGGAGTCTACCAAACCTCTCAAGATGATGTTGCTCATCATCCGGCATAACTGGCACAACAAACTCCTAAGCTGGTGCAACCGGTTAGGATGGAGGTGCCCTCAGCGTCTGAAGTCCCTGCACTACCTACTCAGGTGTGCGAGCAGCGGGGGTCTGATTGCCTCCCCCGGCCGGTGAAGTAGCTGCTGCTGTGGTGGCTAAACTGCCTGAGCCAAGCCAGTGCAAACTAATAAGATCTGTGCCAAAGCCTCCTGAAGACCCGAAATCATGATGGGCACAGTTAGTGCCTGAACTGGTGCTGCTGGAGCATCCATAGCTAAAGTCTGATCCAGAGCTAGGGCAGCTGGTGGATCTACAGGTGCTGCCCTCGCTGCTCTGCCTCTACCGCAACCACGACCACGTCCACGACCTCTGGTGGTCTCAGTTGGTGGCACCGATGGTTGTCCACTTCGCCCGGTAGCTCGCTTCCTCACCATCAGTGAGAGAATGGAATAGCAGAAGTTTAGTACTTGGACCAACAAGTTCGCACGATAAGAATTTCAAGAATATGAAGTTTTTCCTAAAGGTTCTGCAGCCTCTCGAGGATAAATACAGACGTCTCCGTATCAATCTGCGAGACCCTACTAAACCTACTCATGACTTGTGAGACCTATGTAACCTAAGCTCTAATACCAACTTGTCACGACCCAATTCCCGAACCTAGTCGTGATGGCGCCTCTCGTAAAGACAAGGCCAGCCAGACTAAATAGAACACCTCTTTTAAATAGTTAAATATCATAAATAGTTCTAAAACATGATATAATATCCATAATTTGTGGAATTAACGATAACATCAGTAAGAACCATTCCTACACAGCCCAAACCTGGGTGTCACAAGTCATGAGCAACTAATGATCCTGATACGAGTCTACTAGGTAGGATGTCTGGTACAATAGTTTGAAAGACATAGAATTAATAAGATAAAGGGAGGCACGGGGGCTGCTAATGCCAACAGCTACCTCGTAGTCTCTGAAACACCGCCTAGACTGGGAGGATCAGCACTAAGGATCGGGATCTGCTATGCCTGACTCTGCACACAGGGTGCAGGGAGTAAAGTGAGTACTCAAACTCAATGAGTAATAATTATAATTAATGGCTGAAAGTATTAAAACACATAAAGGCACAAAGCAATTCCATATCAAACAGTAAAATCACTTAAGGCAGTAAATCAATGAAGAAATCAAATGAAATCCCTTTTAAAACAAGTAAAACAGGTAATTTAATAGGTAAATAACAAGTAAAAATTTGCCCCTCCGGCACAGTATCAATCACTCAGAACAGTATCAGCCCCTCGGGCTCACTCTCAGATCATAATGGGTACCCGTGCTCATTGTCGGTGTGCAGACTCCGGAGGGTCCCCTTACGGCCCAAGCGCTATATCAAGCCACCTCGTGGCATCATCTCTCGGCACTCGGTTTCACATTACTTGACACTCGGCCTCACATCATACAAGCCACCTCGTGGCATATAAAGTATCTCAGGCCCTCGGCCTCATATCACTCAGTGTATCCTCACATCTGGCCCTCGTCCACACTCAGTCAGAAAATCATCACAAGCCCCTCGGGCATTTGTAAAATTGTAGTGCTCAGCCCAAAACATCGTTTAGAAATATCATTTATGTCTCAAAATTAAGTAGGAGTGGCTGAGTTGTAAAACAGTGGAAAACAACAGGACTGAGTTCAGGTAATAAATCAATACCGTGAGGAAATAGTGATAAAAATCCCCGGAGGGTTCAAATAGTTGGCACGAAGCCCAAATATGGCATTCAGCCCAAACCATGATGATAACAAACAAGTTTCAGTCAAATATGCGGTAAAATCATCAATCGGGACGGACAAAGTCATAATCCCCAATAGTAAACAACCCCACGCTCATCATCAAGCGCGTGTCTCACCTCAATATAGCACTACGATGTGCAATTCGGGGTTTCAAACCCTCAGGGCATCATTTACAATCATTACTCACCTCGAACCGGCTAAATCTCTAGCTCGAGATGCCTTTGCCCCTCGAATTGGCCTCTACGCGCATTGAATCTATCAGAAATCAGAATGAATACGTCACAATATACTAAGGGAACAAAGCCCAAGCAAAAACAATCAACAAAGGGCGCGATTCCCAAAATTACCAAAACCCAAACCCCGGGCCCACATCTCGGATGTGACGACCCGGCCAGTCGTCTCATGAGTTACCGCTCCATTTCCCCCATTTCAGCTTATATACTCTTCGTTATTCGTGTTTTATGTGATCTAGTTTATTAGTTCGAGTTTGGAGAGGAGTTGGTAAGAAATAAGACACTTAGTCTCTTTTAATAAGGCTTAAGTTGGAAAAGTCACCCGGATATTGATTTATGTGTTAGAAGGCTCGGAAGTGAGCTTCGGTGGTTCGGTTAGCTTCGGGAGGTGATTTGTGACTTAGGAGCACGATCGGAATGGGTTTTGGAGTTGTAGAGAAGATTTAGGCTTGAATTGGCAAAATAGATATTTTGGCAAATTCCGGTTGATAGGTGAGATTTTGATTTCGGGCTCGGAATGGAATTCCGAGAGTTGCAGTAGCTTCAACGTGTCATTTGGGATGTGTGTGCAAAATTTCAGGTCATTCGGACGAGATTTGATAGACCTTTTGATCGAAAGCATAATTTAAGAGTTCTTGGAGTTCTTAGGCGTGAATCCTATGTTAAATTGGTGATTTGATGTTGTTGTGAGCGTTCTGAAGTTTTGATCAAGTTTGAACGATGTCATGAGATGTGTTGGTACAATTGGTTTGAAGTTCCGGGAGTTCCGGTTAGGTTCCGGGATGTTTTAGTGCAAAAATTATAGCTGTAGTAGGTCTACAGGGGTTGCAGGCCCTGGAACTCACTCACGCGGTTCGCACAAAAATAAGTGCGCCCACAGTGAGTGCTGTGCGGACCGCACAAAAGCGGGCGCGGCCGCGGTAGGCGTCGCGCGGACCGCACAAAAGTGGGCGCGGCCTCGGTGAAGAACCCTCCACTGGTCCTACTTCGGAAGCTCATATCTTTTAATCCACAAAGAATTTTGAGGTGATTCAAAAACTAAAGTTGTAGCCCTTCGTGTCTAGTTTCCTGAAAGGTAAAGATATTGGAATTTGGACATCTGTATTTAATGTTATGGCCAAAACACTAAATCTTGTCGCTGCAGAGGGAGGCCTGTGCGTCCGCGGCTGCCTTTGCGCGGACCGCACTGGCTTGCGCGGACCGCGTTCGTGTTGTGCGGCCCACGGTAGCTGAAACCTGAGGGGTACCTATAAATATGAGATTTTGGGTTTTATTTAATATTTTGACCTAGAGAGCTCGGATTTTGGCGATTTTTCGAAGGTTTTTCAAGATATTCATCGAAGTAAGTGATTTTAACTCAGATTAGGCTAGAATACATGAATCTATCACTGAATTCATCATTTAATTCGTGATTTGAGATGGAATTTGGGAAGAAAATTGTGAAACTTTTCAAAAATGTAAAATGATGATTTGAAGGACCAAATGGTATCGGAATTGGATAATTTTGGTATGGTTAGACTCGTGAGGGTATGAGGATTCTGAAAATGTAAATTTTACACGATTTCGAGACATGGGCCCGGGGCTCGGGTTTTTCTAATTTCGAGATTTTTGATATTTTCGAATGTTTTCACTTGGGCTTTGTTCCCTTAGCATATTGTGACGTATTCCTTCTGATTTTGGAGAGATTCGACGCGCGTGGAGGCCAATTCGAGGGGCAAAGGGCACCGCGATCTAGAGAATTAGCCAGTTCGAGGTGAGTAATGGTTGTAAATGATGTCCTAAGGGTTTGAAACCCCGGATTGCACATCGTAGTGCTATATTGAGGCAAGATACGCGCTGGATGATGAGTGTGGGGTCTTTCACTACTGGGGATTGTGACTTGGTCAATCCTAATTGATGACTTTACTGAATATTTAACTGAAATTCATTTGTTATCATCATGATTTGGGCTGATTGCCATATTTGGGCTTCGTGCCAACTATTTGAACCCTTCGGGGATTTTTATCACTGTTTCCTTACTGCTTGACTTATTATTTGAACTCAGTCCTGTTGATATCTATTGTTTTACAAACTCAGCCACTTTTACTCAGATTTGAAACTTAAATGATATTTCTACATCATGTTTTGGGCTGAGAACTACTGTTTTACTAATGCCCAAGAGGCTTATGATGATTTCTGGACTGAGTGAGGCCGAGGGCCATATGTGAGGTTATGCTGAGTGATATGAAGCCGAGGGCCTGAGATACTAACGCCATTCGGTGGCTTGAGTGATGTGAGGAGGTGCTGAGTGATGATGCCACGAGGTGGCTTGATATAGCGCTTGGGCCGTAAGGGGCCCATCCGGAGTCTGCACACCCACAGTGAGCGCGGGTACCTATGTGATTTGAAACAGTGGTAACAATGACACTGTATGATGCAATTTGGTCAGGTAACAATGGCTGACCATTATGCTGAGTGATTGTGAGGTAGCCCGAGGGGCTAATACTGTATTGAGAGTGAGCCCGAGGGGCTGATACTATGCTGAGCGATTGATACTGTGCCTGAGGGGCGGATTTCTACTTGTTAATTACCTGTTAAATTACCTGTTTTACTTGTTTTAAAAAGGAATATTATTTGATTTCTTCACTGATTTACTGCTTTAAGTGATTTTACTGCTTGATATGGAATTGCTTTGTGCCTTTACGTGTTTTCATACTTTCAGCCATTATTTGTAATTATTACTCACTGAGTCTGAGTACTCACATTACTCCTTGCACCGTGTGTGCAGATTCAGGTATAGCAGAGTCCGCACCTGAGCGTTGATTCCTTCTAGGCTAGGCAGTGATTTGGAGTTACGAGGTAGTTGTTGACGTCCGCAGCCCCTTCTCTCTCTTATCCTCTATCATTTATGTTTTCTTCAGATTGTTGTATCGGATTCCGTACTTTGTAGACCTATAGCAGATTCTTTATTAGCTCATGACTTGTGACACCCCGGTTTGGGCTGTGTCGGGATGGTTCTTGCTGTTATTATCATTAAATTCCGCAATTTATGAATATTATATTATATGTTACTACTGTTTATGATGATTAACTGTTTAAAAGAGGTGTTCCGTTTTGGTCTGGCTGGCCTTATCTCCATGAGAGGCGCCATCACGACTGGGTTCGGGGATTGGCTTGTGACAAGTTGGTATCAGAGCCTAGGTTACTTAGGTCTCACGAGTCATGAGCAGGTTTAGTAGACTCTCGCGGATCGGTACGGAGACGTCTATATTTATCCTCGGGAGGCTGCAGAACCTTTAGGAAAAATTTCATATTCTTGAAACTCTTGTCGTGCGAACTTGTTAGTCCGAGTACTAAACTTCTGATATTCCATTCTCTCACAGATGGTGAGGACGCGAGCTACCGGACGAGGTGGACGACCACCAGTGCCACCCGCTGAGGCCACCAGAGGCCGTGGATGCGGTCGTGGGCGTGGCAGAGGTAGAGCAGCGAGGGAAACACCTGTTGATGCACCGGCTACCCCGGCTCCGGATCAGGCTCCCGCTATGGATGCTCTAACAACACCAGCTTAGGCACCAGTTGTGCCTATCATGGTTCCGGGTCTTCCGGAGGCCTTGGCACAGATCTTATCAGTTTGCACTGGCCTGACTTAGGCAGTTTTAGCCACTACAGCAGCAGATACTTCACAGACTGGGGGAGGCAATTAGACCCCCGCTGCTCGCACACCTGAGCAAGTAGTGCATGGACTACAGACACCGGGGGCACCTCCAGCTCAGCCGGTTGCACCAGCTCAGGAGTTTATTGTGTCAGTTATGCCAGATGATGAGCAGCGTCGTCTTGAGAGGTTTGGTAGACTCCAGCCTCCGTCATTCAGTGGTGCCGAGGGAGAGGATGCCCAGGGTTTTCTTGATAAGTGTCAGCGGTTGCTCCGTACAGCAGGGATTCTTGAGACTAGTGGTGTATGAGAGGCGTAGGCCGGTTGGAGCAGCACCCCTTACTTGGCAGCAGTTCTCCACTCTCTTCTTAGAGAAGTATGTGCCACAGTCCCGCAGAGAGGAGCTGCGTAGACAGTTTGAGTGGTTGCGACAGGGGGATATGACTATGTCACAGTATGAGTCGAGGTTTTCTGAGTTGGCTCGTCATGCCATTTGGATGGTTCCGACAGATCGTGAGAGGATCAGGAGATTTGTTGATGGCCTTAACTATCACCTCCGTATTAGTATGACCCGAGATAGGGTGTTAAGTGCTACGTTCAAAGAGGTGGTCGATATCGCTCGCGAGATTGAGACGGTTCACCGTCAGGATCGAGAGGAGAGGGAGGCCAAGAAGACTCGAGGATCTGGCAGTTATAGTGGTGCTTCTTCGAGGGGCCAGTTTCAGCATGGTAGAGGCCGTTCTTTCAGGCATACTCAGTCAGCCCACCCAGAGTATCGCGGGGCATCTTCGGGTCATGGTCATCATGGATCTCAGCAGGGCCAGTTATCACTCAGTGCCCTTCCAGCCCAGAGTTCATCTTGCGGCCCGTCAGCTCAGGGTTCTTCTATGCTGAGTGCATCAGCTGGTCACTCTGGTGTGAGGGGTTCCCTTCAGTCCCCTTCTCCAGCACCTGGGAGTTGTTGTGAGTGTGGAGAGTTTGGACATGTGTGGAGGCAGTGTCCTCTTCGTATGGCTAGTTCATCTCAGTAGAGGGGTCAGCCCTCGACTACTACTCCAGTTACCTCACCACCCGCTGTTGCGACCAAAACACTCACACAAGTGCACGCGATCGACAAGTAATATAGTAGTAAGTATAGTATCGTTCCCACGAGGAATTGTGATCAACTTATCGACTGATGTAGACTCAAACAATTATCAATTCAAGTTAAATTATCACAAAATATATAAAGAACCAATTTACAACATACTTAATAATTGCACAATAATTCAACACAAAATTACTACACCAATTTCACAATATGTTTATAACAATTTGGATAAATATATTCCCGGGTCATGGACTTGCTAGAAATTATGCTACTATTTTAGCTTTAGATTAATTAATTGAATTATCCGGGTTATTGATTATAGGGTTAATAATATTCATAAGAATCTTTCGAGTTCTTATGCATCTATTCAAGTTAAACTAATACCTATATGTCTATGGTATTAATATTAGCAAGAATGCATTTACAACTCCTATTTTTCAACCAAACAAGGCAATTAAGTATATGTCTATCTTAATTGCAAATCTTTCACCCGATGCCCAGGATCCGGATCTTGCTCTATTTGATTCTATATGCAATCAAGAATTTCCTTTTTCAAGTTTAACTCAAGATTCGTAAATAATATTTCACTGTTAGCTACGCAGTAAAATAATTAGAAGCAGAATCAAATAAACAACCCATAACGATAGATTCAAGATCTTCAATCTAAGCTTCAAATACCATAATTATCTAACATCCATGACCCAAGAATATTTGAGTTTTTTTAGCTACTCATAATTATACAAATAACAACAATAAAAATCTTTAAACATAATATACGTAAATACTAAGAGAAGGTTTAGAAAAACTCTTTCAATCTTTGCTCCAAGTTGATGTTCCTATTGATTTTTGATAGTTGAAGATGAGTTTCCTCCTCCTTCTCTCTCTAAATATCAGATCTTCCACTCTCTATATCCTTAACTCCAATAATGAAGTTCTTGCTTTATGTAAATTGAGTGGGATTAAGAAGAAATTCCAATTTTACCCCTTTAAACAACCTTTAAATCTGGACTAGCGCGGCCGCGCACCTGACCGCGCTAGTCCAGTTGTCCCATATTCTTGATTCTTTTCTTGTTCTTCCACCATAATTTATTCCGAGGGGTTTTTCATTTATTGCTCCAAAATGGTTCCAATCATATTTGATTTACGTAATATACCCTTCTTTACCTGAAATGTATACAATTCGCTATTAAAGCCCATAATTCATCAATTAATCACAATATATCATTGGAATATCATCAAGCAGAAGCATAAACAATAGCCAAATCACCCAGATTTCGCTTATTATCACCCGCCCAGCCAGTTAGGGGTGGAGGTCATGCAGCTAGGGGTCGCCCTAGAGGGGGAGGTCGATCAGGGGGCGGTCAGGCCCGTTTCTATGCACTTCCTGGTAGGCCAGATGCTATTGCTTCAGATGTTGTCATTACAGATATTGTTTCAGTCTGCCACAGAGATGCCTCTGTATTATTTGATCCCGGTTCCACCTTTTCTTATGTGTCCTCATACTTTGCTCATTATTTGGGTACGCCCCGTGAGTTTCTTGCTTTACCTGTTCATGTATCTACCCCAGTGGGCGATATTGTTGTTGTAGACCGTGTGTATCATCATGTGTGGTGACTATTGGGGGACTGTATACCCGAGTGGATCTATTGCTATTGAGCATGGTGGATTTTGATGTCATTTTGGGCATGGATTGGCTATCTCCGTGTCGTGCTATTCTAGACTGTCATGCTAAGACAATCACTTTGGCTATGCCGGGTGTACCGCGGATCGAGTGGCGTGGTGTGACTGATTATATCCCTAGTAGAGTGATCTCTTTCTTGAAGGCCCAGCGTATGGTTGGGAAGGGCTGCCTTTCATATCTAGCATTTGTGAGGGATGTTGGAGCTGAGACTCCTAGTATTGATTCTGTACCAGTTGTGAGGGATTTTCCTGATGTTTTTCCTATAGACCTGCCGGGCATGCCACCGGACAGGGATATTGATTTTGGTATTGACCTGGTGCCGAGCACTCAGCCCATTTCTATTCTGCCATATCGTATTGCACCAGCAGAGTTGAAGGAATTGAAAGAACAGCTTCAGGAAATCCTAGATAAGGGGTTCATTCGGCCTAGTGTGTCCCCTTGGGGTGCACCGGTTTGGTTTGTGAAGAAGAAGGATGGCACGATGAGAATGTGCATTGATTATAGGCAGTTGAACAAAGTAACAATAAAGAACAAGAATCCTTTGCCTCGCATTGATGATTTATTTGATCAGCTTTAGGGAGCGAGGGTGTTCTCCAAGATTGATCTCTGTTCGGGTTATCACAAGTTGAAGATCATGGATTCAGATATTCTTAAGACTGCTTTCAGGACCAGATATGGTCATTATGAGTTTCTTGTTATGTCCTTCGGGCTAACCAATGCCCCAGCAACATTCATGCATTTGATGAATAGTGTATTTCAGCCTTATCTAGATTCGTTCATTATTGTATTCATTGATGATATTATGGTGTACTCGCATAGTCAGGAGGAGCACGCGGAGCATTTGAGACTGAGGGAGGAGAAGCTGTATGCAAAATTCTCCAAGTGTGAGTTTTGGCTCAGTTCAGTGGCTTTCTTGGGGCACGTGGTGTCCAACGAGGGTATACAGGTTGATCCGAAGATGATAGAGGCGGTTCAGAGTTGGCCCAGACCGTTCTCAGCCACAGAGATTCGTAGCTTTCTTGGGTTAGTAAGCTATTATCGCCGGTTTGTTCAGGGATTTTCATCTATTGCATCGCCCTTGACCAAGTTGACTCAGAAGGGTGCTCCATTCGTATGGTCGGACGAGTGTGAGGACAACTTTCAAAAGCTCAAGACAGCCTTGACCACAACTCCAGTGTTGGTTTTGCCATCAACTTCAGGTTCATATACTGTGTATTGTGATGCTTCAAGAGTTGGGATTGGTTGTGTGTTGATGCAGGAGGGTAGAGTTATTGCTTATGCTTCTCGGCAGTTGAAGCCCCATGAGAAGAACTACCTCGTTCATGATTTGGAGTTGGCTGACATAGTTCACGCATTGAAGATTTGGAGGCATTACTTGTATGGCGTATCTTGTGAGGTGTTCACTGATCATCGCAGTCTTCAGTATTTCTTCAAGCAAAAGGATCTTAATTTGATGCAGCGGAGATGGTTGGAGTTGCTTAAGGATTATGATATCACTATATTGTACCATCCAGGAAAGGCCAATGTGGTGGCCGATGCTTTGAGCCAAAAGGCAGTGAGTATGGGGAGTTTGGCATATATTCCAGTTGGGGAGAGACCTCTTGCGGTTGATGTTCGGGCCTTGGCCAGTATGATGATCCGCATTTGCTTGTCCTTAGGGACAGAGTCCAGCATGATGATGCCAGAGATGTGACTGTCGGTGATGATGGTGTGTTGAGGATGCAGGGCCAGATTTGTGTGCCCAATGTGGATGGGCTTAGAGAGCTGATTCTGGAGGAGGCCCATAGCTCGCGGTATTCCATTCATCCGGGTGCCGCGAAGATGTATCAGGATTTGAGGCAGCACTATTGGTGGAGAAGAAAGAATAAAGATATTGTGAGATTTGTAGCTCGGTGTCTCAACTGTCAGCAGGTGAAGTATGAGCATCACATACCAGGTGGCTTGTTTCAGCAGATGGTTATTCCCGAGTGGAAGTGGGAGATAATCACTATGGACTTTGTGGTTGGACTTCCTCGGACTTTGAAGAAGTTCGATGATATTTGGGTGATTGTGGATCGGCTGACCAAGTCTCCGCACTTCATCCCTTTGTGTACTACCTATTCTTCAGAGCGGTTGGCAGGGATTTAAATCCGGGAGATTGTTCGGTTGCATGGCGTTCCTGTTTCCATCATCTCAGATAGAGGTACTCAGTTTACTTCGCAGTTTTGGAGAGTCGTGCAGAGAGAGTTGGGTACTTAGGTAGAGTTGAGCATAGCATTTTATCTTCAGACGGACGGACAGTCCAAGCGTACTATTCAAATATTGGAGGACATGTTGCGCGCTTGTGTTATTGACTTTGGAGGTTCATGGGATAAGTTTCTACCACTTGTAGAGTTTGCTTACAACAACAGCTACCAGTCGAGTATTCAGATGGCTCCATATGAGGCTTTGTACGGGAGGCGGTGTAGATCTCCGGTTGGTTGGTTCGAGCCCGGCGAGTCTAGACTATTGGGGACAGATTTGGTTCAGGATGCCTTAGAGAAGGGAAAGGTGATTCAGGAGAGGCTTCGTACAGCGCAGTCACGCCAGAAGAGTTATACGGACCGAAAGGTTCGAGATGTGTCCTACATGGTCGGTGAGAAGGTCTTGCTGAAGGTTTCGCCCATGAAGGGTGTTATGAGATTTGGGAAGAAAGGAAAGCTGAGTCCTCGGTTCATTGGGACTTTTGAGGTGCTTCGGAGGATTGGGGTGGTGGCTTATGAGCTTGCTTTGCCACCTAGCCTGTCGAGTGTGCATCCGGTATTTCATGTTTCTATGCTCCGGAAGTATATTGGGGATCCGTCTCATGTTTTGGACTTCAGCACAGTTCAGTTGGATGATGATTTGACCTTTAATGTGGAGCCACTAGCTATTTTGGGTCGCCAGGTTTGGAAGTTGAGGTCAAAGGATATAGCTTCAGTGAAGGTGCAGTGGAGAGGTCGGCCCGTGGAAGAGGCTACCTGGGAGACCGAGCGGAAGATACGGAGCAGATATCCTCATCTGTTTGAGGCTTCAGGTATGTTTCTTGACTCGTTCGAGGATGAACGTTTGTTTAAGTTGGGGAGGATGTGACGACCCGGCTAGTCATCTCATGAGTTACCGCTCCATTTCCCCCATTTCAGCTTCTTTACGCTTCGTTATCCGTGTTTTATGTGATCGAGTTTATTTGTTCGAGTTTGGAGAGGAGTTGGTAAGAAATGAGACACTTAGTCTCTTTTAAGAAGGCTTAAGTTGGAAAAGTCAACTGGATGTTGACTTATGTGTTAGAAGGCTCGGAAGTGAGCTCCGATGGTTCGGTTAGCTTCGGGAGGTGATTTTTGACTTAGGAGCGCGATCGGAATGGGTTTTGGAGTTATAGAGAAGATTTAGGCTTGAATTGGCGAAATTGATATTTTGGCAAATTCCGGTTGATAGGCGAGATTTTGATATAGGGGTCGGAATGGAATTCCGAGAGTTGCAGTAGCTTCATTGTGTCATTTGGGATGTGTGTGCAAAATTTCAGGTCATTCGGACGAGATTTGATAGACCTTTTGATCGAAAGCATAATTTAAGAGTTCTTGGAGTTCTTAGGCCTGAATCCTATGTTAAATTGGTGATTTGATGTTGTTGTGAGCGTTCTGAAGTTTTGAGCAATTTTGAACGATGTCATGAGATGTGTTGGTACAATTGGTTTGAAGTTCCGGGAGTTCCGGGTAGGTTCCGGGATGTTTTAGTGCAAAAATCATAGCTGTAGCAAGTCTACAGGGGTTGCAGGCCCTGGAACTCACTCACGCAGTCCGCACAAAAATGAGTGCGCCCGCAGTGAGTGCTATGCGGACCGCACAAAAGCGGGCGCGGCCGCGGTATTCATCGCGCGGACCGCACAAAAGTGGGCACGGCCGCGGTGAAGAACCCTCCCGTTGGTCTTACTTCGGAAGCTCATATCTTTTGATCCAAAAGGAATTTCTAGGTGATTTAAAATCGAAAGTTGTAGCTCTTCGTGTCTAGTTTCCATAAAGGTAAAGATATCGTAATTTGGACATATGTAGCAAATGTTATGGCCAAAACACTAAAGCTTGTCGCTATAGAGGGAGGCCTGTGCGGCCGCGGCTGTCTTTGCGCGGACCGCACTGGCTTGCACGGACCGCAGTCGTGTTGGTGCGGCCCGCGGTAGCTAAAACCTGAGGGGTACCTATAAATACGAGGTTTTGGGTTTTATTTAATATTTTGACCTAGAGAGCTCGGATTTTGGCTATTTTTCGAAGGTTTTGTAAGAAATTCATCCGGGTAAGTGATTTTAACTCAGATTTGGCTAGAATACATGAATCTATCACTGAATTCATCATTTAATTAGTGATTTGAGATGGAATTTGGGATGAAAATTGTAAAATCTTTCAAAAATGTAAAATGATGATTTGAAGGATCAAATGGTATCGGAATTGGATAATTTTGGTATGGTTAGACTCGTGAGGGTATGAGGATTCTGAAAATATAAATTTTACCCAATTTCGAGACGTGGACCCGGGGCTCGGGTTTTGCTAATTTCAAGATTTTTGATATTTTTCGAATGTTTTCGCTTGGGCTTTGTTCCTTTAATATATTGTGACGTATTCGTTTTAATTTTGGATAGATTCGACGTGCATGGAGGCCAATTCGAGGGGCAAAGGGCGTCGCGAGCTAGAGAATTAGCCAGTTCGAGGTGAGTAATGGTTGTAAATGATGTCCTGAAGGTTTGAAACCCCGGATTGCACATCGTAGTGCTATATTGATGCAAGTTACGTGCTGGATGATGAGCGTGGGGTCTTTCACTACTAGGGATTATGACTTGGCCCATCCCGATTGATGACTTTACTGAATATTTGACTGAAATTCATTTGTTATCATCATGATTTGGGCTGATTGCCATATTTGGGCTTCGTGTCAACTATTTGAACCATTCGGGGATTTTTAACACTGTTTCCTTACTGCTTGACTTATTATTTGAGCTCAGTCCTGTTGATATCTACTGTTTTACAAACTCAGCCACTTTTACTCAGATTTGAAACTTAAATGATATTTTTACATCATGTTTTGGGTTGAGAACTACTGTTTTACTAATGCCCAAGGGGCTTATGATGATTTCTGGACTGAGTGAGGCCGAGGGCCATATGTGAGGATATGCTGAGTGATATGAGGCCGAGGGCTTGAGATACTATTTACGCCATGCACTGGCTTGAGTGATGTGAGGAGGTGCTGAGTGATGATGCCACGAGGTGGCTTGATATAGCGCTTGGGCCGTAAGGGGCCCCTCCGGAGTCTGCACACCCACAGTGAGCGCGGGTACCAATGTGATTTGAAACAGTGGTAACAATGACACTGTATGATGCAATTTGGTCAGGTAACAATGGCTGACCATTATGCTGAGTGATTGTGAGGTAGCCCGAGGGGCTGATACTATGCTAAGCAATTGATACTGTGCCCGAGGGGCGGATTTCTACTTGTTAATTACCTGTTTTACTTGTTTTAAAAAGTAATATCATTTGATTTCTTCACTGATTTACTGCTTTAAGTGATTTTACTGCTTGATATGGAATTGCTTTGTGCCTTTACGTGTTTTCATACTTTCAGCCATTATTTGTAATTATTACTAACTAAGTCGGAATACTCACATTACTCCCTGCACCATGTGTGCATATTCAGGTATAGCAAAGTCCGCACCTGAGCGTTGATTCCTTCCAGGCTAGGCAGTGATTTGGAGTTACGAGGTAGTTGTTGACGTCCGCAGCCCCTTGTCTCTCTTATCCTCTATCATTTATGTTTTCTTCATACTGTTGTATCGAATTCCGTACTTTGTAGACCTATAGCAGATTCTGTAGTAGCTCATGACTTGTGACACCCCGGTTTGGGCTGTGTCGGGATGGTTCTTGCTGTTATTATCGTTAAATTTCGCAATTTATGAATATTATATTATATGTTACTACTGTTTATGATGATTAACTGTTTAAAAGAGGTGTTCCGTTTTGGTCTGGCTAGCCTTGTCTCCGCGAGAGTCGCCATCATGACCGGGTTCGGGGATTGGGTCGTGACATCAGAATTTGACAAAATTAACAAAACTAGAATCCTTATACTCTCACGAGTCTACCTATACAAAAATTATCCAATTTCGATACCATTTGGTCCTTCAAATCAACATTTTACATTTTTGAAAGATTTCACAATTTTCTTCCCAAATTCCATCCCAAATCACGAATTAAATGATGAATTCAATGATAGGTTAATGTACTTTAGCCAAATCTGAGTTAGAATCACTTACCTCGATGAATTTCTTGAAAACCTTCGAAAAATCGCCAAAATCCGAGCTCTCTAGGTCAAAATATCAAATAAAACACAAAACCTCGTATTTATATAGTACCCCACAGATTTCCACCTCGGCGGGACGCAAAAATCGACCACGGTCCGCACAAAACCAGTGCGGTCCGCACAAAAACAACAACGGCCGCACATGTTTTCCTCTGCAGTGACAGGCTTTAGTATTTTGGCCATAACCATTGCTACAGATATCCAAATTGTGATATCTTTACCTTTCTGGAAACTAAATACGAAGGGCTATAAATTTAATTTTTGAATTATATCCTAATTCCTTGTAAATCAAAATATATGAGCTTCCGAAGTAGGACCAGCGGAATGTTCTTCACCGCGGCCGCACACCATTTTGTGCGGTCTGCATAACACCTACCGCGGCCGCACTTCATTTTGTGCGGTCCACACAGCACATACCATGGCCGTACTTCTTTTTGTGTGGATCGTGCGGGTGAGTTCCGAGGTCTGCAACCCTTCTAGACCTGCTACAACTATGATTTTCAGCCTAAAACATCTCAGAACCTACCCGGAACTCCCGGAACTTCAAACCAATTGTATTAACCCATCCCATGACATCGTTCAAACTTGTTCAAAACTTCAGAATGCTCACAACAACATCAATCACCAATTTAACATAGGATTCAAGCCTAAGAACTCCAAGAACTCTTCGATTATGCTTTCTATCAAAAAGTCTATCAAATCTCGTCCGAATGACCTAAAATTTTGCACACGCATCCCAAATGACACAACAAAGCCACTTTCACTCTCGGAATTCCATTCCGACCCCTATATCAAAATCTAGCCTATCAACTGGAACCGCCAAAATATCAACTTTGCCAATTTAAGCCTAAATCTTCTCTACAACTCCAAAACCCATTCCGATCGCGTTCCTAAGTCACAAATCACCTCCCAAAGCTAACCGAACCATCAGAACTCACTTTCAAGCCTTATAACACATAAGCCAACATCCGGTTGACATTTCCAACTTAAGCCTTCTTAAAAGAGACTAAGTGTCTCATTTCTTACTAAATCCTCTCCGAACTCGAACTAATCAACCCGATCACATAAAACACAGATAACAAAGCGTAAAGAAGCTGAAATAGGGGAAAATGGAGCGATAACTCATGAGATGATTGGCTGGGTCGTCACAAAGATTCACGCCACGTCTCCAAGATCATGGTGTAAATTCTGGGATAGATTTATACGAGTTAGTACGAATCCATACTAGGCGGTTAGACAACTGTCCCAAAAAGATTCCTTATTGTAAATAGAAATGTACATTATTTAGGGTTTCCCTACTATATAAAGAGGACCCCAATCATTTGTAACCATCATCTAATCATTGGCAAAGAATATACTCTCATACTTTTTCTCTCATTGTTCATCAGAATTGTCCTTTAGCTTTATTATTTTGCTTTATTGTTCTTGGTCCATCTCGAGGTCACTTTGGCTCGAGGTCGATATTGCCTAGCAATACTGGTTTGATTTACTCATGTCTTTCATTTATATAGCTATACTTCTTGATTATTAACTGGTATTGAATTAAATCACATATCTTTAAAACCACAAATTAAATTTAATTGTTACTCGTATTTTTGAGGTAAACAAAACAAAAATTGATGTTATTTACATGTGCATTTTACTTTTTGACCACTCGCCCTTACTTTTCTGTTGTGGAAAGAGAAATATCTCGCATAATAAATTCATTAGATATATAATCAATCAGAAGTTTGTTTTTTAAAACAACATTATAAATGTTCGAGAGAAGGAATTTGGTTCAACTAAGGGATATATTTTACAAGAGGGGTTGCTCTGATGGTAAGCAACCTCCACTTCCAACTAAGGGGTTGTGAGTTCGAGTCTCCCCAAGAGCAAGGTGGGAAGTTCTTGGACGGAAGGAAGTCGGGGGTCTATTTGGAAACAGCCTCTCTACCCCAGGGTAGGGGTAAGGTCTGCGTACACACTATCCTCCCAAAACCCCACTAAGTGGGATTATACTGGGTTGTTGTTGTTGTTGTTGTTGTTGTTGTTGTTGTTATAAGAGATATATTTTACCTAGTTTCATATCGAGTAAAATGAATAGGGTTAATATATCAGTTTATCTAAAAAAACATTTTTAACTTTTACAAAGTCATATCAAGATTTAGTAATGCTTTTCATTCATTTGAAGAGCTGCAGAAAATAGGAATGGCAATTGGGGCAGGGCGGGCAGGGTAAACAATTAATAGGGCAGGGCAGGGTATAAGATAAATAGGGCTGGGCGGGGCAAAACTTATTTTTTTTTTAAAATTTCAATGGGGCAGGGCAGGTGGCAGGTGGGCTTGTAGTTCCAATAATGGCCCATTGGATAGCCTGAGGCCCCATGGCCTGAATTGTTACTATTTCTTATTTGTTCCTATATTACTTACTAGTAAAAATTTCATGGGGCGCCCTATTTGGGCTCCCCTTTTTAACCTGTAGCCGCTTTGTCTTTCTATTTGCACCTGTACCCGTTTTTTTGTTAAAAACCTTTTAAAAAGACTATTTTGCTCTTCTTCATTAAGAGACTACTTTCTCCCCAAGTATACGCTAGTCCTCTACTGTCTCTGTCTCTCTCTCCCGTTATTCTTTTTTTTTGATTTGTTCTTTTCTGAAATCAAACGGTTTTTGTTGTTGTTTTGAGTTTTCAATTGCTAGTCGTCGTTGTTCCCACATTACGATTTAATCACAAGTACATTGCATTAACTTTCTGGGTTTTATTTTACTATTTCTTGGTTTTATTTCTGGTTTTGTTTTTGATAGTCATGTATTTATGATTAAATAGTTTCTTAGGGTTTAGTTTGATAAGTGCATTAGTTTTCCATTTACGATTGTGTTTTAGGTTTTTTGAACGAGTTTTTATGTGTTGATGAAAATTCTATTAATTTTTCAGTGATTAGACGTCCAATTTTTAAAAATTTTGAGAGTTAAATAGATGATACTATTGAAGTGATGATACCTTAGATAGGAGCTGAAGTTTTTTTTTCATGTTTTGGCATTATTTTTGGATTTGAATTTGTGTTTTGTTTTTTGTAAAAACTACATCATGTTGCTGAATATTTTGTGTTTTGTAACTGGTGAACTTCAGCTTTAGGAGCTGAAGTTTTTGTTTTGTAACTATCGAACTTCAGCCTTCTTAGAGATTGAAGTTTTAACTGATCTTTTTGATAATGTCCTGATGTTATTTTTTGTATGTTTTACTTTTTTTTAATAGATGGCACCTAAAGCACCTAAAGATCCTAATGCAGCTAATGCCCCTAAAGCACCTAAAGAACCTAGACAACCTATAATACCCCTAGGTCCTTATGTCCCTGCTCCTCCACCTACAAGACCAGGGCAAAGATATATTGAGTTTCGAGATTGGTTTAACTGTAACGGTTACTGGAAGGGGAACCACGATTTGAGGACATTAATTGCAACTTTCTTGACTCCTACACAACGTGATAAGCTTAATAATGGTACATTTTGATACATTATGGTTGTGGAGAATTTCAAATGCAGCATGAAGTTGGTTCATTGTCTGTGTCTTTCTAGAATATTTACGAATGATCGAGACTCGATTAGTTTCATGATTTTTGGCCATGATGTTTCATTCACCCTTGAAGACTTTCACATTATGTGTGGTTTGCGGATCACAACACATAATGTTGAAAAATCAATTAATCGAGAGAGCAATATTCTGATGAGCTATTTTGGTAAGTCCAAGGGTGTGACTTTGAAGGATATTCGAGATTTTATGACTCGGAATGAAATTCCAAAGAATGTTGTGAATCACATACACGTATGCGAGAGTGAGAGCGATGATGATGCTGTGAAGCTTATGGAAATTCTTGTTGTAGAGTCTATTTTGTTTGGAAAAAAGACCGAGTCATCTGTGATGGAGGAGTATGCATCTATTGTTGAAGATGATAAGGTTTGTGCTAAATATCCTTGGGGTAATGTGGCTTATGAGAAGCTCATTTACTCACTGAAACATGCATTGGACAAGCAGAACAAATTACATTCAACTGAGTATAAACTTGGTGGATTTCCATATCCGTCATGTGCTTGGTTCTATGAGCGCTTCCCAGATATTCGGGAGAGGTATATAAGAGAGGATGAGTACCTTGATACCCCTCAGGTTCCCAGGATGTTATGTTATGTATGTGTGGGAGAGCCTAAATTTCCCGAACTTTTTGATATGTTCAGTAGTCATGAAGTAAGTTACTTTTTTTGTCTTTATGTTAATATGTTGACGTATTAGTTTTTTTCTTCTCATAATATACTATTTTGTATTAAACAGAGATATCGCAGCTTTAGGGTATTGGATATAATTCCTACAAAAGAGGAATTGAATTCAATGCCTTTAATTGGACAATTACCATGCAGCCAGATTCGTTCAAAGGTACTTAACGCGGTTCCTTCAACTGGTGAATCACCACGTACTCTGAGACGATCAAAAGAATCGAATCGAACTCCTGTTATTGGTGAATCACCACGTAGTCGGAGTCGATCAAAAGAAGCGAGTCGAACTCCTTTTATTGGTGAATCATCTCGTACCCAGAGTCGTTCTAACTGTTCTACAAGTGACTTTGATGACAATGAATTACTCGACACAATATGTTCTATAAGTTTTGATCTGAAGTTTTTTGGTTTTGTTTTTGTATAAGTACAACATGTTTTTGACCTAAAGTTTTCTTCTATATCTGAATTTTTGTTGTGTGTCTATTCTAGAGGTTAACGATGGAGGTTCAAAGGCATGCAGAAAAAGAAAGAATCACGTTCGTGAAATAAGTTTTCGATAAGTTTAAAAAGGAGGAGCGATCTGCTATTATGGATGCGGTTTTTGTAAAAGTGAAGGTAAGCTAATTTATAGAGAAGCCTTTTTATTTCTGCTGATGTTATTCAGATTAATCATTGTTAGTAATTTTCTTTCTAGGAATATTTCAATGAGAAGTTTGAACAGTTGTTTAAGATTGTTAACAAATCAAATGGAATGGACGATGGCAATTTTGATTTGAGTTACCATTGAGAATATGATAGGGTGAATGCCTGTTACGAACATCCATCGGATATTAATGTTGTTGACGATGCATCAGATAAAGTCGCAGATGTAAATGCTACACGTGAGGAAGTGGATTTTGAAGGCGATCCACATGTTCAAGAACAAGTTGAAGAGGAACGTTAGAGATGGAAATGATGAAGAAGAGTTATCAACTGAAAATATTGGAAGCAAGCAAGGTGCAGATAATCAAGTTGTTGAGACTGAAGAACATACTGCTCATGATGCATTGCGTAAAGTCGCAGATGATAATGCTACACGTAAGGAAGCAGTTGTTGAAGGCGATGAACATGTTCAACAACAAGGTGGAGAGGAACAATCCAGTGTTTGTAGACAGAGTAATGATGGAAATGATGAAGAGTTAACAACTGAGAAAGGTGCAGATGATCAAGTTGTTCACACTGAAAAACATGCACTTAGTTGTGCTTTGGAAAGCGATATTGCAAAAGACAATTTGTTTGGCGATGGAGATCAAGCACTTGTTGGTACTTTAGAACTGAAAGCGAGTGATGTGTCTAGCACTATTAGGAAAGACAATCGGTATGGAGGAGCACTAGCTATTTGCAAAGAACTTCTAGGTGGTGATACACATGAAATTGTTACTATAGGTATAAAGTGTGAAGTTTATAATATTTCAATAATACCTTAGATAGGAGCTGAAGTTTTGTTTCATGTTTTGTGTTTTTTGTAAAAGCTACAACATGTTTTTTTTGCTGAATATTTTGTTTTGTAACTGATGAACTTCAACTCTAAAGCTGAAGTTTTTGTTTTTGTAAATATCGAACTTTAGCTCTAGAGCTGAAGTTTTTTTTTTGTAACTGTCGAAGTTTTCGTTTGTGACTGGTGAACTTCAGCCTTCTTAGAGTTGAAGTTTTAACTATTTTTTATAATATCCTGTTGTGAAATTTTTGCTACAGGTATAAATTTTTTCTATGTTATATATATAAAGAAAAACTAGTTGATCTATTTTCCCCTCTTTATGAATATGCAGTGGAAGTTGAAACTAGTTGTGCTTCAATTGACACAACTCAAAAACTCTCTGATGATGCTGAATTGAATGAAGATAGAGTTAGAAAAACCTTCCAGAGAATACTCCAATGCTCCTCGATGTTGGTTCACAATTGAATGAAGCTGGAAATGCTAATATCGGAAAGGCATGTAGCTTGCGGAAACCACAGCGGAAGACAAACGTCAAGGTATTCTATAGATCATGAATTTATTATGTTTGATCGAAGTATTTTTTTTACAGTTTGAAATTTTATATACTTTATTTTCTTTTTTATGTTTTTGAATGATTTTTCAGAAAGACTCGCGACAGCTCAAAAAGAATTTTGTGAGCTTATGCAGCTATATGAAAAAGGAGAAATACATATATTCACACCTGTTGCCTAACAGACAGGTGTGAAGTGAGTTGGTATTATTTTATTAAATTTAGTCCGTATTATTTAGTTTTTTTTGCATGAAGATACAAGATCTGTTGGAATGCAAACACCATTTGTGTCTCAACACTTAGACCATGTAGTTATTTTCTGCAATTCGATTACAAGCTATTTTTTGCCTAATGTGTGTTTTGTATCAGTTTTATTTATGTTTATATTTTCCTTTATTTTGAAGATCTCATCTGATGCATCGCAACTTCTTCCAAATCCTAAAAGAAGGAAGATTTCCAGTTCTCCTATGTGTGACACCAGTGATATCCCCAACTTCAATTTATGTTTATTTTCACTTGGTAGTACACAAGGTACTGATTCAGAAGGTAATTCTGTTGTTGTTGTTGTTCGTGAAGAGAGACAAGAACGTCGTGAACAGCAGGGAGTTGGTCAAGCATCTGCCACGATGGCTGTGGGTTTCCCCCCAGCTGCTGAACAATAGCAGTTAGTTGTGATGGAACAGCAGGAAGAGCAAGCAAAAGGAAAACCAGTTAAAAAAGGGAAAAAGATTCGTATGCTGAGTATTTGGTTGAGATCTACTTACGTAGTTCATAAACAAAAGCAAAGGGGGCAAGATTGGAAAGTAGGAAAGAATACACTAAGGTGTCCCTTCCATTATGTTAATCAAGACAGTGGATTGATGCAAAGATTTACAGAGTGGTTGGAGATAGACGCCAGTGAATATATTCCAATCGATTCAGATTAGGTGGAGTTGATATTGCAAAATTATTCTTTACTAATCTTATGGATCCTAACTCTGATCTTGCGGATGAAGTAGGTTATTAAGTTTGTTTTTTGAATTGGTTTTCAACTGTATTTCGTAAAAGTTTAGCTTATTTTTTATAGAAAAGTTTTTGTACTGTAATTTGGAAAACTTCAGCTTTATTTATAGTAAACTACTGAAGTAGTTATTTCACATGTTATCATTGGTTGTTGTTCATTTGCAGCATATTGAAGTGGGCATATATTATTTGCACAAAAAATATTGCTATCACCTTCTAAGTTATCCAAAATCAAGATGTACAGTAACAGATTTACTTTTTGATCAGTATATGACTAAGCTGGATGGTATTCATCCTTCAGTAGAACAGGTGGAGATAATTAAGAAAAGGAAGCAAAAGAGAATGGAGGATCAAAAAAGAGCAAATCAAAGAGAAAGAGGATATCCAAGCAACAAGTTGAAGAAGAAGAAGAAGAAGCGGTTATTTAGACACTTATGGACTTTAGTTGGATTGAGGAAGAATCAACGAATGAAAAGATGGCCAACTACATAAAAGGCCTCGACCTTTCTTGTGGTATCTCATGGGCATCTACCAGAAAAGTATTCTTTCCATTTTGACTTAAGCCAAGGACGGGCCAGACATCTACGCACTACTTTTTTGGAATTCTTGATTTTAAAGATAAAATTATATATGTGTATGATTCCACGGGTAGTGTAACATATGAACGTGCGCTTGAACATATCATAATTTATGCCCGGTTGATCCCACGATGTCTCAAATGCTTGGATTTTGGATGAAGTCACCGCAACAGACTAACAAGTACGTGTTTCGCATATGTTTTACCATTCATCTTATGTTTATTATTTTTGCCATGTGTTAACTATTCTTCAATTTCTTTTTCATGTGTTTTTTGTAGTGTTGATTATGGTATATTTGCTCTTAAGTTAATTGATATGATGTTGAAGAAAGAAGATGTCTTCAATTTTGATCAAAGTCAGTCATTGACATTCAGGAGAGAATTGGCTGCCAATCTTTGGGCTCATGGAAAGTGGAAAAAAGATAGCGGCTATGAAACTCCAGAAAAACAAGAAGGACATGATTATGGAGATTTTGAATAGACTCTGTGTGAATTTTTTGCTTAAAGGATTGGTTGAACATAATTTTGATTTTGTGAATATACATTAATTATTTTTTTAGTTCACTTTTGTTCATACAAATATGTTTGTGTCTTTTATCATGAATTTTAAGTACATTTTTGTTGAAAAAACATAAGCATGAAGTAAATGACTTCTGCTTTTTAAGCTGAAGTTTTGGTTAAAAGTCATAACAAAAGTGTCGATTGTAGGACAAAAACTTTAGTTTATCAAGTGTTGAAGATTTTAGAAATACACCAAAAAACTTCAGCACATTGGGCTGATGTTTTTTGAAAAAGCTTTACGACAAAAACTATTGAATCCAACACAAAATCTTCAGCTTATCAGGAGCTGAAGTTTTTAGAAATACACTAAAAAACTTCAGCACATTGGGCAGAAGTTTTTTGAAAAAGCTTTACGACAAAAACTTTAGCATGTTTTGGTATTTTTTAACTTGATACTTATTTCTTTAGCATTTTCTAGCTATGTTATGACCCGACCAGTTGTCTCAAGAGTTACCGCTCTGTTTTCCCCTATTTCAGCTTCTTTACGCTTCGTTATCCGTGTTTTATGTGATCGGGTTGATTAGTTCGAGTTCGAAGAGGATTTGGTAAGAAATGAGACACTTAGTCTCTTTTAAGAAGGCTTAAGTTGGAAAAGTCAACCGGATGTTGACTTATATGCTAGAAGGCACGGAAGTGAGTTCCGATGGTTCGGTTAGCTTTGGAGGTGATTTTTGACTTAATAGCTCGATCAGAATGCGTTTTAGAGTTGTAGAGAAGATGTAGGCTTAAATTGGCGAAGATGATATTTTGGTCGTTCCGGTTGATAGGTGAGATTTTGATATATGGGTCAGAATGGAATTCCGAGAGTGACAGTAGCTTCGTTTTGTCATTTGGGATATGTGTGCAAACGTTTAGGTCATTCGGACGAGATTTGATAGACTTTTGATCGAAAGCCTAATTTAAGAGTTCTTGGAGTTCTTAGGCTTGAATCCTATGTTAAATTGGTGATTTGATGTTGTTGCAAGCGTTCCAAAGTGTTGAAAAAGTTTGAACGATGTCATGGGATGTGTTGGTACAATTAGTTTGAAGTTCCGGGGGTCCCGGGTAGGTTCCGGGATGTTTTAGGCCGAAAATCATAGCTGTAGCAGGTCTAGAAGGGTTGCAGGCCTCGAAACCCACCCGCGCGGTCCGCACAAAAAGAAGTGCAGCCGCGGTATGTGCTGTGCAAACCACACAAAAAGAAGTGCGACCGCGGTAGGTGTTGTGCGGACCGCACAAAATGTTGTGCGGCTGCGGTGGGGAACGATTCGCTGATCCTACTTCGGAAGCTCATATCTTTTAAAATTCAAGGAATTTTGAGATGATTCAAAAACCAAAGTTGTAGGCCTTCGTGTATAGTTTCTAAAAAGGTAAAGATATCACAATTTAGACATCTGTAGCAAAAGTTATGGCCAAAATACTAAAGCCGGTAACTACAGAGGAAAGCCTGTGCGGCCGCGGTCGCTTTTGTGCGGACCGCACTGGTTTTGTGCGGACCGCAGTCGATTTTGTGTGGCCCACAAAGGTAGAATTCTGTGGGGTACTCTATAAATACGAGGTTTTGGGTTTTATTTAATATTTTGACCTCGAGAGCTCGGATTTTGGCAATTTTTCGAAGGTTTTTCAAGAAATTCATCGGGGTAAGTGATTCTAACACAGATTTGGCTAGAATACATGAATTTATCATTTAATTCATTATTTAATTCATGATTTGGAATGAAATTTGGGAAGAAATTTTTGAAACCTTTCAAAAATGTAAAATGATGATTTGAAGGACCAAATGGTATCGGAATTGAGAACTTTTGATATGTATGAACTCGTGGGGTGATAAGGAATCTATTGATGTGAAAATTTCTGAGTTTCAAGAAGTTGGCCCAGGGCTCGGGTTTTGCTAATTTCAGGATTTTTGATATTTTTTGATTGTTTTCGCTTGGGCTTTGTTCCCTTAGCATATTTGTACGTATTCGTTCTGATTTTGGATAGATTTGACGCACGTGGAGGCCGATTTGAGGGGCAAAGGCATCACGAGCTAGAGATTTAGCCGGTTCAGGGTGAGTAGTGATTTTAAAAAATGCTTTGAGGGTTTGAAACCCCGAATTGCACATCGTAGTGCTATATTGAGGTGAGACACGTGCTTGGTGATGAGCGTGGGGTCGTTTACTATTGGGAATTGTGACTTAGTCCATCCCGATTGATATTTTTACCGTGCATTTGATTGAAACTTATTTGTTATCATCATGATTTGGGCTGATTTCCATATTTGGGCTTTGTGCCAACTATTTGAGGCAGAGGGCCATATGTGAGGATATGTTGAGTGATATGAGGCCGAGGGCCTGAGATATATTTATACGCCATGAGGTGGATTGAGTGATGTGAGGCCGAGTGCTGAGTGATGTGAGGCCGAGTGCCGAGAGATGATGCCACGAGATGGCTGTATATAGCGCTTGGGACGTAAGGGGCCCCTCCGGAGTCTGCATACCTATAGTGAGCGCAGGTACCCATTATGATCTGAAAGTGAGCCCGAGGGGCTGATACTGTACTGAGAGTGAGCCCGAGGGGCTGATACTGTACTGAGAGTAAGACCGTGGGGCTGATACTGTTCTGAGCGATTGTTACTGTGCTCGAGGGGCCGATTTCTACTTGTTATTTACCTGCTAAATTACCTGTTTTACTTGGTTTAAAAGGATTTCATTTGACTTCTTCATTGATTTACTGCTTTAAGTGATTTCACTGCTTGATATAGAATTGTTTTGTGCCTTTATGTGTTTTCTTGCTTTCAGCCATTATTTATGAATATTACTCACTGAGTTGGAGTACTCACTTTACTCCCTGCACCCCTGTGTGCAGATTCAGGCATAGCAGATCCCGCTCCTAAGTGCTGATCCTCCTAGTCCAAGCAGTGTTTCGGAGACTACGAGGTAGCTGTTGGCGTCCACAGCCCCCGTGCCTTCCTTTATCTTATTAATTCTATGTCTTTCAAACTATTGTACCAGGCATCATACCTAGTAGACTCGTATCAGGATCATTAGTTGCTCATGACTTGTGACACCCCGGTTTGGGCTGTGTCGGGATGGTTCCTTCTATTGTTATCTATATTTTCGTGAATTATTGTTATTAAATCATGCTTTAAACTGCCTTATAGTAATTAACTGCTTAAAGAAGTGTACTGTGTTGGAATGGCTAGCCTTGTCTTCACGAAATGTGCTATCATGACCGGGTTCGGGGTTAGGGTCGTGACAAGTTGGTATCGGAGCCTAGGTTACATAGGTCTCACGAGTCATGAGCAGGTTTAGTAGAGTCTCACGAATCATTACGGAGATGTCTGTATTTATCCTCGAGAGGCTGTAGAACCTTTAGGAAAAACATCATATTCTTGAAATTCTTGTCGTGAGAACTTGTTGGTCCAAGTACTAAACTTCTGTTATTCCATTCTCTCACAGATAGTGAGGACGCGAGCTACCGGACGAGGTAGATGACCACCAGTGCCACCAGCTAAGACCACCAGAGGCCGTGGACGCGGTCGTGGTTGCGGCAGAGGCAGAGCAGCGAGGGCAACAACTGTAGATCCACCAGCTGCCCTAGCTCCAGATCAGACTCCAGCTATGGATGTTCCAGCAGCACCAGTTCAGGCACCAGCTGTGCCCATCGTGATTCTGGGTCCTCAAGAGGTCTTGGCACAAATCTTATCAGTTTGCACTGGCCTGGATCAGGCAGTTTCAACCACCACAGCAGCAGCTACTTCACATGCCGGGGGAGGCAATCAGACCCCCGCTGCTCGTACACCTGAGCAGGTAGTGCAGCACTTCAGACGTTGGGGGCACCACCAGCCCAGCCGGTTGCACCAACTCAGGAGTTTGTTGTTCCAGTTATGCCGGATGATGAGCAGCGTCATCTTGAGAGGTTTGGTAGACTCCAGCCTCCGACATTTAGTGGAGCAGAGGGCGAGGATGCCCAGGGTTTCTTGGATAAGTGCCAGCGGATGCTCCATACAATAAGGATTCTTGAGTCTAGTGGTGTGGCATTTACTACCTTTTAGTTTTTTGGGGCTGCCTTCACTTGGTGGGAGGCGTATGAGAGGCGTAGGCCGGTTGGAGTAGCGCCCCTTACTTGGCAGGAGTTCTCCACTCTCTACTTGGAGAAGTATGTACCGTAGTCTCGCAAAGAGGAGTTGCGTAGATGGTTTGAGTGGCTGAAGTAGGGGGATATGACTGTGTCATAGTATGAGTCGAGATTTTTTGAGTTGGCTCGTCATGTCGTTTGGATGGTTCCGACAGATCGTGAGAGGATCAGGAGATTTGTTGATGGCCTTAACTATCATCTCTGTATTCTTATGACCAGAGAGAGTGTGTTGGGTGCTACGCTCGAGGAGGTGGTTGATATCGCTCGCGAGATTGAGACGGTACGCCTTCAGGATCGAGAGGAGAGAGAGAGGCCAAGAGGCCTCGAGGATCGGGCAGTTATAGTGGCGCTCCTTCGAGGGGCCAGTTTTAGCACGACAGAGGCCGTTCATTTAGGTCTGCTCAGCCAGCTCGCCCAGGTTATCATGGGGCATCTTCGGGTCATGGTTATCATAGAACTCAATAGGGCCAGTCATCACTCAGCGCCCTCCCAGCTCGGAATTCATCTTGTGCCCCGTCAACTCAGGGTTCTTCTATGCCGAGTGTGTCAGCTAGTCACTCCAATGTGAGGGGTTCCCTTCAGTCCCCTTCTCCAGCACCCGGGAGTTGTTTTGAGTGTGGAGAGTTTGGGCATGTGTGGGGGCAGTGTCCTCGTCGTGTTGCTAGTTCCTCCCAGCAGAGGGGTCAGCCCTTGACTTTTGCCCCAGTTACTTTAGCACCTGCCCAGCCAGCTAGGGGTGGAGGTCAGGCAGCCAGGGGTCACCCTAGAGGGGGAGGTCAATCAGATGGTGGCCAAGCTCATTTCTATGCACTCCCAAGCAGACCCAATGCTATTGCTTCAAATGCTATTATCACAGGTATTGTTTCAGTCTGCCACAGAGATGCCTCTATATTATTTGATCTCGGTTCCACCTTTTCTTATGTTTCATCATATTTTGCTCATTATTTGGGTATGCCCCATGAGTTTCTTGTTTTACATGTTTATGTATCTACCCCGGTGGGCGATAATGTTGTTGTAGACCATGTGTAACGGTCATGTGTGGTAACTATTAGGGGTCTGGAGACCCGAGTGGATCTATTACTATTGAGCATGGTGGATTTCGATGTCATTTTGGGCATAGATTGGTTATCTCTGTGTCGTGGTATTCTATACTGTCATGATAAGACCGTCACTTTGGCTATGCCAGGTGTACCACGGATCGAGTGGTGTGGTGTGACTGATTATGTTCCTAGTAGAGTGATCCCTTTCTTGAAGGCCCAGCGTATGGTTGGGAAATGTTTCCTTTCATATCTAGCGTTTGTGAGGGATGTTAAAGCTGAGACGCCTAGTATTGATTCTGTCCCAATTGTGAGGGATTTTCCTGATGTTTTTCTTGCAGACCTGCCGGGCATGCCACCGAATAGGGATATTGATTTTGGTATTAACCTGGTGTTGGGCACTCAGCCCAATTCAATTCCGTCGTATCGTATGGCACCAGCGGAGTTGAAAGAATTGAAGGAGCAGCTTCAGAACTCCTTGAGAAGGGGTTCATTTGGCCTAGTGTGTCACCTTAGGGTGTGCCGGTTTTGTTTATGAAGAAGAAGGATGGCACAATGAGAATGTGCATCGATTATAGGCAATTGAACAAGGTAACAATTAAGAACAAGTATCCCTCTCGCATTGATGATTTATTTGACCAGCTTCAGGGAGCAACAGTGTTCTCCAAGATTGATCTCCGCTCGGGCTATCACTAGTTGAAGATCAGGGATTCAGATATTCTTAAGACTGCTTTCAGGACCAGATATGGTCATTATGAGTTTCTTGTTATGTCTTTCGGGCTGACCAATGCCCCTGCAGCGTTCATGCATTTGATGAACAGTGTATTTCGGCCTTATCTAGATTCGTTCGTTATTGTATTCATTGATAATATTCTGGTGTACTCGCGTAATCAGGAGGAGCACGCGGAGCATTTGCGAGTTGTATTGCAGATATTGAGGGAGGAGAAACTTTATGCAAAATTCTCCAAGTGTGAGTTTTGGCTCAGTTCAGTGGCTTTCTTGGGGCACGTGGTGTCTAGTGAGGGTATTCAGGTTGATCCAAAGAAGATTGAGGCGGTTTAGAGTTGGCCTAGACCGTTCTCAACAACAGAGATTCGTACCTTTCTTGGGTTGGTAGGCTATTATCGCCGGTTTGTTTAGGGATTCTCATCTATCACATTTCCCTTGACCAAATTGACTCTGAAGGGTGTTTCATTCATGTGGTCGGACGAGTGTGAGGAGAGCTTTCAGAAGCTCAAAACGGCTTTGACCACAGCTCCAGTATTGGTCTTACCATCAGCTTCAGGTTCATATACCATGTATTGTGATGCTTCGAGAGTTGGGATTGGTTGTGTATTGATGCAGGAGAGTAGATTTATTACGTATGTTTCTCATCAGTTGAAGCCCCATGAGAAGAACTACCCCGTTCATGATTTGGAGTTGGCTGCCATAGTTCATGCATTGAAAATTTGGAGGCATTACTTGTATGGCATATCTTGTGAGGTGTTCACTGATCATCGCAGTCTTCAGCATTTGTTCAAATAAAAGGATCTTAATTTGAGGCAGCAAAGATGGTTGGAGTTGCTTAAGGATTATGATATCACTATATTGTACCATCCGGGAAAGGCCAATGTGGTGGCCGATGCTTTGAGCCGAAAGGCAGTGAGTATGGGGAGTTTGGCATATATTCCAGTTGGGGAGAGACTCCTTGCAGTTGATGTTCAGGCCTTGGCCAATCGGTTCGTAAGGTTGGATATTTTAGAGCCTAGTCGGGTGTTGGCTTGCGTGGTTTCTCGGTCTTCCATATTTGATCACATCAAGGAGCGCCAGTATGATGACCCGCATTTTCTTGTCCTTAAGGACAAAGTTCAGCATGGTGATGCCAGAGATGTGACCATCGGTGATGTTGGAGTGTTGAGGATGCAGGGCTGGATGTGTGTGCCCAATGTGGATGGGCTGAGAGAGTTGATTCTGGAGGAGGCCCATAGCTCGCGGTATTCTATTCATCCGGGTGCCGTGAAGATGTACCAGGATTTGAGGTCGCACTATTAGTGGAGAAGAATGAAGAAAGATATTGTGGGATTTGTAGCTCGATGTCTCAATTGTAAGCAGGTGAAGTATGAGCATCAGAGACCGAGTGGCTTACTTCAGCAGATAGTTATTCCTTAGTGGAAGTGGGAGAAGATCACTATGGATTTTATTGTTGGACTTCCATAGACTTTGAAGAAGTTTGATGCTATTTGGGTGATTGTGGATTGGCTGACCAAGTCCACGCACTTTATTCCTATCTGTACAACTTGTTCTTCAGAGTAGTTGGCAGAGATATATATTCGGAAGATTGTTCGATTGCATGGTATCCCAGTTTCCATCATTTCAGATCGGGGCACTCAGTTTACTTCCCAGTTTTGGAAGTCTGTTCAGCGAGAGTTGGGTACTCAGGTGGAGTTGAGCAAAGCTTTTCATCCTCAGACGAACGGGCAGTCCGAGCGTACTATTCAGATATTGGAGGACATGTTGCGTTCTTGTGTTATTGATTTCGGAGGCTCATGGGATAAATTTCTATCGCTTGCAGAGTTTGCTTACAACAACAGCTACTAGTCGAGTATTCAGATGGCTCCATATGAGGCTTTGTATGAGAGGCAGTGTAGATCTCCAGTTGGTTGGTTCGAGCCCGGTAAGGCTAGGCTATTGGGGACAGATTTGGTTCAGGATGCCTTAGAGAAGGTGAAGGTGATTCAGGAGAGGCTTCATACAGCGCAGTCGCGACAGAAGAGTTATGCAGACCGGAAGGTTCAAGATGTGTCCTACATGGTTGGTGAGAAGGTCTTGCTGAGGTTTCACCCATGAAGGATGTTATAATATTTGGGAAGAAAGGAAAGTTGAGTCCGCGGTTCATTGGGCCTTTTGAGGTGCTTCAAAGGATTGGGGAGGTGGCTTATGACCTTGCTTTGCCACCCAGCCTGTCGAGTGTGCATCCGGTATTTCATGTTTCTATGCTCCGAAAGTATATTGGGGATCCGTCTCATGTTTTGGACTTCAGCACGGTTTAGTTGGATAATGATTTGACCTATGATGTGGAGCCAGTAGCAATTTTAGGTCGTCAGGTTCGAAAGGTGAGGTCAAAGGATATAACTTTAGTAAAAGTGTAGTGGAGAGGTCGACCCGTGGAGGAGGCTACCTGGGAGACCGAGCGGGAGATGTGGAGCAGATATTCTCACCTGTTTGAGGCTTCAGGTATGTTTCTTGACTCATTCGAGGATGAACGTTTGTTTAAGTTGGCGAGTTTGTGACGACCCGGCCAGTCGTCTCATGAGTTACCGCTCTGTTTTCTCCTATTTCAGCTTCTTTATGCTTCATTGTCCGTGTTTTATGTGATCGGGTTAATTAGTTCGAGTTCGGAGAGGATTTGGTAAGAAATAATATACTTAGTCTCTTTTAAGAAGACTTAATTTGGAAAGTCAACCGGATGTTGACTTATGTGTTAGAAGGCTCGGAAGTGAGTTCTAATGGTTTGATTAGCTTCGGGAGGTGATTTGTGACTTAGGAGCATGATCAGAATGGGTTTTGGAGTTGTAGAGAAGTTTTAGGCTTAAATTGGCAAAGTTGATATTTTGGCGGTTACGGTTGATCGGCGAGATTTTGATATAGGGGTCCGAATAGAATTCCGAGAGTGAAAGTAGCTTCGTTGTGTTATTTGGGATCTGTGCGCAAACGTTAGGTCATTCGGACGAGATTTGATAGACTTTTGATCGAAAGCATAATTTAAGAGTTCTTGGAGTTCTTAGGCTTGAATACTATGTTAAATTGGTGATTTGATGTTGTTTTAAGCATTCCGAAATGTTGAACAAGTTTGAACAATGTCATGGGATGTGTTGGTATAATTAGTTTGAAGTTCCGGGGGTCCCGGGTAGGTTCCGGGACATTTTAGGCCGAAAATCATAGCTGTAGCAGGTCCAGAAGGGTTGCAGGCCTCGGAACCCACCCGCGCGGTCCGCACAAAAAGAAGTGCAGCCGCGGAATGTGTTGTGCGGACCACACAAAAAGAAGTGCGGCCACGGTAGGTGTTGTGCGGACCGCACCAAATGCTGTGCGGCCGCGGTGGGGAACGATTCGCTGGTCCTACTTCGGAAGCTCATATCTTTTGACATACAAGGAACTGTGAGATCATTCAAAAACGAAAGTTGTAGCCCTTCTTGTCTAGTTTCCAGAAAGGTTAAGATATTACAATTTGGGCATCTGTAGCAAAATTTATGGCCAAAACACTAAAGCTTGTAACTACAGAAGAAAGTCTGTACGGCTGCGGTTGCTTTTGTGCGGACCGCACTGGTTTTGTACGGATCGTGGTCGATTTTGTGCGGCCCGCGGAGGTGGAATTCTGTGGGGTACTCTATAAATATGAGGTTTTGGGTTTTATTTAATATTTTGACTTAGAGAGGTCAGATTTTGGCAATTGTTTGAAGGTTTTTCAAGAAATTCATCGGGGTAAGTGATTCTAACACAGATTTGGCTAGAATACATGAATCTATCAATTAATTCGTGATTTGGAATGGAATTTGGGAAGAAAATTTTGAAACCTTTCAAAAATGTAAAATGATGATTTGAATGACCAAATGGTATCAGAATTGAGAGCTTTTGATATGTATGAACTCGTGGGGTGATAAGGAATCTAATGATGTGAAAATTTCTGAGTTTCGAGAAGTGAGCCCAGGGCTCAGGTTTTGCTAATTTCGGGATTTTTGATATTTTTCGATTGTTTTCGCTTGGGATTTGTTCCCTTAGCATATTGTGACGTATTCGTTCTGATTTTGGATAGATTCGACGTACGTGGATGCCGATTTGAGGGGCAAAGGTGTCGCGAGATAGAGATTTAGCCGGTTCGAGGTGAGTAATGATTGTAAACGATGCTCTGAGGGTTTGAAACCCTGGATTGCACATCGTAGTGCTATATTGAGGTATGGCACGCGCTTGATGATGAGCGCGGGGTCGTTTATTATTGGGGGTTGTGGCTTGGTCCATCCCGATTGATGATTTTACCGCGCATTTGACTGAAACTTATTTGTTATCATCATGATTTGGGCTGATTTCTATATTTGGGCTTCGTGCCAACTATTTGAACCTTCCGGGATTTTTATCACTATTTCCTCACTGTATTGAATTATTACTTGAACTCAGTCCTGTTGTTTCCTACTGTTTTATAACTCAACCACTCTTACTCAGTTTTGAGACTTAAATGATATTTCTAAATGATGTTTTGGGCTGAGAACTACTGTTTTACTAATGCTCGAGGGGCTTGTGATGATTTTCGGACTGAGTGAGGCCGAGGGCCATATGTGAGGATATGTTGAGTGATATGAGGCCGAGGGAATGAGATATTTGTATACGCCACGATGTGGCTTGAGTGATGTGAGGCTGAGTGTCGAGTTATGTGAGGTCGAGTGCGGAGAGATGATGCCACGAGATGGCTTGATATAGCGCATGGGCCATAAGGGGCCCCTCCGGAGTCTGCACACCCACAATGAGCGCCGGTACCCATCATGATCTGAGAGTGAGCCCGAAGGGCTGATACTGTACAGAGAGTGAGTCGGAGGGGCTGATACTGTACTGAGAGTGAGCCCGAGGGGCTGATACTGTTCTGAGCGATTGTTATTGTGCCCGAGGGGCAGATTTCTACTTGTTATTTACCTGCTACATTTCCTGTTTTACTCGGTTTAAAGGGATTTCATTTGACTTCTTCATTGATTTACTGATTTAAGTGATTTTACTGCTTGATATAGAATTGTTTTGTGCCTTTACGTGTTTTCTTGATTTCAGCCATTATTTATGAATATTACTCACTGAGTTGGAGTACTCACTTTACTCCTTGCACCTCTGTGTGCAGATTCAGGCATAGCAGATCTCGCTCCTGAGTGCTGATCCTCCCAGTCTAGGCGGTGTTTCGGAGACTATGAGGTAGTTGTTGGCGTCCGCTGCCCCCGTGCCTCCCTTTATCTTATTAATTCTATGTCTTTCAAACTATTGTACCAGACATCGTACCTAGTAGACTCGTATCAGGATCATTGGTTGCTCATGACTTGTGACACCCCGGTTTGGGCTGTGTCGGGATGGTTCCTTCTATTGTTATCTATATTTCCGCCAATTATTGCTATTAAATCATGCTTTAAACTGCTTTATAGTAATTAACTGCTTAAAGAAGTGTACTGTGCTGGACTGGCTGGCTTTGTCTTCACGAGAGGCGCCATCACAACCAGGATCGGGATTAGGGTCGTGACAAGCTACTTTTTGTCATTTATCACCTATATCACCTACTTTTTGTGGCCTTATTTTTTATTATTTTTGTTATTGCATTTACCAACTACTAGCATTTACCACTTACTTGTTTTTCCAACTACTTATCTTGTTACATTCAATTTCTCTGAACAAAAAATTGTTAACAATCTCTTCAGCATTTATAAATATTAAATTGATTAGGTGCACCCTTTGGCTATATTAACAATCTCTTCACTTGAAAATTTAATAGTCATCCATAGACTTCTATCATATTTCTTTAAATTTGTATTCAAAGAAAAACAAGAAAATGTTGGCAAAGACATGCTTATTGGGTGTAGAAGGGAGTTCATGGGAAGCAAAGATAATGATGGAAAAGTCGAAATACTTCATATGTGAAGGAGAGTGGCCAGATCAAAAACTCGAGCTTCAGGACAATTTGCTCTTTTTTACTAGTTGATAAATCTAATTTTTAGGAAAAAGAGCAAATTTCCTGGGGCTCGAGTTTTTGATGTGTCCACTCTCCGTCACATATGAAGTATTTTGGACTTCTCCTTCATTATCTTTGCTTCCCACAAATTCCCAGCTGCACACCAGTAAGCATGTCTTTGTACAATATTTTCTTGTTTTTTTCTTATGAAAGAAGACGGGAGTTACTAAAAAAATCATAGTACTAAACTTCGTCAACCTGTGTCTGACAGAAAACGCTTTGGTGGAATTAAATTTGGTGAAATGGAGCATGACTGTCTTATAGCTCATGGTGCTACATCGAATTTGCATGAACGCCTTTTCACACTTGGAAAGGCGTTCATGCAAATATGTGAAAAATGCAAGAATATGGCAAATATAATTCAGAGGTCCGTACAAGGTGGTAAAGTAAGGTGCTCGTATTGCCGCTTCTGTGAATTAGTAGAAGACATAGTGAAGTTCATGGAATGTGGTTAAGAAACCCAATAAGAGCAACTAGGACATGACTATGGAGAATATGAAGACACTCTGTGAATTTTTTGAATAGAGAATAACTTGTAAACAAAAAACTAATTTTTTCTTTTTTTTTTCAATGATGTAAGTGAAAACAAAATTGGATTTTGTGAATATACATTATTTGTGTGAATTATGTGATATTTTTTAAATTTTTGTTCTATTTGCATTAATTAGTTTTTTAGTTTACTTGGATTGATTCAAATATGTTTGTGTCTTTTTTCATGAATTTCAAGTATATTTTTGTTGAAATTCAGCATGCTTTTGAGCATGTAGTAAATAACTTCTGCTTTTTAAGTTGATGTTTTGGTTAAAAGTCATAACAAAAGTATCAAATGTAGGACAAAACTTTAGCTCATCACTAAATACACTAAATAACTTCAGCAGTTTCTGCGTAAGTTATTTGAAAAAGCTTTACGATAAAAACTATCGTGTCCAAGACAAAAACTTCAGCTTATCATGTGCTGAAGTTTTTAGAAATGAACTAAATAACTTCAGCACATTAGGCTAAAGATTTTGAAAAAGCTTTACGACAAAACTATTGAATCCACGATGAAAAACTTTAGCTTATGATGTGCTGAAGTTTTTAGAAATGAACTAAATAACTTCAGCACATTAGGCTGAAGATTTTAAAAAAGCTTATGACAAAAACTTCAACATGTTTTGGTATTTTTTTAAGTTGATACTTATCTTTTTTGCATTTACTATCTACTTTTTGTCTTTTGTCACCTACTTGATCTTTCATTTAAATTTGTTTGACCATATAGTAAATAATCCGAACAGTTATTTTTCAGGCTGAAGTTATTTTTTTATTATAGAAAAACTATGGGCTTATTAGGGCTGAAGTTACCTTTCTTTTTGTATTTATCACATACTTGTTTAACTACCTACTTATCTTGTTTCATTCAATTTCTCTGAACGTAAAATAGTAAAAACAGCTGAAAAGTTACTTTTATATTTATAGATATTAAATTGATTAGGTGAACTCTTTGTCTATATTAACAATCTCTTTACTTGAAAATTTTATAGTCATTCATAGACTTCCATCATATTTCTTTAAATTTATATTCATCCTTAGTCTTTCAGCTTTTGTTAAAGAAAAAATGTCTGGTGCAAGCGGAAGTAGAAAGCCTAATATGGATGAAATTATGCAAAAAGGGGAGACTTTGAAGTGTGAGTGGTACAATAACAAACCGATGGCTAATCTTATGCTTTTGTGGGATCAAATAAAGGCTGATTGGGAGAGAATCAGGCCACAGTTCTTTGCCAATGAATCATTCCAGAATAGGCTTAACCTAGAACGTAGTTGTGTAGGTTATTCAACGTCGTTTGACAAGGTTGTGCAACAGTTTGATAGTTTTAAGTTTCCCATGGGGGACAACTATTCCAAGCTGCAAAACGACATGAAAACTCTTCTTTCTCTTATGGACATAGTAATGTCGAACAAAGTCAGTTGTGTGATGAATTCAACAAGTTGAAGAATGATCTCGTTGGACTCTGTGGTCTTTTGCCTGAGTACCTTATAGTTATCTCCGATACTGATGATGATGAGATATTTAGAGAAATTAAGGAGTACTGTGATGATGATGATGATGATGATGATGATGATGATGATGATGATGATGGTGATGATTGTTAGTGTTTGTAATCCTTTTTTATGTTTTAATGCTGTGCTTTTTTGTTTACTTCATCCCATAGTGCTGAAGTTTTTAGGTTCATTTTGTATAACTTCAGCCCAGAGAGCTGAAGTTTTGTTTGTACTTTGTGTGTGTTCTCATCTCTTTTATATCAATGTAATTTTCATCCTCTTTCTTCTTAGTTTTCTATTGCATTATCCTTGTTATTTGTTGATATTTGCTTTATACTTCTTAGTTGGTTTTTATGTTTAGTTTTGTTATTCTTTTTTATGTTTTTATGCTGTACTTTTTTGTTTACTTCAGCATATTATGCTGAAGTTATTAAGTTCTTTTTCTATAACTTCAGCTTAGAGATGCTGAAGCTTTTGTTTGTACATGCGTTTCTTTTATATGTTGTACACGTATGTGTGTGTGTGTGAGTGTGTGTGTTTGTTTAAGGATATGTATTTCACACACTGTAACCTGAAGTTTTTCTCGCACAAGTCATTGCATACTTTTTAAAAATGCAACCAAACCTATAAGCCTGCGCAACAAAAATGAGTGATTTATACTTTAGCAGTATATAAAATAGTCCAAGAACTTTTTTTTATTCCTACGAAAAGCCCCGAGCTTGTGGTCCTCCTTTGAGTGTGGGTTCAATTGAATGAATCTGTCAAGTCAAGGAAACCTTGGGCATGCAACCCAAAAAGATAGAAAGACCGCTCCCAATGCCAGATAGCTGCCAAAAAGCATAAGCCAGAAAACACAATACTCACATTTCAATTATGCCATACAATAATGAAAGTCTAAATTCAGACCAAGGATTATTGAAGGTTGGAGTATTTTTTCAATGTGCTTCTTGGAATATGGATGGGGTGCTGGAGAAGACAAGCAAGTTATTCTGTTATGCTCAGCTTGTTTATATCGACTGCATTTGGTAGACTTGAATGGTACTGATTCAGTCGCAGGTATATGCCTTTTCTATTGTCTTCTTCCTTGTAAAATCTCTATATCGGGAGGTTTTGTGATCTCAGATTGTACATTTTGTGGTATATCCCATAATTTTTTATCTTCGACGGTATTCACATGTCCTTCATATGTTTTCAACCACGTTTTCTTTGAATACCAATTTGAGCAGTAATCAGATTTCTGCAAATATCTATTATTAATAGTAGCAATTGCATATGGACAGGGCAATTCATCAAGTTGGAATTGCAGGCAATCACAAGTTCTCTTCTTTAAGTCCACAATGAATTTGATTCCTTCACTACTTATTCTAAACAATATTGAGTCAAGGTTGAACACCTAACAAGGAATAAAAAGTTAAGACAAACTATATTAGTGTATTGTTGCTTCAAAAAGAAAAAGTATGAAAATTTTCAAATGTAAGCAGTAAATCACTGCAACACATATAAAAAGCTGAAGTTAATAAATATACTCACAAATATTTTGCAAGCCAAGTCCATCTTCTTAGTCATCTCTTCTTCTGCCCATATTGATACTCTATGAAAAGTTTTATTTACCTTTTTTCTCCATTCGTAAAACCACTCTCCCAATTTTTCTTGGATGAAATCTAACATTCTTAAAATAGGCATTTTTCTCCCTTTTAGTAAAACGGAATTCATTGATTCTACCATGTTTTTTGTTAGCATATCATAACGTCGCCGTGGGAACCACAATCGAGACCATCTCTCTGGAGGCTCTTCCATTATGTAATTCAGTAATTGTATATTTTCTTGTCAATACTTTTGAGTTGGGACATTAACTGATTAAAATCTTCACGTTTGTATGAGCTTGCAGCACTTTGAAAAAGATTTATTATCGTGGCTTTTGCATGTCTTTTCTTTAAATTTTTCTCAAAGTGATAGAGGCAGATACCATGGTGAGCTTCAGAAAAAACTTTTCTAATCCCATTTGCGATCGATTGGTTTCTATCTGACAAGAAAATTAGTTCACGACGGACTTGAATTGCTTTTCTCGTTTCCCCGAAGAACCAAATGTATGCCTCATTGTTTTCTGAATCTGCTACACCAAAACATAGAGGAAAGATTTGATTGTTTGCATCCTTTGATATAGCAAAAAATAGAACACCACGATATTTTGACTTTAAAAATGTTGCATCTACTGCAATAACGGGTCTACAGTAGGACCAACCAGCTACTGATGCTGCAGGAGCAAAGAACATGTAAGCAAATCTGTACAGTGAAACACAAAAAAATAAATCATAAGGTGTGAAGTTTTTCAAATAGGAACATTTTTGAAACTTCAGGCTGATGGTTGGTATTGTTCTGCTTACCTATTTTGCGCATCTCTTTTTATGCATGTGTACGTTCCTTGGTTTTTTCCCACCATCATGTGTAGGTATGAAGGAAGAATCTGGTAGTTCTCTTAAGGTGTTCCCCTTATACAAGCAACGACTTTTTGAATAGCACGCCATGCCTTGTGATAACCAATATCAATTCCAATTTTTTTTTTCATTTCATTTTCTACAAAAGCTGGTGTAACCTCTATCTTTTTGTCTTGAACATGTTTTATAATTTGTTCACTTATAAAATTTGATGTAGCATGCTTCTGATTTGATTTTCTTGCATCAACCGTGCATTCATGGATGATATGATATTTTATCACCCTGAATAGTGTGGAATTTTTTATTCTGGTAGCACTTACATTCCAACCATATTTATCCACGATGCATTTCAGCTCGTATCTCTTTGAACATGATCTAACAATAGTGAATTCAACTTTCTGGTTTATCTCCAAGATGCAGAAAAATTTAGTCATGTTTTGTTTGTTCTCAAAAATTGATCCAACTCTTACTTCCTCAGGCAACGCATCACGCCTAAGTATTTACATGGTGGAGATTCTTTCAGCTTTCTCCTCACTCTTTTTCTTGATTTCTGAGAAATACTAGAAGTTTCAGCAATTTCTTCAATTCTATCTGATGTTATCGGTATAAGCTCCATGTTTACTTCATCTTCGTTGTTGCTTATCATTGAAGAAGGTAACAAAAAACTCTCTTGGATTGTGTGTTGGTTGTCAATTTACAATATTAATTGTCCTTCTTCTTCTTGGTCATCGACAAACAGGTATGAATTTATTGGAGTAGTGGGTAATTGTTGCAGCATTATATAGTCTAAAGCAGCTGTAATGTTAGAAGGTTGTTGCTCGTTGTCTACTTCCATTAGTGGTTGTCCTACATCATGTTGATAATCAGCAAAAGGTTCTTAATCTATTGCATATGCAAGAGATTGTTTGAATGCTGCAGATTCAAAAGGTTGTATTTTTTCGATGATGAAATGACAATTCTTGTAGGCTGAACCAATTGTAAGCAAATGTATACAGGTACTGAGTTCTTCATCTGAAGTTATAAGCATTCCTTTGCTTGTATTTAGTTTGATATCAAACCATACTTTTAGTGCATATCTAGTTGAATCAATATTTGCAACTTCACTAATTTTCTGCAGAAAAGTATTGAATGATATGTGATTATTAAGTAGAACAAGTTTTGTATCATGATCCAAGTATTTGAAATAAGGAGTCCAACTCCCATTGAAAGTTATAACAACGCAAATCGAACTCTTCCTGCAGATTCATGTTTAGTGCCAAGTATTAGGAAAGTGAACAGAAGAATTTTTAGGTTGTTTGTGTTGAAGTTTTTACAAATGAACTAAATCACTTAAACATCTTCTGTTGAAATGTTTTGGAAAAAAATGTATGACATAATTAATGAATCCTACACAGAAAACTTCAGCTTATTAAGTGCTGAAGTTTTTAGAAATAAGCTTAATAACTTTAGCATATTAGCTGAAGTTTTTTTGAAAAAGTTGTATGACAGGGATTCATGAATGCAGGGAAAAAACTTCAGTTCATTAAGTGCTGAAGATGGACTAAATAACTTCAGTACATTGGGCTGAAGTTTTAGCAAATGAATTCAACAAACTTGAGCATATTTCAGCATTAATTGTATAGTACACAGGAGTAACCTACACAATTAAAGTAGTAATTATATTGCGTTGGGGGTTTGTGTTAGTGTAATAATTACATTCCTATCACATTCATGCACGTTTTTCATTAGACAACGTTTAAAATTCCTCTTTGCCTTTTCATATACCATGTAGAAGTTTTTTTCCCCTATATAAGCATGCTATACCTTGTGAGTTTATTCACTCAAACACATATATTTTAGCAGACATAAAATACAAAAAGGAGAAAAATGGATGCTGTCATCAGGCAAATAGTGGAAGAAATCAAGCAAGACATTATAAAGGCTTTTGAGTTGAAACTGGATGAGCTCATAGACAAGTACGACAGGGAGCTGGAAGAAATTAACAACAAGCTTGATACGCTTGTGATGTATGCAAGATTTGATAATCTTGCTGATGAAGATGCTCGTCCATCTGGTACTGACGACGATGATGATGATGATAATATGGACGATTAGTTTTTCTTTTTGTTATTTATGTTATTTATTTAATTTAATTTATCTTTTTTAATGTTTAATGAAATATATAGTTTTTGTTTTAAGTTTTTGTGCGTTTTTTTTAATATTAATTCTATTCAAACTCGAAAAATAGTAGAGGAAATGAACTAAATAACTTCAGCATGAATTAACAAAAACTAATCCGAAAATTAAGCATTTTTTGGTATGAAGTTTTTTCAAAAAATCATAATAAAATACACAGTGCTTGATGAAAACTTCAAGCATGAACTAAAAATTCCTTTTAAACTTAGAAAATAACAGAGCAATTAACAAAAACTTATTCGAAAATTACATATTGCACGACAAAATATTAAGCATTTTTAACAGATGAACTAAAAAAACTTCAGCATACAAAAAATTATATGAAAAATATTTTACATATTCTTGGAAACATAAGAATTTTTTGGTATGAAGTTTTACCAAAAAATGATAATAAAATACATAGTGCATGAGGAAAACTTCAGCTCCATTTGCTGAAGTTTTTGCAGATTAACTAAAAAACTTCAGCACCTGTGCTGAAGTTTTTGTGCAATATGAAATTTTAATTTATGTTTTACTTTTTACCCAGTGTAGGAGGAAAACTTCAGCTCTTTTTGCTAATTTTTTTAAAGATTAACTGAAAAACTTCAGCACCTATGCTGAAGTTTTTTGTGCAATATATAATCTTACTTTATGTTTTATTTTTTTATCCATTGTAATAGGAAAACTTTATCTCCTCCTGCTGAAGTTTTTAAATATTAACTAAAAAACTTCAGCACCTATGCTGAAGTTTTTTGTGCAATATGAAATTTTAATTTATGTTTTTTTTACCCAGTTTAATAGGAAAACTTCAGCTCTTCCTGCTAAAGTTTTTAAATATTAACTGAAAAACTTCAGCACCTATGCTGCAGTTTTTTGTACAATATGTAATTTTAATTTTAATTTTATTTTTTTACCTAGTGTAGGAGGAAAACTTCAGCTCATATTGCTGAAGTTTTTAAAGATTACGTAAAAAACTTCAGCAACTAATGCTTAAGATTTTGTGCAATGATGAAAACTTCAGCTCGTTTTGTTGAATTTTTTAAATATGAACTAAATAACTCCAGCTTGTTTAGCAAATAAACAATGATAACACTCATATAATGTATTAATATAATTTTTCTTCGTTGTGTTATTTGCCAGCTCGTTTTGGTGAAATTTTTAGATATGAACTAAATAATTTCAGATTGTTTTCAAATAAACCAAAAATTTCAGCATATTTGTCGGATTAGAATGTTAGAATTCAACGTCAAATAGATTTAGAATGCAAATTCAGCATATCAATGAAGTACATCAAACAACTTCAATCAATCAATCAGAAAACATATAATTCAAAAACTATTTTGAACTCTGAAGATGAATATGAATACTTACAATGTATTTTGTAATTTTGAATTTGGAATTTGAATCTGGTCCAAATCTGCTTTGCGAGAGGCAATCTCAGAAGAGACGGAGTGATGGAGGAGATACGGAGAAGATCTGAAATTTGAATCTGGGTATGCTTGATGCATCTTTTATATATTTTGGAAGGGGTATAATGGTCATATTATTACGAATTTTTTGTTAGTTTTTTACAAAATCAATAATTTTTAAAAATACGGTACAAGTTAAAAGGTGGCATAAATATAGGGTACGACTGCAAATCGCCCTACTTACTATAGTTCGCTAATAACAAAATCATGGAAGCATTGGATTGAAGCAATTTGCACACCCCAGCCGAATTTTCAAATTTTAAATAAGCAATCCCAAAAGCGACTTAAACAACCATTTACTTGGATTGAAGCATTAACGATAGTAAACTATATAAAATTAATAAAAGTAATATTTTATTCAACCAATATACATAGTAAACTCTTATGTCAATTTTAAATGTTTCAATTAAAGTTGAAAAAGGAAAAAACCAATTAAGTAACATACTGCAAAATGAAAATAAAGGGAAAAACAAAAGAAAACTAAATTGGGCGGGGCAGGGTAGGGTAGGGCGGGGCGGGGCAAATTTTTAAAAAAAGGCTAAACGGGGCAGGGCGGCTCAAAATCTTAGCGGGTTAAGGTTTGCCCTGCCCTACCTTGCCCTGCTCCATTTACATCCTTAGCAGAAAACACTATTATTCTAATGACTCTATTCTTTTTTCCTTCTTTTTTTCCCGGCTTCGTATTTGTCAGTAACTATTTTTTTTTTGCATGCGGATATTAAAGACAATTGCGGATCCTAACTAAAACACATTTGTATATAGGTGAAACCGAGGTTCACGCATACCCCGATCTCCCGGGGGTCAAGTGATGCAATGATATTACTACATGGGACTAGAATTAGATCTGGGAACTTCTTGTACCGAGGCTCGAATTGAGTGAGCCTAGAACGAGCTCCGAGACCTCGAAAAGCATGGCAACGGTTGCACACGACTAATAGAGGGCCATGATATCTACACCCCACTCCACCGGATATTGCGGCGCAGATCTCGCCCGATGTCGGTAGCATATCAGTAATTGAAGAGAAAGGAGGATTTTTACCTTTTTAAGATTGTGCTAGAGATGAAACTCTCCTACTATATAAAGGTGTGATGACCCAAAATGTCATCTTTAAATTAAATAATCATCTCGGTGTTTTAAGACCTTGAAAAGAGGTATCAATAATTCTAGACTTGCGTGCGCAGTCCATATAATTTTCCGGAAGTTTTTTTATGTGAAAAATGGATTAAATTGTGAACTAGATCTTTAAAACTCAACTGAGTTGACTTCGGTCAACATTTTAGGCAAACGAACCCGGATAAAAATTTTGACCATTCCTGTAGTTCCATATCATGATTTGGGACTTGGTCATATGCCCGAAATCGAATTCGGAGGTCCCTAGATCAAATTATCGCCATTTAACGGAATCTAGAAATCTAAGGCTAAAGATTTCTTAAATTTGACCGGAAATTTGACTTTTTGATATTGGGGTCGAAATCCAGTTTTGAAATTTTTTATAGCTTCGTTATGTCATTTATGACTTGTGTGCAAAATTGGAAGTCAATCGGATTTGATTTGATAGGTTTTTGCATCGAATATAGAAGTTGGAATTTCTTAGTTTCATTAGGCTTGAATTGGGGTGTGAATCGCGGTTTTAGCGTTATTTGATGTGATTTGAGGTTTCGACTAAGTTTGTATGATGTTTTAGGACTGGTTGATGTATTTTGTCGAGGTCCCGAGGGCCTCGGGTGGATTTCAGAAGGTTAACGGATATAAAAAGGCTGCTGAAATTCTAGGTCGTTTCTGCATTTTTCGCACGTGTGAACAGTGACCGCACCTGTATAAACATTATCCGTGTACAGCACCGTATATAGTACACATGAACAGTAACCATGTACAGTACCCATGAACAGTACCCATGAACAGTACCCCGTGAACAGTATTCTGGGCAGCAAAAGGGCGACCAACCCATTTTATTTCTCATTTTTTTTGAGTTTCAATCTCGGATTTGGGGAAATTTTGAGCGAAAAATCACGGGAATTCTTGAGGTAAGTCCCTTGTGATCATTGTTTGTAAATATTATTGAATTATCATTGAATATCCCGGCTAGATTGCGTGTTTTTGAGGTGTAAATCGGGAATTTGGCCCTAGGGATTTGAAAATAAGATTTGATGATTTGGGGGCCGAATTGTTGTTGGATTTTGGTAAAATTTATATGGTTGGACTCATGGTTGGATAGGAGTTCATATTCCATAATTTTTGTCGGGTTCCGAGACGTGGGCCCCATGGGCAAATTTTAGTGTAATTTCGTATTTTTAATGGAAAATGTAGAATTTCATATGGAATTAATTCCAATAATTTTTATTGATTGAATCGAATTATTGTGGCTAAATTCGAGGCATTCTGAGGTCAATTTGAGCGGCAAGGCATTGCGGAGTAGGATTTTTGCTCGGATTAAGGTAAGTAACGGTTATAAATCTGGTCCTGAGGGTATGAAACCCCAGACATTGTGTCGTATGACTATTTTGGAGGTGACGCACATGCTAGGTGACGGGCGTGTGGGCGTTCACCGTAGGGATTGTGACTTGGTCCGTCCTGCGAGACTGTGGAATTAATTGGCCTACTGTTTAATACATGTTCCCTCTGGTTTCATAGAAATTGACTGTATTTCATGTTAGAAATCATGTTTAGGCCTTATGTGATCACTGTTGAGACCTGCAAGGTTGTATACTTTCTGAATTAGCTGCTAAATGTTGTTTTGTACTCAGTCATAGCTTTTCGTGCTTGTTATGCCTCCGTCTCTTACTGTTCATTGTTGATATATGATATTACTTCTGTTTGGGCTGTTTATATGATTTCTAAGATCCCAAGAGACTAGAGAGATTGATGACTGAGTGAGGCTGAGGGCCTAAGTGTGAGGTTATTGATACTATAGCACGTGAGTTGTCCGTGCGGATCCAGATATTATTATAGCACGTGAGTTGTCCGTGCAGCACGTGAATTGTCCATGCGGATCTAGATATTATTATAGCACGTGAGTTGTCCGTGCGGATCCAGATATTATATTATAACATGTGAGTTGTCCATACAACACCTGAGTTGTCCGTGCGGATCCAGATATTATTATAGCACGTGAGTTGTCCTTACAGCACATGAGTTGTCCGTGCAACACGTGAGTTGTCTGTGTAGTTTATAGCGCTTGGGCTGAAGGAGCCCCTCCGGAGTCTGCATACCCCCAATGAGTGCTGTCAACTATATATATGGATCGGGATGCACGCCGCATCGGTTATTATAAGGTACATGTTGAGTGTGAGTGATGATTGATGAGAGTTAAGCCATGAGGGACTAGGAGGCTTGCCCGAGGGGCTATATATATATATATATACGAGTGATGCTTTGCCCGAGGCGCTTGTTTTGTGAAATTACTGTCTTCACTCATCTTTATATTGAGCCTCTATTAAAAACGTTAAACAAATATTTTGGACAACTTTCATTGAAACTGGAGTTTTTACGAGATGTTTGGAATTAAATTACTGATTTGGTTTTGTTATTTCCACTGAGATTTTTAAGTTATGAGATGAGCTGAGTGACTGTTGCCTTGAGAGGCTGTATTTTTTTCCAGTTAATTGCTGCACTTAGTTGCTATTTATCCTCATCGTACATATTTGTGGAGTATTTGATATCTGGTTTATTTGAGTACGCACTGATGAGACTTAAACTATTAAATTGAAAGTATGGCTATTCTTATTAAAAGTTATTGAGATAACTATATTTGCATAGTTCGTCACTACTTCTTAGTTCCTTATTTATTTCTGTTACTTACTAAGTTGGTGTACTCACGTTACCCTCTGTACCTCTTGTACAGATCTAGGTACTTCTGGTCACGGTGGTTGTTGATTGAGGAGTCAGACTCAGAAGACTATTGAGGTAGCTGTATAGCATTCGTTGACCATGACTCTCCTTTCCTTTCATGTTGTACTGTTCTATATTTCAGACAGTGTTTTATCAGTCGGATGTTGTTATCATTTAGATGCTCGTGCACTCAGTGACACCAGGTTTTGGGGATGGATTGTTTAGTACTTTTGGAGTGATATTTTGTTCTAAAAGATTTTATTTAATATTAACTGCTTTCGCCTTTATTTAAAAAGTTCTATTGTGTTGAGATGTTGAGTTGAGGCTTGCCTAGTACCACGATAGGCGCCATCAGGACATGTGAGATTTTGGGTCGTGACAAAAGGGGAAGCTTTTTATCCAATAGGGACCTGGTAACACGCATATTAAGTCAATACAAACATATTTTTCTGCTTTCTAGCTATTGAACGTTCTCATTTTAATCGTAGTTCTTCATATACATTTGGCTTAGAATTGAGGATCCGGTCGAGGACAAATTATTGTTCAGCTTAATCCGAGCCCGGCTTTAGCGTCATAACTGGTTTGGTTATTCATTTTATCTTTAATTCGTTTATCTAACATTCTTGATTATTTTAGTTGAATCAATCCACATATTCTTAAAACCGCGTACAAACTTAATTGTTATCCTTTCTAAGGATAAACAACATATACTATGAATGCAATTCTGCTGTCCATTATTGAGAAACTCAATGTATAGAGACCCAGGTTCTCGTGCGAAGCATTAATCCGATTAAGTTATCGTGCTAGACAACTTGTGATTCATTTTGGAATATGTTGTGATCTGAATTAGTTGTTTGCGAACAAATTACAATTTATTATTTGTGTCTTTGACCAAAAATTGAATAGAGGGTCCAGACTATTAATGATACGATACAACTTGCATCTGTAGTACCTCGTGCTAGTTGAGTAGTACATGGTAGTTAAATTGTTTTGGGAAAATTTGAAGCAGAAATGGTGCCCTTGATTGCCTTGCACTGAGCAACAAAACTAGCTTCTTGCAGCCTAGCCAGGTAGTAGGCTTGTGGGGTTATCTACTTTGACTGCATTGCTGAGCTCAGGTTTCAGATTGTTCAGGAAAATGCTAATGGCATGTTCTGTAGAGAGATTGATCCTTGTCATTACATTCACAAAAGCGTTCGGATAATCTTTTACAGAACCAGTATGCTTGATATTCATCAACTCTGTCATGGGGTCTAAGTACTCTGCTCCAAAACTATCACAAAAAGCCCATAAGTATTCATCCCAAGTGGGCAAGGGCATCTGGACCCTACTCCTCATGTATCCTAGATGCCATTGTAAGGCATCTCCTTCAAAGTGCAAGGATACCAACTTCATTTTCTGTTGAATAGTCACTTCCTCATTTGCAAAAATTTGCTCCACTTTGTACAACCATGCCCTTAAATCCTCTCCATCAAACTTAGGGAAGTCCATCTTAGTGTATTTTGTATAGGGTATGTTGGGGAGGGGTATGATATTATTATTTTGTGCTTGGTTGGGAGTTATGTTGTTATATTGATACTGAGGTGGAGTTGGCATATAGGGTGTTTGGTGGTATAAAGGGGGAGGAATATGGCCAGTGTGAGTGTAGTAAGAAGGAGCAAACTGTATGGGTTGGGTGTAGGCAGGATGAGGAGGTATTACTCCTGTGTGAGAGCCTTGAGTCCAAGCCATTAGGGTTTGGTATAATCTGCCATTGGGAGGTGGAGTTGGAAAGTTTAGGAATTGAAGGGGATTAGATCTGGGATGGGGAGAAGGCATATTTGGGAACACATAAGGTAAAGGAGGGGGTAAAGAGGGGTTACTTACCATGACTGAACGAACAAGTGGTTGAGGTTGAGCTCTAGGCAGCTGGATGGAGCATAACTCACACCACTTGCTATAGGGTTACTAACATTTGGTCTAGGACTCATATTAGGAGCTTGGACATAAGAGGTGAAGGTACTCACTAGTGCAGTGTTCACATTGCTGGTGCTTGGGGTGGCAAAATCTCCAAAGTCGAATGGTTGATCATTAGGGAATATAGCTCACCATCTACAGGTTGTGACCTCTTGTCTCTCTCAGGTCATTTACACCCAAGAATCACCTCGTTAAGGACCTCTCTGAGCTCATTCAAGGACTCCTCCTGCTACTTGCTATTATGCTCTTGTCCAGCTTCCAGCTGCTCTTGTTGAGCTGAGAAATTTGACATCTCAGCTGAAATTTTGTGTAGTGTGCTCATGACTTCACTCATCTCGCCCCACATTGCCATAGATCCAAGAAATAGCTATGATACCACTGATACAATGGAACTCAATGGAACAGTAAAAAAGAAGAGAAAAGTTGCGGCAAAAGTGAAGAAAAGTAAAGAAGAAGAGAAAACTAGGGTAAAATAAGGAATATTCTCATTCATATCCAATACTAGGAAGGATAATTACAATATATAGGGTGAGTGAGAAAAGATGCTCTCATCTGACACTCAAGCCCTTTCCCCATTTAGCTAAGTGGACCTTTTGTATAAAAGACAAGAAAAATTATAGGACCAAAGTGTAATTCCTAGAACTTTTAATTTAAAACTTAACTGGGCTAAACTAGCTTATTTAAAACTTAACTTCAGCCTTTACAGTTAACCAATTTAACTACCATGTACTACTCAACTAGCACGAGGTACTGCAGACGCAAGCTATATCATATCAATTAACCTAGTTAAATGGCCCAACCAATCCCAAAATTAAGTTTGAGAAGGGATCAAGGATCCAATACCAAGATGTCCTAACAAGCGGCTATAACAATTAAAATTAAGTGATTTTTTTATTACTTAGAAATTTTATTACCCTAAATGTTCATGTTTAGTAAATTACCCTGCCTACACAAATTATGTTTACAAAATATTGTCACGACCCCAGTTCGCTCTCCATGAACTGTCGTGACGGCACCTAGTCTCTACGACTAGGTAAGCCTAACAAATGCGGAACATAAACGAAACTTGCGGAAGAAATAATCAAAAACCAAAATAACTGAATGGGAACAATATTTATAATGTCGCTCGCATATACAACACAACATTCTCAAGGCAAAGTACACTATCCCAAAACCCGAAAACTCACGAAAATACAAGCCTTTGGAATATCTAACAGTCTAACTCCAGAATAACTAACAAGAAAGAAAATATAGAAGGGCAATGTTTAACAGCTAGAATAGAAAGGGAGTTCTCGGTCTGCGGATGTGGCAGATGTAGCTTGAAGTCTCTAGAGAAGTCGCCTCCCTCAAGGATGGTAGGCCTGAGTAGCGGTACCTGGATCAGCACATGAAAAACATGCGCAGAAGGGGCATGAGTACACCACATCGGTACTCAGTAAGTGTCAAGCCTAACCTCGATTGGGTAGTGACGAGGAAGGTCAGGGCCCTACTAAGGTTAAATAAAATATAAAGATCGACAGTATAGAACAGTATAAATAAGTACAACAGTAAAACAATACAGGATGTATAGGACAACAACAACTATACAGAAGAAAGGTAAACATGGAAAGGAAATACAGCTCAGCACCAATAATAACAATGGGGGGATCTCCCAGGATACCATCCTGTAGTCCCATATGTACATATCTAATAGATCTCCCGGGATCCCGTCCCTTAGTCCAACTCATAGTGCGCGGGAATCTACCGGAATCCTGTTCCGTAGTCCCAAATGTAAATACCTAGTATTGGGGGAATCTACCGGGTGCATTCCCATAGTTCCATACAACTGTGCAGGGGGATCTACCGGAATCCCACATCCGTAGTCCCAAAATAACAGACAAGGGGGAGCTGCCAGAATCCCACATCCGTAGTCCCAAAATAAATACACAGCAGCAACAGGAAAATATACAGAAATGGCAAAATTTTCATATTAAGGCAACAAGTGATTCTAGCCTAGCGTGTTGCACATAAGTCAAGTAAGACAGGCTGAGCAAATAGAGCAATTAAGTCATTTAGACATGATTACCTAAGCTAACAATAGGCTTAATAGTGCAAGTAATAAAAACAGAAAAGGAAACATACTAGTAATTACTTTAAGAAAACCGGATTTCCAACAATTAGCACAAGTACGCACTCGTCACCTCATGTACAAGGCATTTCAATTACCAAATACACTAATCCTAAGGGGAAGGTTCCCCACACAAGGTTAGACAATCCACTTACCTCGAACCGGTTCAAAAATCAATCCGAAACCGCGCTCTTGCCACGAGTACTCGACTCCAAATGGCCCAAATCTATTCAATTCAATTTCATAATGTAAATAACACTTCAAGTAACTGATTCTACAATTAAAGTCTAAGCTTATACGCGAAATTATGTAAAATGACCCAAATGCCCCTCGGGCCATGTCTCGGAATCGGGTAAAATTTATAGTTTCAGAATCGGGTAAAAATAGATTAATGGGTTACAAGCAAAAAGGAGTCTAGAATCGTTACCCAATCGATATCTCTGAAAATCCCTCAAAATCTCGCTCAAATCCGAGCTCCCAAACTTAAGTTTTGATAAAAATCGCTAAACCCTCGATTTTGAAATCTTATATCTGCCCAGGTAATTCCTTCTTCGCGAACGCGAGCCTACTATCGCGAACGCGATGAACAAAAGTCCTTCTGGCCAAATTCCTCTTTCGCGAACGCGAGGTCCACTCGTGAACGCGTAGCTTACACGGGCAGACCCTATGCGAACACGAGGACCATGTCGCGAACGCGAAAACCAACGGGTCCTTACCTTCGCGAACGTGGGACATCATCGCGAACGCGAAGCATATTCCAGCTGCTTCACCCAGATGCTCTACGCAAATGCGAGACCCCCTCGCGAATCTGCTGTCTTTCCAAGTCCAAAAATGGTCTGTTGAGCATCCGAAACGCACCTGAGCCCTCCGGGACCTCAACCAAACCTGCCAACCAATCCTAAAATATCATTCAAACTTGTTCTAACCTTCGGATCACTCAAAACAACAACAAAACACCTATTTTCATCGGATTCAAGCCTAAGAATTCCAAAAACTCTAAAAACACGCTTTCGATCAGAAAGTCTATCAAACCTCGTCTAAATGACCTGAAATTTTGCACACACGTCACATTCAACACTACAGAGCTACTCCAACTTCACGAAAATCCATTCTGACCCTCAGATCAAAATCTCACTAACGGACCGGAAACTTTAAAAATTTAACTTTCGGCATTTCAAGCCTAAATTAGCTACGGACCTCCAAAACACAATCCGAACACGCCCTAAGCCCGAAATCACCCAACGGAGCTAACAGAACCATCAGATTTCCATTCCGAGGCCGTCTTTACATTGCTCCGGCTACGGTCAAATCTCCAACACTTAAGCTCTCATTTAGGGACTAAGTGTTCCAAAACTCTCCGAAACTCAAAATCGAACATCCCGGCAAATCAAAATAGTAGAAATAAGCTCTAGAAAAGCAGTTAATAGGGGTTCGAGGCGTTAATTCTTAAGACGACCGGATGGGTCGTCACATTCTCCTACACTTAAACATTTGTTCGTCCTCGAACGAGCATATAGACATACCTGAAGTAGTGAAAAGTGAGGGTAAAAGCTGCGCATATCTTGCTCAGTCTCCCAGGTCGCCTCCTCGACCGGCTGGACCCGCCACTGCACCTTTACTGATGCAATGTTCTTTGACCTCAGCTTTCTAACCTGCCTGTCCAATATTGTTACTGGCTCCTCAACATAAGATAGATCCTTGTCCAACTGGACTGAACTGAAATCCAACGTGTGACGGATCACCGTGATACCTCCGGAGCATCGAAACATGGAATACCAGATGAACTCCGGCCAAGCTGGGAGGCAAGGCAACCTCCCCAACATGCCTCAATATCTCAAAAGGGCCAATAAACCTCAGACTCAACTTCCCTTTCTTCCCAAATCTCATAACGCCCTTCATAGGAGAAACTCGAAGCAGAACCCTCTCTCCAACCATATAGGAAACATCACGAACCTTCTAGTCTGCGTAACTCTTCTGTCTGGACTGGGCTGTATGGAATCTATCCTGAATCACCTTAACCTTCTCCAAAGCATCCTGAACTAAGTCTATGCCCAATAATCTAGCCTCACCCGGCTCAAACCAACCCACCGGGGATCTACACCGTCTCCCAGATAAATCCTCATACAGTGCCATCTGAATGCTGGACTGATAGTTGTTGTTATAAGCAAACTCTGCCAATGGCAAGAACTGATCCCAAAACTCTCCAAACTCAATCACACACGCACAGAGCATATCCTCAAGAATATGAATAGTAAGTTTGGACTATCCATCCGTCTGATGGTGAAATGTTCTACTCAACTCCACCTGAGTACCCAACTCATGTTGAATGACTCTCTAGAACCGTGATGTGAACTGAGTACCTCTATTTGAAATGATGGACACTGGAATACCATGCAGACGAACAATCTCCTAGATATAAATCTCCGCCAGCCGCTCCAAAGAATAAGTAGTACACACAGGAATAAAATGAGCGGACTTGGTCAGCCGATCCACAATCACCCAAATAACATCAAACTTTCTCAAAGTCCGTGGGAGCCTAACTACAAAGTCCATGGTGATCCGCTCCCACTTCCACTCCTGAATCTCTATCTGCTGAAGCAACCCACCCGGTCTCTAGTGCTCATACTTCACCTGTTGACAGTTGAGACACCGAGATACGAATCCAACTATATATTTCTTCATCCGCCTCCACCAATAGTGTTGTCTCAAATCCTGATACATCTTCGCGGCACCTGGATGGATGAAATACCGCGAACTATGGGCCTCCTCTAGAATCAACTCTCGAAGCCCATTAATATTGGGTACACAAATCCGATCCTGCATACTCAATACCCCATCATCACCAATAGTCACATCTCTAGTATCACCGTGCTGAACCTTGTCCTTGAGGACAAGCAAATGAGGGTCATCATATTGCCGCTCCCTAATACGATCAAATAAAGAAGACCGAGAAGCCACGTAAGCTAGAACCTGACGGGGCTCCGAAAGATCCAATCTCACAAACTGGCTGGCTAAGGCCTGAATATCCATCGCCATAGGCCTCTCCGATGCTGGTAAATAAACCAAACTCCCCAAACTCTCTGCCCGGCGACTCAAAGCATCGGCCACCACATTGGCCTTGCCCGGGTGATACAAAATAGTGATGTCATAGTCCTTCAGCAACTCTAACCACCTCCTCTAGCACAAATTTAGACCATTTTGCTTTAACAGGTGCTGCAAGCTTCGATGGTCAGTATAAATCTCCCAAGGCACACCGTATAAGTAATGGCGCCAAATCTTCAGGGCATGAACAATGGAAGCTAACTCAAGGTCATGAACAGGGTAGTTCTTCTCACGTATCTTTAATTGTCTGGACGCGTAGGCAATCCCCTACCATCCTGCATCAACACCGCTCCGAGGACAATCCTCGAGGCATCACAATAGACCGTATAAGACCCCGAACCTGTAGGCAGTATCAAAATTGGGGCTGTGGTCAAAGCTGTCTTGAGCTTTTGAAAGCTCGCCTCACACTCCTCCGTCCACTGGAACGGAGCACCCTTCTAGGTTAGTCTGGTCATAGGGGCTGCAATCGATGAAAACCCCTCAACAAAATAATGGTAGTAACCCGCCAAGCCAAGGAAACTGCGGATCTCTGTAGCTGAGGATGGTCTGGGCCAACTCTTCACGGCCTCTATCTTCTTCGGATCCACCTGAATACTCTTACTTCATACCACGTGGCCTAGGAATACCACTGAATCCAACCAAAACTCACATTTCGAGAACTTAGCATATAACTTCTTCTCTCTCAGAGTCTGAAGCATAGTCCTCAGGTGTTGCTCATGATCTTCCCGACTCCAGAAATACACCAGAATATCATCAATAAAGACAATGATGAACGAGTCAAGATACGGTCGGAACACACTGTGCATCAAATTCATAAAGGCTGCTGGGGCATTGGTCAGTTCAAATGACATGAAAAGGAACTCATAATGACCATACCGGGTTCTGAAAGCTGTCTTCGGGATATCTAGCTCCCGAATCTTCAACTGATGGTAACCTGAGTGCAAATCAATCTTAGAAAACACCAGTGCACCCTGAAGCTGGTCAAACAGATCATCAATACGAGGCAAAGGATAACGGTTCTTCACTGTCACTTTGTTCAACTGGTGATAATCAATACACATACCCATAGAACCATCCTTTTTCTGTACAAACAAGACAAGAGCACCCCAAGGTGATACACTAGGCCGAATAAAACCATTATCAAGCAATTCCTACAACTGATCCTTCAACTCCTTCAACTCAGGAAGAGCCATACGATATGGAGGAATAGAAATGGGCTAAGTTCCCGACGACAGATCAATGCCAAAATCAATTTATCTATTAGGCGGCATGCCCAAAAGATCAACTAGAAACACATCGAGAAGGTCCCGTACTACCAAAACTAAATCAACTGAAGGGGTATCAATACTGACGTCTCTCACATAAGCTAAATACGCGTCACACCCCTTCGAAACCATATGATGAGCTTTCATAAAAGAAATAACTCTACTGGGAGTGTAATCTAAAGTACCCCTCCACTCAACACGCGGTATACCTAGCATATCCAGCGTCACGGTTTTGATGTGACAATTAAGAATAGCATAATGGGACGACAACCAGTCCATGCTCAAGATAATGTCAAAATCTACCATGCTGAGCAACAACAAATTGGCTCTGGTCTCAAAACCACTAAGAGCAACCAAACACGACCGATAAACGCGGTCTACAATAAGAGAATCTCCCACAGGAGTAGAAATATAAACAAGGGAACTCAAAAAATCCCGAGATACACCCAAATGCGGAGTAAAATAAGAAAACACATAAGAATAAGTAGAGCCTAGATCGAATAGAACCGATGCATCTCTATGACAAAGCAATATAATACCTGTGATGACAGAATCGGAGGCAACAACCTCGGTACGGGAAGGAAGGGCATAATATTTGGCCTGACCTCCCCCTCTAGGGCGACCTCTACCTCCCCGGCCTCCACCTCTAGCTGGCTGAGTAGGTGGGGTAGCAACTGGAGCTGTAACCATAGCTTGAGAACTCTGCGGGACACGCTGTGGTTGAGAAGTGTGTGGAATTGCACCCCTACCAAGTTTGGGGCAATCCCTCACCATATGACTTGTGTCACCACACTCAAAACAAGATCTGGGAGGATGTGGTGGTTTTGACTGGCTCGGGCCAGGTCTGCTGGATTAACCTCTGAAAGTACCTCACGCAGGAGACGCGCTAGAAACCGGAGGTGCATAATAAGGCTCCTGAGGCCTAGAAGGAGTTGGAGCACTACTGGCCGCTGGAAGAGCTGAATGAATAGGGAGACTCATATAACCCCTACCATGATGACCTGCAGCTGGGGCACGGGCACCAAACAAGTGGCCCGACTCTCGAGACCTCTTAGCCTCCATCTCCTCTCTCTCCCTAGCATGCATACCCTCAATCCTCCTAGCATTGCTTACCACCTGCTGATAAGAAATATCCATCTCCAACTCATGAGTCATGCTAGATTTGATGATGGGAATAAGGCCCTCAATAAACCGATGAACCCTCTCGCGGACAGTAGAAACCAAGGCTGGTGCATGTCTAGACAAGCTGGTGTAACAGACTGCATAATCTGAGACAATCATAGCACCCTAGCGCAAATGCTCAAACTCTGCACGCCACACGTCCCTAAGGCTCTGAGGAACATACTCCCTTAGGAACAGATCTGAAAACTGAGTCCAAGTCAGTGAAGCAGCCTCTTCTGGACTATCTAACTCATAGGTGGCCCCTCGAAGCGGGAAAGTGGTGAAGGAAACCCCGCTCGATCCTGATATACCAATGGTACAAAGAATGCGGTAACACTCATTTAGAAATCCCAGAGCATCGTCCGATGCTAGACCACTGAATACAGGGGGTTTGTACTTCTTGAACCTCTCAAGCCTCAACTGCTCATCCTCGGAAGTCGTTGCCTGTCCTTGGGTTGAATCGGCACCGCAGGCGGTACAGGAATAATCTCAAGGACCTGCTCAACATTCACTCGCTGCTCAGGAGTGCGGGCGGTGGGAGTCTGTGCTCCTCCCCCGGCCTGAGACGTAGATGCAGCAAGGGAAAGCAACCCTGCCTGACCCAAAGTGGTGTACATGCTACTGAACTGTGCTAAAGTCTCATGAAGAGCTGGAGTAGTAGTAGCAGTAGGTGTGTCAGGTGTCTGTACTCTGGCTAGAACTGCTGGTGGTACCTCTGCGGCAGCTCACGCAGGTGCTCTGGTTGCACCAGATGCACGTCCTCGGCCTATACCCCGGCCCCAGCCTCTGACGGCTGCACTAGGGGGTACGAGTGCCTGATCATCTCGGATAGCACGTGTCCTCACCATCTGTGAGAGAATAGAAGACAAAAGTTTAGAATTGTGATGTCAAAATATCGCACGACAAGGAAATCAAAGGAAGTGGAATTTTCCTAACAGTTACATAGCCTCTCGTAGATAAGTACAGACGTCTCTGTACCGATCAGCGAGACTCTAATAAACCAGCTTATGATCCATGACTCCTATGAACCTAGAGCTCTGATACCAACTTGTCACGACCCCAGTTCGCCCTCCATTAACTATCGTGACGGCACCTAATCTCTACGACTAGGTAATTCTAACAAATGCGAAACATAAACGAAACTTGCAGAAGAAATAATCAAAAACCAAAATAACTGAATGGGAACAATAGTTATAATGCCGCTCGGCATATACAACACAACATTTTCAAGGCCAGTTACACTACCCCAAAACCCGAAAACTCTCGAAAACACAAGCCTTTGGAATATCTAACAGTCTAACTCTAAAATTTCTAACAAGAAAGAAAATATAGAAGGGCAATGCTTAACATCTAGAATAGAAAGGGACTTCTCGGTCTACAAACGCGTCAGATGTACCTCGAAGTCTCTAGAGCAGTCGCCTCCCTCAAGGATGGTAGGCCTGAGTAGCGGTACCTGGATATGCACATGAAAAACATGCGCAGAAGGGGCATGAGTACACCACAGCGGTACTCAGTAAGTGCCAAGCCTAACCTCGGTTGGGTAGTGACAAGGAAGGCAGGGCCCTACTGAGGTTAAATAAAATATAAAGATCGACAATATAGAATAGAACAGTATAAATAAGTATAACAATAAAATAATACAGGATGTACATGACATCAACAACTATACATAAGCAAGGTAAACGCGGAAAAGAAATACAACTCAGTACCAATAATAACAATAGGGGGATCTCCCAGGATACCGTCCTGTAGTCCCATATGTACATATCCAATGGATCTCCCGGGATCCCATTCCGTAGTCCAACTGATAGTGCACGGGAATCTACCAGAATTCTGTTCCGTAGTTCCAAATGTAAATACCTAGTACTAGGGGAATCTATCGGGTGCATTCTTGTAGTTCCATACAACTGTGCAGGGGGATCTATCGGAATCCCACATCCATAGTCCCAAAATAACAGACAAGCGGGATCTACCGGAATCCCACATCCATAGTTCCAAAATAAATACACAGCAGCAACAGGAAAATATACAGAAATGACAAAAAATTTATATTAAGGCAACAAGTGATTCTAGCCTAGCATGCTGCACATAAGTCAAGTAAGACAGGTTGAGCAAATAGAACAATTAAGTCACTTAGACATGCTTTCCTAAGCTAACAACAGGTTTAATAGTGCAAGTATAAAAATAGGAAAGGAAACATACTAGTAATTACTTTAAGAAAACCGGATTTCCAACAATTAGCACAGGTAGGCACTCGTCACCTCACGTACAAGGCATTTCAATTACCAAATATACCAATCCTAAGGGGAAGGTCCCCCACACAAGGTTAGATAAGCCACTTACCTTGAACCGGCTCAAAAATCAATCTGAAACCGTGCTCTTGCCACGAGTACTCGACTCCAAATGACCCAAATCTATTCAATTCAATTTCATAATGTAAATAACACTTCAATTAAACGATTCTACAGTTAAAGTTTAAGTTAATACGCGTAATTATGTAAAATGACCAAAATGCCCCTCGGGCCCACGTCTCGGAATCGGGTAAAATTTATAGTTTCAAAATCCTAAAACTCTCACGAGTCTAACCATACCAAAATTATCCAAATCCGATGTCAAATCCCTAATCAAAACTCAATTTCTTGGTCTAAGAAGTTTTCCCCAATTTTCATACAAATTTTGAAATTAAAGGATGAATTCATGTTTAGATTAATGAGTTACAAGCAAAAGGGAGTCTAGAATCGTTGATGATGCACAAAAGTCCCGCTGGCCAAATTCCTCTTTCGCGAACGCGTAGCTTACACAAGCAGACCCTACGCGAATGCGAGGACCATGTCGCGAACGCGAAGACCAACGGGTCCTTACCTTCGCGAACGCGAAGCACATTCTCGCTGCTTCACCCAGATGCTCTACGCGAACGTGAGACCCCCTCGCGAACGTGATGAAGGTTTTCTCTGCAACACAACAGCAGAAAATCTGCATTCTTTCCAAGTCCAAAATGGTCCGTTGAGCATCCGAAACACACCCGAGGCCCCCGGGACCTCAACCAAACCTGCCAACCAATCGTAAAACGTCATTCAAACTTGTTCCAACCTTCGCAACGCTCAAAACAACATCAAAACACCTATTTTCATCGGATTCAAGCCTAAGAATTCCAAAAACTCTAAAAACACGCTTTCGATCAAAAAGTCTATCAAACCTCGTCCAAATGACCTGAAATTTTGCACACACGTCACATTCAACACTACGGAGCTACTCCAACTTCCGGAATTCCATTCCGACCCTCAGATCAAAATCTCACTATCGGACTGGAAACTTCAAAAATTCAACTTTCGGTAGCTACGGACCTCCAAAATACAATCCGAACACGCCCCTAAGCCCTAAATCACCCAACGGAGCTAATGGAACCATCGAATTTCCATTTCGAGGCCATTTTCACACTACTCTGACTACAGTCAACTCTCCAATACTTAAGCTCTCATCTAGGGACTAAGTGTTTCAAAACTCTCCGAAACTCAAAACCAAACATCCTGACAAATCAAAATAGCAGAAATAAGCTCGGGGAAAGCAATTAATAGGGGATCGAGGCGTTAATTCTTAAGACGACCGGCCGGGTCGCCACAAATATATACATTCCACCTTAAAAGGCTCCTAATCCATTATTAGTGCCTTCAATTAAGGAATTTAGTACTCCGCACACGTAATTATAAGACATGAGATTAAAACCCCAAATACCCAATTGAGGAAAAGTCAATTTCAAGTCTTACACTATCAAGAATTCGGTCAATTCACTTATACCCATTAGGAAAAGAACTTGAACTTTAGTTCCATATAAATATACTATGTGTTGAATCGCCTAGATTTTTTTTGTGTTTACTTCTCTAAATTTTGGTGAAAATCCTAATTTTGGTGATCCAACCAATTTGTACAGTAGAAGTTTTTCCTAAGGAAAACATATTTCTGTTCAAGTCTTTAAAGATATTTAGTTAAATACAACTATAATAACATACAACTTAAATGCAAATTTTATACAAAATTTATACAATATGTCTTTTGTATATTATGTATCTGATTTATACATAGTAAAAATAAATTTAATACAACTAATTATATATTATATAATTTATCTACAACTTATCTACAATTTTCACACATTATTTCTATCCAGTTAAATACAACAACAATAACATACAACTTAAATATAAATTTTATACAAAATTTATACAATATGTCTTTTGTATCTTTGATATCTGATTTATACATAGTAAAAATAAATTTCATACAACTAATTATATATTATACAACTTATCTGCAATTTTCATACATTATTTCTACTCAGTTATATACAACTACAATATCATACAAATTAGATATAATTTTTATACAATGTTGTTCAACTTTCATATAATAGTTAAATAAATAAAAGAAAAATATATAAATAACAAAATATAATTTTTCTACAATTTTACTACAATTTCGTAAATATAATGTATATCATGTCTTCTTCTTCTTCTTTTTCGAGTTTCAATCTGAAATTTAGCCAAAATCAAGTCTAATCTTTACCAAAACCCCTCAAAATTGAGATATAAACTCCAAAGTCCAAACCATATTCCCAATTGTTTGCAACAACACCCAATCCAAACAAATAATGATTTTTGAAAACCCAAATTCGAATTCAAAGCTTCAAAGCTTTTTAATGGCTGTCAATAGTGGAATTGCTGCTCTCTTTTTCTTTGCTTTACATTACTGAAATTAGGGATTGAGAGATAGAGAGAGACGTAGAGAGAATTTTCAATTCTTTGCAACAAGATCCAATTCAAACAAATAATATTTTTTGAAAACTCAAACTCGAATTCAAAGCTTCAAAGCTTTTTAATGGTTGTCAATGGTGGAATTGCTGCTCTTTTGTGCAAGATACGCGGGGGAGAGGGGGTGGGATGTGGAGAGAGAAACGTTTGGGGGGGGTGGAAGATACGTTAGAGTGATTTTAGGACAGTAATTATTATCATTAATTCCATTAAAATGTACATAAATAGTAATTGGGTATATAAAATGTAATTATAGTAAAACTTGAGTAGGGTGAATAATATAGTTTCATATAGCGTATAGAAATGTAAAAAGTCCTTAAATTAACGAGATTTGGACCTCAAACGCAATCAAACCAGATTAGAGAGCTCGACAGAATTTCGGTATAGTGTAATGTATGCTAATGTGTCCTACAATATTGGGAAGGGGGGATATTTATAGGATAACATAATCGTAACCGCTCCTTGATTCCCTCGAGCCCGTAACAAATCGTAACCGCTGCTTGTTTAATCTGGAATTTCAGATATCTCGGAGTTTGTTGGTGCATGGAGAATAATGGCTGGGATGCTTGATATCATCCAATTGGACTACTCTAAAATAGTGTTATCCGATATGGGTAGAGCGATCCTGGGGTTAGCTTTTGTGGTGGTTAGAAACTCTCCGGTCTTCGATCAAGACGACTCCGATTGGCTCAGACTTGACTAGAAAATCTCTCCCTGCTTGCCCCATATTTTTTTATATGCTTGCCTCATGCCGGGTCAAAGAGTTTTTGCTCTGGTATGTTATATTATACTTACTCCGTTCCAATTTATGTGAATCTGTTTGACTAGACACGGGATTTAAGAACAAAATGAAGACTTTTGAAATTTGTGGTCCTAAACAAGTCCAAATGGGGCCCAAAGTATTTGTTTGGTTATAAAAGCTTTTCATTAAAGGTAGAGTTGTAAGTTTAAACTAAATTGTTACCAAATTTAGAAAAAATTCATTTTTTTTGGAACGTACCAAAAAGGAAATAGGTTCAAATAAACTGGAACAGGGGAAAAAGAAGTATATACTAAATTGTTACCTCACTTGTCCGACTGCACGCGAGAGCTGTTCGAAAAGTAAAACTTTTAGGCTAGAAACATCTGTAACCGATACCATTATTTTTAATATGAAATGATGGATATCCTTTCAATTTAATTCTTGGGACACATGGAGATGATATCATTGTTGGTTATCGAGGTAATGGTGACTTTTGTGCCTAATAAATACCAACTCCTTTCATATGTTCCTCTTCTCTGCTTTCTTCTATCTCCTTGCTAGTAATTTTTGAGGAATTCCCTAAATGTCCGCTCTAACTCGTGCTCTTTCTCACTTCCGTTATTAAATTCTCACAAAATTCCAACTTGAGCATGGTATCTTAAAGCCACAACCTTCAATCTGGCTAAATTTCTGACGCCTTAAATTTCGACGTTACTAAGAGGCGATTTTCGGTGGATGCCACTGAACAGAATTTCACCCTTCCATGGCCGATGAGAACTTCAGCCTTCATCATATTCTGCACCTCTATTCTCCTAAATTTGATTAGAGTGGCGTATTTACCATGGCAGCTCGGGCAATAGGGTCATCATTCCCAACACCGGTGACGATTACGACCGTGGATGGTATAAAAGATTCTTCCTTGTGTCAACTTGGGAGCTAGTCAACCCGGATATATTCTCTTTTGTTGAAGTGTGAAATACCAACCGTATGTATTTTTCTTCATCCATGGACTGGACTTTTCTTTTCCTCTTTGCTTAACTTGTAGTTTCTTCAACGCAGAATATATTGCCATCCACTTAAAATTATTTACACTGTTCACTTACACCTACTATTTTAAGTTTGTTCCATTTGAATACTCCAACAAGATTTCAAATGTGTCATTTAGACTAAAAAAACTGATATGGCAAGGTAATTATTTTTCAAGAGCAAGTAATGGAGTAAAAGACAAACTCCTCATACTTTTGCCAAAAATGAATAGCTTTTACCGAAAATATTTTCCGGGGAATATTTCTTTAATATTTCATATTTCACATCGTTCTATTTAGGCAAAATACCTTAAATCACCCATAAACTTGGCTCAGATTATTAGTATCCTCCCCGAACTATGCCGGGTCTTAATTACCCCCCGCAACTTAGCCTTTTGAAAGGCATTACCCCCTAGATGTTGATGTGGCAAAAAGTGTGGGTGCATTCGCCTGCCACATGAATTTTTCTGTATATGTGGCTCTTTTTGTAAAATAAAATATATTTTTACCGTTTTAAGAATATTACTTTTTAGATAAAATTTTTCGAATAGAATTTATAATAAAACTTGGATAGAACTACATTATTTAGGCTAAATATTTTTATTTGGCGAAAAATAATAAAATTTTAGTTAATCTTTTTTTGAAGTTGATCTGAAAATAAAAATTTATGCAACTGAAATAAATAGTTAAAGCATCTAAAAAGTTATAAAAAATACATAGTTTGAAATTAATTATTTTGGCTATAATTTTTTATATAGCTTTAAGTTACGGTGCTCTAAATTTCTTTTTGTTACAGATTTACCTAAAAAAGTAAAAATGCAGAGTTGAAATAAATAGTCATTGCATCAAAAGAAGAAATAAAAAGAATATATTGATGCAATGACAATTTATTTTTTTATAACTTTTTAGATGCCTTGACTATTTATTTCAATTGTATAAATCTTTATTTTCAGGTCAAAACAAAAAAAGATTAACTAAAACTTTATTATTTTTAGCTAAACAAAAATATTTAGCCTAAATAATGTAGTTCTATCCAAGTTTTATTATAAATTTTATTCGAAAAAAATTATCTGAAAAAAGTAATATTCTAAAAACGGTAAAAATATATTTTATTTTTCAAAAAAATACCACATATAGAGAAAAATCCACGTGGCAGGCGAGGACACCCACACTTGTTGCCATAACAGCGTCTAGGGGGTAATGTCTCTCAAAGGCCAAGTTGAGGGGTGTCACACCTCCTTTTTCCCGAGGGGGATAGGGAATTTTTCCAATTAAAGTGACACAATAGAAATAGAATTATTTATATTCAAATTCAGAGTCGCCACTTGGGATAATTTATGGTGTCCCAAGTCACCGGTTTGAATTCCTGAATCGAGGAAGTTTGACTCTGTTTTACAGTCAGCGAAACACAGAAATTCGGGTAAAGAATTCTGTTAACCCGGGAGAAGGTGTTGTTGATACCCAATTTTTCCCTATACATTTTATATATGCAAAATACTTTCAAAATATCCTATGTATGCATACATAGGTATATCCAAACGTTTTAGTATTTTTCTTAATTTTAAAAGATTTTTTAAATCAATTTATTGCCCTATTTTAGCAGTACAAAAACTAATAATTATTCTCATATTTATATCAAAACATAGCTAAGGTAATTTTTACGCATTTTTACAAATTTATTTAGTATTTTTAAAAGCTAAATTGCATATAATTGCAATTTTAGCCTATCTTAATATTTAATTACGTTTATAATTATAAAATTGATTCTAATATTTTTAGTTTAATATTTATACATTATTAATTAATTTGTTACTTTCAATTTGTTTTTAGAAATCATTTTACTATTTTTTATAAAATAAAAGGGAGAAAATGGCTATTTAAATACTAGCCCTATTTTATTTCAATTTTAGCCTAAAATCAGCCCCAGTTAACCCCAATTTCAAATTCAAACGGGCCAGCCCAATTCCTAAAATAACCCGCCCCTAACCCGCTTATCCAACCCGCCGGTTTTCCCTTTTGATCCAAGCCGTTGATCATTTTGATCAACGGCCAGAATTTCCCCTTTCCTTTTTTAATTCCTAAACACCCCCCAACCCTATCCCATTTCTCACCAACTGCCGCATCTGAATCCTCTTATCTCTCAAACTTTCTCAAACCTGCCCCTAACCCTAGCAGCCTCTCATCATCCTCACCTTAAAACCGACCGGAATCCATGGCTTCTCAGGACGTGGAAACCTCATACTCACCTCTTTTTGCTCTTATTCACTTGGTCCTTGAAGATTCGAGGTCTGACCTCGAAATTTTTCATTCAGATCTCCGCCAATTCAATGTTCTACGACCATCTCCGGCTTTGCTCTGGCGTATCCTGGTCTTATGAGCCTGTTTCTGACTTCTCCAACTCAAATCGGAGACCTTTTCAAAGCCTTTCTCATTCTAGGGTTCTTCTAAAACCCTAACCCTTTGAGGTTTTCTCTAATTTTTTTTCTTAGATCTATTCTATATCTGTGTTCTACTTGAGTTTTTAAACGTTTTTCCCGATATTTCTTTCAAAAATTACTTCTTTCTGATTTAGAGTTTCTGAAAAAGCTTAAATGTTTCTCCGACTCTTCTTTTCCTTTCTTTATGTATATTTGTCACGCATGTACTTCTACGTCTTTCTTATGCTATACATGTTCTTCTGTGCTTTGTTTTTCTACTGTGTTTTGTACCATGCTCGCATGTTTATCTTGCTGTATTTTCCTATATGATCTTTTGCTATGCTTTTCCGGTATTTTTGTGTTCTTCTACTGTATGTATTTCCTACTGAGTTCTTAAGTTTTGTTTGCCTTCTACTGAACTTTGTCTGAGTTCTTCGAAAAGACCTCTTTAAACATGTTTCTTCTACGATTTTCTTAAGTGTTATACCATCTATTTTCTCTTCTGAAACTTGGCTAAGTTCCTTCTGAAAAGTACTTTCTTCTGCTATATCTCTTATTGTGTTCCTAAGTGTTATTGCTTTTTCTTCTACTGAACCCTATTTAAGTCCCTTCTAAAAGGTTTTCTTAAACACGTTTCTTTTAATGTCGTGACTATTCTCTCATTATGCTCCTACACTCTGTCTGCTTTGAATGTTATTTGTATTTGTTTGTCTTCTCATGAGATTCTGAAAAGAAATCTCTGAGCCTATTACCTCCTCATCTCTGTATTCGACTCGAGTCGAAAACCCTAGAATTTAGGGGTTTCCTCCGAGTTTGGTCATATGATCAAACTAGGGTTCTGTTTGAGGACCCTTGACTCTTTCAGACTTATTTCTGGGTCTATGAACTAAGTGTGAACTTCTTTTATTTGCACACAATTCTGATTCTCCTACACTAGACTATCTTATTGAATAGCATGACAAATTTCTTCATGTTTAACGTGTCTGTGTGCTTTTATATATGAGGAATCTTTCTTCAAAATGGTTTTCCAACTTGTGATTAATTCAGAATTCTTTTTAATAAGTTTAATTGATTGGTACTGATTTCTTTATGTCGAAATCCTTCCCATCTTTCTGACCTGGTTCATTCATACGAAATCCTCAATTTCTAATTTACTAGCTGTTAACTGATTTCCTTTCCTTATTTTCACAAACCATGTACTATCAAGACTTTGTCCTTAAATAAACCTCTATGTATTTACCCCTCTTGTACTGCTCTGGAAAAGTTTTGATTGACCCCTTTCCTTAATTATTTTGCCCGTTTGAAATCAGAATCCCTTAATTAAAGGGAGACCTTGCGTTATTGATTTCCAAACTATTTTCTTACCTATTCCTACTTGCTTTCTGCACTATAAAAGGGCACGACCCTTCTGCACTCTGGAACACCATCAATTCAATACTTTTACACTTCAGACTTCACAATTCTCTTCTAAACTCATAGTATTCTAATTGCTCATTTACACTTTGGCTTTATAAGACTACTACTTTCTCTTTGTTTGTTTTCTTTGAAACTGGTATGTCCTAATTTTAGTTTCAGCATCCCCAATGTATTTACTTAAAGTTTTTATATCCATGGTTACTTTACTGCTTATGTAGAGTTCAATATTTAACTTAACATGCCTATGTTCTACTGCCTATTTCTACTGTGAATCTTTGCTCCCTACCCCATTACCCCTATGTGTTTGTAAGTGGTGACTTAGGGCATGTCAACATGAGTTGCTGCCCATGACCTAAGTTCTGAATCCGTGAGGTCCTAACCTCTAACAGACTGGAGGGTGTGCCAGCATATCCCATTGCTGAGTATGCCCATCAGTCTGCTTTTCCTGTGTTCTTGCAAATTCCCTACTCCCCTATACCCCTCAAGGAACTGATTTCAAGTTATTCCCCTCTTCCCTTTCACTTTTCTTTCCAGAATTTCACTCCTGCACTCGCACTCTTTCTTAGCTTCTAAGTTTTGCCCCCCTCTTGTGAGCCTTGCCTTGGGACCTTGAGTTCCCTCTGAATTTGGACACTTGAGGGCTGGCCCTTCCACACTGCAATATATCCTAATATGGTTACGCATTTGGGTGTGAGCACTGCCCGGAGTCCCTATGAGGTTCTTAGGGAACTCTGACACATCCAAATGAGAGAAAGGCTTTGGTTCATGATCTCTTGAAGTTGGTTCGTCTCATACTTCAGACATGGAGTCTGAATTAGGCTCCCCTTGGTTATACTTTAATTGCTGATGTAATTTTGCTTTTATTATTCATGCGAGGCTGTAATAACTTGTAATAAACGATTGGGGACGGCTAGTGAAAAGGGGAGGGAATAAATGTATGCAAAGGGTAGATAACTTGCCTATAGGTTTACTAATTTCTGCATTCACATAAATATCCTGCCTATAGGTTTACTAATTTCTGCATTTACATAGATATCCTGCCTATAAGTTTATTAATTTATGCATTTACATCCTGTCTACAGTTTACTTATGAATTTCTGCATATCTTGTAGACATCTTGCCTATAAGAGTTTCTTTCAGAATCTATGCACTCACATATAGAAATCATGCCTATAGAATTCTGTATTCGCATATAGACACCGGGATTTCTGCATTCTCATCTTTAGATAACATGTCTATAAGAATTTCTGCATAAATACCATGGCTATAGGATGCACATGCATGTAGATAATATGCCTATATGACCTTTCTGATTATTTCATACTTCTCTCTCATTAGGCAAACATATTTATAGGCCTTAATAATAAGTGTAAGTAGATATCACGTTCGTAATAAAATACAACACCTAGCCAACATGTTTATGCACTTCTCTATGTTAGTGTTTTAAGTTAACAAAAACTTAGAAAGCATGCCTATAGGGATTCTAATCAAAATCAGAATCGCCTCGCTCGTTTTAAGTTTAATCTGTCAGTAGTAATGCATTATCAATCGTAGAACTTGTTTTATTCTGCTAAAACTGGCGACCTTTCTGTAATCAGTTTATCTCTTTGTTTATGAAACCAGTAGATATCATGCCTATAGGTTTCGCCTAACACTTAGGCAAGCATTAGGGTAAAACTTTTTAACTGTACCAGTCTTTATTAATTACAACCAGCAGGCAGGTCTATACTTTTAAGCTTTTACCATTTCAAGCTATTATTGTGACTTTACATTTCTTATGTGCCTTATTTGTTTGATATCTTGAAGTATTTAATTCCCCCTTCTACTGCAAAAACTAACTTGTCACTTGTTTCTTTCCTTTGTTTTTTTCATTGCTTTCCTTTACTGCACTCCAATATTGCTGTTTTAGATTATTGTAATTATCACTTTATGAACGTGCAAATACGTGACGACTTGTTTTTATTATTGCATAAGCATGCTTTCAACATCATATTGCACTCGTGCCAAAAAAATACTATAGCAACGCTTGTAATGAGTGGTTGCGCTTTTCCGATATTATCACCCTTTAAATACTGCAAAGGCGTATTTACGAAAAAATCAGTCGATCAACGGTGTTGTCGACGGTTCCGTGCCTTTCCCTCTTGAGTTGTCCGCTCAAGGCTACCAGTGTAAAACCCCCATAGAAACCTTACTCTGTTTAATTATGCATACATCATGGTCAAACCTAGCCGAGTTAGTTATGTTGTCTACATAATGACTCTTTAAGATAGCCTTATCCAAAGTCCACTGGGTTTCCCAAAAACCGAAACGAACACTATCACGTTTTGTGCATTTATTTGGAGAACTAAATGCTTGTATGCCAATTATTGGTATTTAATAGTTGAGTCTGGTGGTGTTAAGGGCCTAACCCTTTTGTCTTGCAGAAACATGAGGCACGAAGTCCCCAGATTCGTCATGGTCACAAACATCCACCCAAGGCTGCTAAGTTGGTGGGATGATCTTCATTCCAGTGATCAGACTCTTGTCCGGAAATACCTAGGAAATTTACCTTCCCTCCTGGAGGTCCAACCCAACAACAAAATCATAGAAGCTGTTACTCTGTTCTGGGATTGTGATAGGTCTGTGTTTCACTTCGGAGAGATTGAGATGACACCCCAGCTAGAGGAAATAGGAGTATTGGCTGGTATACCATGAGAGACCCCGAGTTTGTTAATGCCAGAAAAATCGCAAGGGTAGAGGTTTTCTCAAAATGATGGGCCTAAAGAAGAATACAGACTTGACATGTTTGAAGGAGTCCTACATTCCCTTTGATTATTTGTACGAGAGGTAAGGTCACAACAAATCCTACCGTACATATCTGGATGAGTTAGACCTTACATCGTTGGGGCATATTTACCGAAGGTTCTTTGTCTTCATGTTCTGCTTCTTGGGAATGATAGTGTTTCCAAAAAAGAAAGCAAGGATCCACACCAGGCTAGCCATGGTCACCAAAATTTTGATGGAGGGAATTGGTGGACAACCACTTAGCATAGTGCCCATCATCATCACAGAGATATATCGAACCTTGGAAAAGTGTCAACAAGGAGCCCAACACTTCGAGGGTTGCAACTTGCTACTCCAGCTCTGGCTCATGGAGCATCTTCAAAGGGGTGATACGTACGGTCTGATTCATGCGGGGTCATGATACGTAGGCAATCTCTATAGGATTCGACCACCACTAAAAAGAAAAGGGGAAAATGAAAGATAAATAAAGAAGGACAGGATAAAGGAAGCTTAAAAGAAGGGGCACAATTATGAGAGGCCGGAATGACGCACGCAACCGAAGCAAATGCATGATAGAAAATTGTTAATTGCATAGGTGCATTGCATCCCAACGTGTAATTGCATATGTGTTAAACTCTAAAAACTAACAAGTTTGTTGATTTCAGAGAATTCAAGCAGTTAGTTTATTTAGAGGATACTGGCACATTATCATTACCAAACCAGATCGAAGGGACTAATATCGGAAATCATGTCTATCCTAGATGTCGACACTAGTGTTGAGGTAGAGGAGTTGGACGTCCATAAAATGAAAGAGGAGATGCTCAAGCTTAAGCAACAGATGGCCGAAATGTACCAGGCCTGGTCCAAAGGGCAATCACCGCCAGCTTACCCTGCTAACCCTGCTTTTCCCCCACCATTAGCTCAGTCTCAGGATCATCCCGCCATCGATCTAAGTTTTCCCATTTATCAGCACTACCATGGCACTACTTCTCATATGCCACAAGCTCCACCACCAAAATCAATTCCATACCCTCCTTCGCCAACCACCCCTGTCTTTGTGGCATCTCCACCAGTTGCATTCTATAAATCCCCGAGTGAACCTGTGTTCCAAGCGCAGGACAACCAGTATTATTCCCCGGAGCTTACCTTCAAAGAGCCTGAAGCCTATCCACATGATCCACATTCTAACCTACCAAGGAAAGCAGAAAAATCGGCCCGAAATCCTGAATAGGAAGAGATGTTCACAAAAATGAAAAGCATAGAACAATCCTTCAGGGATATGAGAGGGCTAGGAGGTCAGGTAAGCGTGGCTTACAAAGATCTGTGTTTATTCCCAAATGTACAACTACCGGCAGGGTTCAAAATGCCCAAATATGACTTGTACAACGGACACGGTGATCCGGTGGCTCATCTGAGAGGTTTTTGCAGTAAGATGAAGGGAGCCGGAGGAAAGGATGAATTGCTAATGGCTTACTTCAGTCAGAGTTTGAGCGGAGCAGCATTAGAGTGGTACACCCGCCAAGATCACGGAATATGGTACACATGGGATGATCTGGCACAAGCATTCGCTTGTCACTTTCAGTATAATCTTTGACTAAACTAGAGAAGAAGCACAGTAAAAGCTTTAGAGAATATGGTTTCCAGTGGAGGGAGCAAGCAGCAAGGGTGGATCCCCCAATGAAAGAGAGCGAGATGGTTGATTACTTTTTGCAGGCTTTGGAGCCGACCTACTTCGGTCATCTAGTGTCCGCAATTGGCAAATCTTTTAATGAGGTTGTAAAAATGGGAGGCATGGTCGAGGAGGGGCTTAAGTCCAACAAAATTATGAGTTATTCAGCGATCAAGGCAACCACCCAGGCCATTCAAAGCGGCACTGGGGGTGTACTTGGGAAGAAGAAGAAAGAAGATGTCACGACTGTTGAGTCCGGAGCCTGGTTCGAATCTAGAGGCCCATCACCCTACTATATCCAATCACGACCCTACCACCAAAATTGCCCCCACACTTCATATAGCCCTCTATAGCACTACTACCCACAGCCAGATCCCCATTTTTTCGTCCATCATGCACAAGCCTATACCCAAACCCCGGCACACGCACAATGGCGTACGCCGACTCCACAAAGTACATACCCAGCTCCACAAAACACATATCCACCCCCAAGGGCCTACAGAAATCCCCCGGGACAGGTTTCCGACCAAACCCAGCCCTCAAGAATGAGAGGTCACAGAAGCAAAAGACTTTCACTCCACTGGGGGAATCATATACTAGTCTTTTTCACAGATTGAGGCAGTTGGGCATGTTGAATCCAATTGAGCCTAAAATGCCAAATCCTCCCCCCAGAAATCTTGACCATTCGGTGAGTTGTGAGTACTGTTCAAGGGCCCCAGGGCATGATACAGAGAAATGTTGGAAGCTGAAAATAGTTGTGCAAGAGCTTATCGATACTCATCCGATCGAGGTTCAAGCCCCAGAAGCACCAAATATTAATCAGAATCCACTGTCAACTCACCATGAGACATACATGATTGAGTTGATACACAAAGAGGGGGAGCCTAGGAAGCCCTCACAGACGGTAATGATGATCCGTTCCAGCGAAACCAGCTCAAAGGAAAAAGTAACCAGTGGGAAATGAGTGGTCCAGTTGAGAGGGGTAGATGATAAGCCAGCTGTGGTAGCCGAGAGAGGGTAGTCGAGCCTTGTTGCAGTGAAACCTGAGGAAGCTAAAGTGGTAGTGCCAGGGGCTGCAAGTAAACCTGTTGTGGTCGTGAAGGGTGCTCGCACAGAGCTTGTTATTATAAAACCGGTAACGCAACTTCCAGTGATCAACGCCAAGGCTATTCCTTGGAATTATGAACGGGTGATGGTGATTTACAAAGGGAAAGAAGTCAAAGGAGAAGTGTGTGAAGCCCAAGGTCTAACTCGTTCGAGAAGGTGTTTTACTCCCGCAGAGTTAAGAAGGGCCAATCCAGTAGCGACAAAGAATCCAGTTACCGAGGAAGAGGCGGAAGAATTTTTAAAGAAAATGAAGGAGCAAGATTACTCCATTATGGAGAAGTTGAGAAAGATCCCGACACAGATCTTATTGTTATCCTTGTTGATCCATTCAGATGAGCACCGCCGAGTATTGATGAAAATTCTGAACGAAGCCCATGTTCCGGGTAAGATCTTTGTGAACCATCTGGAGAAAATAGCAAACAAGATTTTCGAGGTTAACAGGGTCACTTTTTCAGACGATGAGTTGCCAGTGGAGGGTACAGAACATAATAAAGCCCTCTATTTGACCGTGAAGTGTGAAGACTTGGTAGTCACTCGAGTACTGATTGATAATGGGTCCAGTGCCAATATCTGTCCTTTGACCACATTGAACAAACTAAAGGTCGATGCTGATAGAATTCACAAGAACAACATCTATGTTTGAGGGATTGATGGGGGTGGTACAGATAGAGTGGGTGACATCGTACTTGAATTAACAATTGGGCCGGTCAAGTTCACCATGGAGTTTCAAGTGTTGGACGTGGCAGTGTCATATAATCTTCTGTTGGGGCGACCCTGGATCCACGCCGCCAAAGCAGTGCCTTTTACATTACATCAGATGGTTAAATTCGAGTGGGATAGGCAAGAGATCGTAGTACATGGGGAAGACAATGCAAGCGCTGTAAGTGATGCCATCGTACCCTTCATAGAGGCTGACAATGACAAGGGGCCCTGGGTTTACCAGGTGTTCGATATGGTTTCAGTGGACAAAGTTCACGAGGGTGAAAGCATCCCACTTCCAAAAATAGCAGCTGCAACTGTCATGGTAGCCTCGGAGATGTTGAAAAATGGGTTTATGACGGGCAAAGGTTTAGGGGCTGATCTTCAGGGTATTGTTCAACCGGTTTCTTTGCCCAAAAATCTGGATACCATTGGGATGGGGTTCAATCCGACGGTGGAGGATGTGAGACGGGCCCGCATGTTGAAGAAAAGAGTCTAGGGTCCTTCCCAAGCCAATCCCGCGCCTGTCCAGATCTTTTGTCAGGCCGAGCATCAAAAAGTAATTGCTGTCCAAGGTTACAGGGCCAGTGATTGGTGCAGATGGAGACTTAAATGAAGGCTTTGAAATATTATTCACCGAAATCAACATGGTAGAAGTTGGGGAGGGGTCCAACAAGGCGGATGTGCAGTTTGTGGGGCCAAAGGAAAAAATCAACAATTGGATGGCTACTTCTTTTCCTATTCGGAGGGAGTCTTAGTAGTTGGCTCTGATTTTCCTTCCTGTTTTCTGGATTATTCCAGGGTTGTAGTCCATATTCCTTTTATTTTTGTTGTGTTCATCAAAGTGTGAAACCTTGTTATCCCGTAATTCAATAAAATAAAATAAAAGTTTCTTCTTCATTCCTTATTTTATTTTAATTTTGTTTTCTTCTTTTCTTTTTCTGTACAGTTCTCTTTATACTGGTCTTAATGATATGGCGTGTATAAGGAATCCTCAGCCCAGTCTTAAAAATCAATCTTATTCCGAAATGATAGTTCAAGAAGTAGATTGTGATTACGAATCAGAATATGATGATGAAGATGAAGCCTTCGAAGAAATTAGTAAGGAGTTAATTCACTTCGAAGAAAAACCCAAACCCAATTTGAATAACACAGAAGCCGTCAATTTAGGGGACACAGACAATGTCTGAAAGACTAAAATAAGTGTCCACCTCGAGCCAAAAATTCGGGAGGAGTTAATCAAAGCACTCATTGAGTACAAAGATGTTTTTGCGTGGTCATATGATGACATGTCAGGTTTAAGCACTGATTTAGTGGTCCACAAATTGCCCACTGATCCAGCATTCCCACCCGTCAAGCAAAAGTTGAGGAAATTCAAAACTGATATGAGTGTGAAGATTAAAGAAGAAGTTACCAAGCAGTTGGATGCAAAGGTTATTCTGGTCACTCGATATCCTGTCTAGTTGGCTAATGTCGTGCCTGTGCCGAAGAAGGATGGCAAGATCAGAGTATGCGTCGATTACCGCAATCTCAATAAAGCAAGTCCGAAGGATAACTTCCCACTACCCAATATCCACATTTTGATCGACAATTGTGCCAAGCACGATATTGGATCTTTTGTGGATTGCTATGCCGGGTATCATCAGATTCTAATGGATAAAGAAGATACAAAAAAGACGGCCTTCATCACGCCGTGGGGAACTTATTGCTACCGAGTAATGCCATTTGGGTTGAAGAATGCTGGGGCAACTTATATGAGAGCGATGACTATTGTATTTCATGATATGATACACAAGGAGATTGAGGTATACGTAGATGATGTGATCATAAAATCAAAGCATCAGGCCGACCACATCGAGGATTTGAGGAAATTCTTCCAGAGGCTTTGCAGGTACAACCTCAAGCTTAACCCCGCCAAGTGTGCATTTGGTGTTCCATCCGGAAAGCTGTTAGGATTCATAGTCAGTCGGCGAGGCATCGAGTTGGACCCGTCAAAGATCGAATCCATACAAGAATTGCCCCCTCTGAGGAACAAGACTGAAGTGATGAGTCTGTTAGGAAGGCTGAACTACATCAGCAGGTTTATTGCTCAGCTCACGACAACTTGTGAGCCTATTTTCAAGTTGTTGAGGAAGGACGCTGCGATCAAGTGGACTGATGAGTGTCAAGAAGCGTTTGATAAGATAAAAGGTTACTTGACAAACCCACCGGTGCTGGTTCCGCCAGAACTAGAGAGACCTTTGATTCTTTATTTTACAGTCTTGGAAAATTCATTTGGTTGTGTACTGGGGCAGCATGACGTCACTGGCACGAAATAACAAGCCATCTATTATCTCAGTAAAAATTTCACAGCCTATGAGGTTAAGTACACTCACCTGGAAAGGACATGTTGCGCCCTAACTTGGGTGGCACAGAAATTGAAACATTATTTGTCATCCTACACTACTTACCTCATTTCGCGTTTGGATCCGTTGAAGTATATCTTTCAAAAGCCTATGCAGACAAGAAAACTTGCAAAATGGCAGATTTTGCTCAACCAAGGCGAATGAACTACATGCCCAACATGTTTGCTCAGCTAGAAGATGCCAAGGGGTGGGTAGAGCTGTTTGAAAATCTAACTGAGGATCAACTACAATGGATGTTCGAGTGGTTCCTTACTGAAGAGTTCATCGCCTGATCCAGGGATGCACCATTTCTGATATTGATCGGTTTGAGAGGAACCTACCCTTATGTCCCTCTCCGGGTAATGAGACAGGCTGGTAGGAAACAGGTTATACCAAGGGTCGACAAGATGAGTCATTTCCGGGCCGACTTCCAAGCTGATGACAGTTCTTATAAGTGCCAAGCTCACCATATGTGGCATCGGAAGATCATCATGGGGAGAGATACTATCGAGCCAGACAGATACCATGCTGGCTGTAGCCCATACTATTCAAGATGGTTGGAGGACAATCACAATGATCTGGGCCAACCTGGGTTTGTTCGAGGTCACAGAATCATCGATGAAAGGGCTGAAACACAGGTCAAATACAACCAACTGTGCAAAAGGATTTGGGAATATGAAAGCGAGTACCGTGAGATTCAAGAAGCCCACCAAAAACTGATTGAAGAGTGGAAAGACATGGCTGCCAGTGCCAACAAGTGATTAGGATACCTGGAACGAGGTTTAGTGGAGCTGTAAAGGAAGTTTCTCAAGAGGATCGAGGACTGCTAGAATGTTGAGGGAAACGAAGGTGGACACTTGGCCAAAGCCTACCTGTTGCTGGGACTTCGCAAGCTAGTGAAGTTGTTCGATGGAGCCAAAGATGCCGAGTCTGGGGAAGGTCCTTCTAGGACCAAATAGATAGGAATTTACCTTTTCATTTTATGAAATGTAATAAGGCCAATGGCCACTAGTGACATTTTATTCCTTGTTATTTAGTGTCGTTTTGGGATTCGTCTACTTTTTATCAATAAAATGAGGCATTTAGCATTCTAAATTCTCCAAATCAAGTTGTCGCTAGGCCTACCTCGGGCACAATGAGGCTCCCAAATTAGGACGCGATTTACATTCTTGCACTATGTGTTTAAATATCACAACACTTTCTTATAATCCCCACTGACTTGTTACCTTTTTGTTTTTACTTTTTGTTTATTTACTCCCCTCCCCAAAGGTTAGTTCGTGCACTCTGTAATCGTCATCATATTCCACAAGATCAAAGGGCCCTCCACCCACTCCTCCTCCTAGTCCTATCAGAAGTAGGAACAAAGGAAAGATGGAAGATTTGAACAACACTAGAAAGGAGAACTCAACTGAACGGGTAGAGGTCACTCATGGTGCTCAGGTCTCCAAAGAAAGTGTGTCCCAACTCAAGTAGAAACTGGTGAGATTTCTAGAGGAGCTTGATCAGGTTCGGAATTTGGCAAACTTATCATTTTCTCTCACCACCCCAAATGTCAATTTTCCTAACACTCAGAACCCTACACATCAACAAAACATCCCAAAACCATAAAACCATCCCGCTCCTCACCACCACTGCAACACCTGTCATACTTCCAACAATACTCCACTGCTCATCCCAGAACTGGTGAACTTCACAAATGACCATTTCCACACTCATAACACCCCTATCTACGTGGAAACCATGTCTCACTCCCCCAACTCATTTCAAGTACACCCGAGTCTGATGATAAAGACTCACTCATCAGGAGTTTGGCTGAAGAGCTTAGGAAGTTGAGTAGCCGAATTCAGGGTGTCGAAGGAAGCAAAGGAATTGAGGGGCTAAACTATGAAGACTCTGCATACAACCCGATGTTGAACTACCCGAGGGGTACAAACTTCCAAAGTTCGAGATGTTTGATGGTACAGGAGATCCGAGGGTTCATTTAAGAACATAATGCGACAAGCTGGTCGGAATAGGAAAGGACAAAAGGATCCGCATGAAACTCTTCATAAGGAGTCTGAAGGGAGATGCTCTGTCTTGGTACATTAGCCAAGATACAAAGAAATGGTCGAACTGGGTAAGCATGGCGTCCAATTTCATGGACAGGTTTAGGTTCAACACAGAAAATGCGCCAGATGTGTTCTACATCGAGAACCTAAAAAAGAAACCCACGGAGACATTCCGCGAGTATGCCACTCGCTGGAGGTCAGAAGCTGCTAAGGTAAGACCGGCTCTAGAAGAAGAACAAATGAACATATTTTTCGTCCGAGCTCAAGACCCACAGTACTATGAAAGGTTGATGCTGATTGAAAGCCAGAAATTTTCCAACATCATCAAGCTAGGTGAGAGGATCAAGGAAGGCATCAAAAGTGGTATAGTCACAAACTTTGAAGCTTTGCAGGCTACCAACAAGGCTCTACAGTCTGGTGGCACGACCAAGAAAAGGGACGTGAGCGCCGTGATGGTTGCACAGAGAACCAAGTCCCCTATCAAATACCAAACTTACTCGATGTCTCCACTCCCATATCAACCTACCCCAAATTACCAAACACCTTCGCCCTCTTACCAAACTCCACCACCTACTTACCAATCACCTCCACCTCCCACATATCAGCCTACTTTACCCAGATATTCCCAACCCGTACATGTCTACCAAGCCTACAATACTCAACCCTCTCACTATCAATCACCTCCCACTCACCAAAATGTTCCTAGACCCCGACCAAATTTCGACCGCAGACCTCCCAAACAATATACCGCCATTGCCAAACCAATTGACCAACTGTACGAAAGGCTCAAAACTGCTGGTTATGTCACCCCTATCCCCGCTATAACTCCTGAAAACCATTCCTAATAGGTCAATACTAATAAATCATGTGCATACCATTCCGGCATGAAAGGGAATACCATTGATGAATGCCGCTCTCTGAAAGATAAAATCCAAGCACTAATTGATAACAAGATTATTGTGGCAAAGGAGCCCTCTTCGAATGTTCGCAATAACTCTCTGCTAGACCATGAGGGTGGAGGTGTTCACATGATTGAAATAGAGGATGATTGGGATCCCAAAGGATCGATCGATTTAATCACAGAAGGTGACGAACCAAAAAAGCCAATAGTCACCCTTAATCCGATTGTAGTCTAGATTCAGCTTTCTGGGGACGCTGAGGTGAACATGTCCATACCACTTGAGTTTGAAACACCATCCTCTACAAAGATGCCAGCACTGATCGAGGTCGAGTTTAGGTCCCCGACAAATGTACTTGAACCATTTGAAGTTGCGGTCTTGCCTTCCATAATACAGGCTCCGTTCGGAGTAAAGGTGCCCATTCTAGTAGCAATGTCGGCTATAATGCCATTCCATACAAATGCCATACCTTGGGACTACACAGCCGAGGCAAGAAGGAAAGGGAAATCCAAATCCGGAGAAGCAGTCGTGGCACGGGGTATGACAAGAACCGGCAGAGTATACACCCCGGAACATTTGGCTGAATCAAGCAAGCAGGCCACTGGACGACCAACCATCTCTGAAGTTGGGCTCGATGATCTCTGGAGAAAAATACAAGCAAAGGAGTACTCAGTCATCGATCAGTTGAACAAAATACCGGCACAAAACTCTATCCTAGCTTTGCTGCAAAGCTTCGATGTACATATGAACGCCTTGTTGAAGGTGCTGAGTGAGGCATATGTACCGAGCAACATCACTGGAGGAGAAATGGCAAACATGGTAGGGCAGGTATTGGAGAGTCACAAGATCACTTTTCATGAAGATAAGTTTCCACCAGAAGGGTTGAGTCACAACAAGGCGCTGCACATCACTGTGCAATATGAGATTATTTCATCACTAGAATCTTGATTGACGGTGGGTCCAACCTCAACATTTGTCCGTTAGTGACACTCAGGACATTGGGAAAGGGGCTGCATGAGATCAGAGATGGGGCCATCAATGTCAAAGCTTTTGACGGTTCCCAAAGGTCCACTATTGGGGAAATTAGCTTGTGTTTGCAGATAGGGCCTACTTGGTTTGATGTCGAATTTCAAGTAATAGACGTGCCAGCATCTTACAACTTGCTTTTGGGACGGCCTTGGATTCATGCCGCTGGGGCTGTAGCATCGACCCTACATCAGGCAGTGAAGTTTCAGTGGAATCACCAAGAGGCGATCATTCACGGCGATGGTAGCAATCCCATATATAGTCACCAAACCATCCCAGCGATCGGAGATAGAAGAAAGATAGATGGAGAGACCTATCACCACATCGAGCGAGTCAATGCCATTGATAAGAACAAATGGTGGGACAACAAAACTAAAAGCATATTGCACTAGAGCGGATATGAACCTGGCAAGGGACTTGGCAAGAACCTCCAAGGGACCGTCAAACCTATCAAACTGAAGAAGCATGACACCACTTTCGGTCTGGGATACAAGTAAACTTGGGAAGAGTTCAACAACTGGTCGCCACCATGGCGCAGCCCTTACTACCCACTGGAGTAGCCAATACCACATTTGGAACAAACTTTCTAGTCAACCGATGTTATATATGGGTCAGAAGAAGAGGAAGCACTGGCATCAATGAGGAATTTATTCGTGGAAGACAACGACATAGATTGTTGTGTTATTTTCAAGGAGGAAGGGGAGGAAGGCCCTTCTATATAAGCCGTAAGCCGAGGAGCATGCCTCAACAATTGGACCATCAGAACCACAGAGCTCGGAAAGCCTCGGGCATTACTGTTACTTATCTTGATGAACCAATGATTATGATATGCAACGAGACGACACAACAAATGGACATAGATTCAGAGGAAGATAACATACCGGAAGACATTGTTAAAGAGGTTGAAAATTTTGAGACCAGACCTAAGTCCAACCTGGATGAGACCGAGGTTGTTAACCTGGGAGATGTAGAGAACGTCAAAGAAATGTGAATCAGTGTCCACTTATCGCCATTAGAAAAGAAGGAATACATAAAATTTCTAAGGGAATACGAAGACATATTCACTTGGTCGTACGATG